>NW_012110141.1:1231106-1234161 GCF_000951045.1 Mandrillus leucophaeus
GCTCTACTAAAAATGCAAAAATTAGCCAGGTGTGGTGGCATGCACCTGTAATCCCAGCTACTCGGGAGGTTGATGTAGAAGAATTGCTTGAACCTGGGAGGCAGAGGTCGCAGTGAGCCGAGATTGGGCCACTGCACTCCAGCCTGGGCAACAAAGCAAGACTCTGTCTTGGGTAGGGGAAAAACGTTCCTTATATATTCTGGATGTTAATCCCTTGTCAGATGTAGAGTTTGTAAATATTTTCTCCCGTTTTGTAGATTGTCTCTTCACTCTGTTAATTGTTTCCTTTGCTATGCAGGAGATTTTTAGTTTGATGTAATCCAATTTGTCTATTTTTGCTTTTGTTACTTGTGCTTTTGAGGTCTTCTTTAAAAAATCCTTGCTGAGCCCAATGTTGTAAAGCATTTCCCCTATGTTTTCTTCTAGTAGTTTTGTAGTGTTGGGTTTTACATTTAAATCTTTAATCCTTTTTGAATTGATTTTTGTATAAGGTGAGAGGTAGGGGTCTAGTTCCATTTATTGAAGAGACTACCTTTTCCCTAATGTATGTTCCTGATACATTTCTTGAAAATCAGGTGGGGCATGGTGGCTCAGGCCCGTAATCCCAGCACTTTGGGAGGCCAAGGTGGGTAGATCACTTGAGGTCAGGAGTTTGAGACCAGCCTGGCCAACATGGTGAAACCTCCTCTCTACTAAAAATACAAAAATATTAGCCGGGTGTGGTGATCCGTGCCTGTAGTCCCAGCTGTTGAGGAGGCTGAGGTGGGAGAATCGCTTGAACCTGGGAGGTGGAGGTTGCAGTGAGCCAAGATGGTGCCACTGCACTCCAGCTTGAGTGACAGAGTGAGACTCCGTCTCAAAAAAACCAAAAAACAAAACCAAAAAATCAGTTTGCTGTGGGTGCATGAACTTATTTTTGGGCCCTCTATACTGTTCCATTGTTCTGGGTGTCTGTATTTATGCCAAATTTAACCATGCTGTTTTGTTTACTAGAGTATAATTTGAAATAAAGTAGTATGATACCTCTAGATTTGTTCTTTTCACTCAGGATTGCTTTGGCTATTTGAGGTCTTTGTGGTTCCACATGAGTTTTAGTATTTTTTCTATTCCTGTGAAAAATGTCATTGGCATTTTGATAGGGATTGCATTGAATCTCTGGATCACTTTGGGTAGTATGGCCATCTTAACAAAATTATTCTACTCCATTAACATAGGATATCTTTCCATTTATTTGTGTCGTCTTTCGTCAGTGTTTTATAGTTTTCATTGTAGAGATCTTTCACTGTCTTGGTAAAGTTTATCCCTAGGTATCTTATTGGTTTTGTAGCTATTGTAAATAGAATTGTTCATTTCTTTTTCAGATAGTTAACAAATAGAAACACTTGATTTTTGTATGTTTATTTTGTTTCCTGTGACTTTAAATTCATTTATTAGTTCTAACAGCTTTTTGGTGGAGTCTTTAGGGTTTTCTGTATGTAAGATCATGTAGTCTGAAAACAGGGACAATTTGACTCCCCTCTTTCCGATTTGGATGCCTTTTCTTGTCTAATTGCTGTGACAAGGACTTCCAGTACTATGTTGAATAGGAGTGGTAAAAGCGGGCATCCTTATCTTGTTCCTGATCTTACCCCATTCAGGATGTTAGCTATGGGTTTGTCATATATGGCCTTTATTGTTGAGGTACATTCTTTCTCTACGTAATTTGTTGAGAGTTTTTTCATGAAGGGATTTGAATTTGTCAGATACTTTTCTGCACAGATTTAAATGATGATTATTTTTCTTTTTGTTAATGTGACATATCACATTTATTGATTTGAGTATATTGAACCATCCTTGTATCTCTTGGATGAATCCTATTTCATCACAATGAATTATCTTTTTAATGTGCTATTGAATTTCTTTACTAGTATCTTGTTGAGAATTTTTGCATCTATGTTTATCAAAGATATTGGCCTGTAGTTTTATGTCTTGTGTCCTTGTCTGGTTTTGGAATCACGGTAATATTGGCCTCATAAAATGAGTTTGACAGTATTCCTTCCTGTCGTTTCTGGAATAGTTTGAGGAGAATGGTGTTAGTTATTCTCTAAATGTGTAGTAGAATTCAGCAGTGAAGCCATCACGTTCTGGGCCTTTTTTTTTTTTGTGGGGGAAGACTTCAAATTTCCTGAGTTGCTATTCATCTGTTCAGATTTTCTATTTATTCATAATTTAATTTTGGTAGGTTGTATGTGTCTAGGATTTATCCATTTCTTCAGTGTTCTCACATTTCTTGACATATAGTTATTCATAATGGTCTCTTATGATCCTTCACATTTCTACAATGTAAGTTGTAATGTCTACTTTTTCATCTATGATTTCATTTATTCGGGTCTTTTTTTCTTGGTCTAGCTAAAGGTTTATTGATTTTGTTTATCTTTTCAAAAAACCAACTCTTCATTTTGTTGATCTTCTGAAATGTTTAGTCTATATTTTATTTCTGCTCTGAGCTATTCTTTTCTTCCTTCTACCAATTTTGGGTTTAGTTTGTTCTTGTAGTTCCTTGAGGTGCATGGTTAGCTTGTTTGTGATAAATCTTTCTCCTTTGTTGATGTAGGCATTTGTTGCTGTGAACTTCTCCCTCTTAGAACTGTTTTGCTGTGACCCATAGGTTTTGGAACATGCTTCCAGTCTTATTTGTTTTAAGGAATTTTTAAATTTTCCCCCCTTACTGTCTTCATTGACCCACTGGTTATTTAGAAGCATGCTCCATTTATTTACAGGGTTTCTAAAGATTTTCCTGTTGATTTCTAGTTTTATACCATTGTGTTCCAAAAAGATACTTCTTGAGTTTGTTAAAACTTGTTTTGTGGCCTACTGAGATTTCTTAGCTTTTGCTTGTCTGAGAAGGTCTTTATTTTGCCTTCATTTCTGAAGGATAGCTTTGCCAAATAGTGTATTCCTGGCTGAAAGTTTTTTTTTTTCTTTCAGCACTTTGAAGTTTATAATCCCATTCTCTCCTGACCTATAAAGTTTCTGCTGATAAATCTGCTGATAGTATAATGGAGATTCCCTTATA
>NW_012110141.1:1234397-1237136 GCF_000951045.1 Mandrillus leucophaeus
TTGACCAGACTGGAGTGTAGTAGTGTGACCATAGTTTATTGCAACTTCAAATTCCTGGACTCAAGTGATCCTCCTGCCCCAGCCTCCCAAGTAGCTGGTAGTTATTATTAGTATTGGTTTTTTTTGTTGGAGACAGGGTATCACTGTGTTGCCCAGGCTGGTCTCAAACTCCTGGACTCAAGTGATCCTCCTGCCTCAGCTCTCAAGGTGCTAATATTGCAGACGTGAGCCACCATGCCTGGTCTCATCGGGGACTTTTAAGCTTCCTGGATTTGGATATACATCTCTCTCAAGATTTAGGAAGTCTTCAGCTGTTATTTCATTAAATAGGTTTTGTATTCCTTTCTTCACTTCCTCTCCCTTTGACGTTTCTATAATATAAATACTTGTTTGCTTAATGTTGTACCGTATGCTTTTCTTCATTTTATATTTTCATTTCTTTCTTCCTTCTTTTTTTTTAAAAATGCTTTGTCACCCAGGCTGGAGTGCAGTGGTGTGAACATGGTTCATTGCAACCTCAACCTCCCAGGCTCAAGTAATCTTCCTGCCTTAGCCTCCTGAGTAGCTGGGACCACAGGCACTTGCCACCATGGCTGGCTAATTTTTGTATGTTTTGTAGACATGAGGTTTTGCCATATTGCCCAGGCTGATCTTGAAGTCCTGAGCTCAAACAATCCGCCCATCTCAGCCTCCCAAAGTGCTGGGATTACAGGCAAGAGCCACCATGCCCAGTCAACACCTGTCTTAAAGTTCAGAAATTCTTTCTTTTGCTTAATCTAGTCTGCTGCTGAAGCTCTCAGTTGTATTTTTTAATTTCATTCATTGAACAGCTCTAAGATTTCTTTTTTGATTCCTTTTTATGGTATCTATCTCTGTGGAATTTCTCATTCAGATTATAAATTGTTTTCTGGTTTCACTAAATTGTTTGTATTCTCTTGTATCTTGCTGTGTTTCCTTAAGATCATTACTTGGAATTTATTTTCAGGCATTTCATAAATATCCTTTTCTTTGGGATCTCTTATGGAGATGTATTGTGTTCCATTGGGGGTGTCATGTTTCCTTGATTTTTTTATGTTTCTTATATGCCTACATTGATATCTATGCATCTGGTGGAACAGACACTGTTTCCAATTTTATGGAGTGGCTTTTGTAGGAAGAGGTTTTTTCCCTGTAGTTGGGTCCCAGGATATTGATTGGGAATGGTGCATTGCTTTTGGTTCTGGATGAACTCAGTAACATGGTATTTGTACAGATTCTTCCACTGTAATTCTTGATTGTGATGTCTGCAATTGTCTCAGTGACCTAGGCCATGGGGGTTCATGACAGTGGTGCTGCAGTTTTGCTGGGGCTGGGGGCACTGGGTTGGTTGTCAGGTCAGAGGGGGTATGTGTGTGTCATGAGTTAGCAAGCTGTGCAGTGGGCTCTGCAAAAGGGCAGGGCCACCACTAGACTGGGTGCAGGCATGGCATGCCAGGGAGCTGTGTGGGGCTCTCTGGAGGAACAGGGTTGCATCCTCTTGGCTGGATGTTTGGCTGAGGGTGAGTACATAAGAGCTTGGTGGCTATGAGGAGCTCTCTCTGGGAAGCAGGGGGCATCTCTAGGCTGGCTGTCATGCCAGGGGCAGGCACATGCAGGCTAGGCTGCTGTCACACTTCCCCACTGTGCAGGTCCTTCTGTTTCCCTGGGGAATAGGGTGTCTCATGGGTTCAGACATTGGGGTTTTGGTCATTCCTCCAGGCCTAGGCTCTGAGCAGTTGGAGTATTGGTGCTGCAAGTCCCATGTGAATGTAGTGGGATGATGGCAGGGCCTCAGGAATGGAGGGAGTTAGTGGCTACTGGTCCCTAGGACAGGATGTGCTCCAGCTATGGGTCTGGTTTTAAGATAGCATTGTGCCCTACCAGCTTAGATCACGGAAGTTGGGAGTACCAAGAGTGTTCCTGTCTTAGGGCAGGGCAGCGGTGTGGACTCCTGGCAACTCTTTCTCCTGGATTTAAGGCCTGTGAGGACTGGGAGACCCTCCTATAGCAATGACTTCCGGTATTTGTGGCAGTCACGGGGACCCGTAAAGGGTCTTCAGCTTACCTTTTTCCCCATAAGAAGAGGTCTCCTCTGGCTCTGAGCTGAATCCAGTTGGGGAGACAGTGTGTCAGAGACACGATGCCTCCCGCTCCCTCTGCGGTGCCACCCTGAGCTGCTGTGCCCTGCAGGGATTTCACCACTCCACTGGTACTTTCCAGCATTCTTTCTCCATCACTTTAGTCGAAATACAGTTTTTTGGTTTTTTGGTCTTCCTCAAAGCCAACAGGGAAGAGTCTTTTTCACAAGACAGGCATTAGAAGCTTCGTAATATGGACCAGATGTGGTGGCTTACTCCTGTGGTCTCAGCACTTTGGGAGGCCAAAGCGGGCAGGTCACTTGAGGCCAGGAGTTTAAGACCAGCCTGATCAACATGGCAAAACCTCATCTCTACTAAAAATACAAAAATTAGCCGGGTGTGGTGATGCATCCCAACTACTTGGGAGATTGAGGCATGAGAATCACTTGAACCTAGGAGGCAGTGAGCCGAGAATGCATCACTGCAATGGTAACGTTGCTAGCCTGAGCAACAGAGCAAGACTCTGTCTCAAAAAAAAAAAAAAAAAAGGCTGCTACGTCATATGATCAAAAGTGACATTCTATCACCCTTTGCCATATTGTTTTGATTGAAGCAAGTCCCAGGTCCCACCCACAGTCAAAGA
>NW_012110141.1:1238996-1240087 GCF_000951045.1 Mandrillus leucophaeus
AAAAAAAAAAAAAGATTAAAAGCACACTCGTTGGCAATGGGGGTCATGTCCAGAAGGCGATGCCTCTCATCAAACCTTCGTGGGATTGTCTCTAGAAATCCAAATGTTTCCTCTGGAGGTTGTCATGGAAGGAGATCTAAACTAGAATGTGGAGGACCTGGGCTTCTCTGGGCTTTAATTTTCTTTTTCTTTTTTTGAGATAGAGTTTTGCTCTGTTGCCTAGGCTGCAGTGCAATTTCGGCTCACTGCAACCTCCGCCTCCTGGGTTCAAGCAGTTATCATGCCTCAGCCTCCCGAGTAGCTGGGAGTATAGGTGCGTGCCACCACACCCAGCTATTTTTTTATATTTTTAGTAGAAACAGGGTTTCGATGTGTTGGCCAGGGTGGTCTCGAACTCCTGACCTCAGGTGATCCACCTGCCTCGGCCTCCCAAAGTGCTGAGATTACAGGTGTGACCCACTGTGCCCGGCCTAATTTTCTTATATTTAAGATAGGAATAAAAATGATACTTGCACCAGTTGACTCTTTAGAGGCAGATGAATGAGAACAATCTATACTATTTGGCTTTCTAGAAGTTCAATGTCTAGAGTCTATAGATGGGGCATTCTTAATCCTCAGTTTTTCTTTTTTTAATTTCATTTTACTTTGAATTCTGGGATACATGTGTAGAACATGCAGGTTTGTTACATAGGTATACATGTGCCATGGTGGTTTGCTGCACCTATCAACCCATCTAGGTTTTAAGCCCCATGTGCATTAGGTATTTGTCTAATGCTCTCCCTCCCCTTGCCCCCCGCCCCACCAACAGGCCCCGGTGTGTAATGTTCCCCTCCCTGTGTCCATATGTTCTCATTGCTCAATTCCCACTTATGAGTGAGAACATGTGGTGTTTGGTTTTCTGTTCGTTAGTTTGCTGAGAATGATGGTTTCCAGCTTCATCCATGTCCCTGCAAAGAATATGAACTCATTCATTTTTATGGCTGCATAGTATTCCATGGTGTATATGTGCCACATTTTCTTTATCCAGTCTATTGTTGATGGACATTTGGGTTGGTTCCAAGTCTTTGCTATTGTGAATAGTGCTGCAATAA
>NW_012110141.1:1240667-1242289 GCF_000951045.1 Mandrillus leucophaeus
TTTCTTGTAAATTTAAGTTCCTTGTAGATTCTGGATATTAGACCTTTGTCAGATGCATAGATTGCAAAAATTTTCTCCCATTCTGTAGGTTGCCTGTTCACTCTCATAGTTTGTTTTGCTGTGCAGAAGCTCTTTAGTTTAATTAGATAGCAATTGGTCAATTTTGGCTCTTGTTGCAATTGCTTTTGGTGTTTTAGTTATGACTTTGCCAATGCATATGTCCTGAATGGTATTGTCTTGGTTTTCTTCTAGGGTTTTTATGGTTTTAGTTTTTATGTTTAAGTCTTTAACCCATCTTAAGTTAATTTTTGTATAAGGTGTAAGGAAGGTGTCCGGTTTCAGTTTTCTGCATATGGCTAGCCAGTTTTCCCAACACCACTTATCAAATAGGGAATCCTTTCCCCATTGCTTGTTCTTGTCAGATTTGTCAAAGATTAGATGGTTGTAGATGTGTGGTATTATTTCTGAGGCTTCTGTTCTGTTCCATTGGTCTGTATATCTGTTTTGGTACCAGTATCATACTGTTTTGGTTACTGTAGCCTTGTAGTATAGTTTGAAGTCAGGTAGCATGATGCTTCCAGCGTTGTTCTTCTTGCTTAGGATTGTCTTGGCTATATGGACTCTTCCTTTTGTTGCATATGAAATTTAAAGTAGTTTTTTCTAATTCTGTGAAGACGGTCAATGGTAGCTTGATGGGGGTAGCATTGAATCTATAAATTACTTTGGGCAGTATGGCCATTTTTCATGATATTCTTCCTATCCATGAGCATGGAATTTTTTTCCATTTGTTTGTGTCCTTATTTCCTTGAGCAGTGTTGTAGTTTTTGAAGAGGTCCTTCATATCCCTTGTAAGTTGTATTCCTAGGTATTTTATTCTCTTTATAGCAATTGTGAATGGGAGTTCACTCATGATTTGGCTCTCTATTATTGGTGTACGGGAATGCTTGTGATTTTTGCACATTGATTTTGTATCCTGAGACTTTGGTGAAGTTGCTTATCAGCTTAAGGAGTTTTGGGGCTGAGATCATGGAGTTTCTAAATATACAATCATGTCATCTACAAACAGAGACAATTTGACCTCCTCTCTTCCTATTTGAACACTATATTTCTTTCTCTTGCCTGATTGTCCTGGCCAGAACTTCCAATACTATATTGAATAGGAGTGGTGAGAGAGGACATCCCTGTCTTGTGCTGGTTTTCATAGGGAATGCTTCCTGCTTTTGGCCATTCAGTGTGATGTTGGCTATGGATTTGTCATAAATAGCTCTTATTATTTTGAGATATGTTCCATCAATACCTAGTTTATTGAGTTTTTAGCATGAAGGGGTGTTGGATTTTATTGAAGGCATTTTCTGTGTCTATTGAGATAATTGTGGTTTTTGTCATTGGTTCTGTTTATGTGATGGATTACGTTTATTGATTTGTGTATGTTGAACCAGCCTTGCTTCCCAGGGATGAAGCCAACTTGATCGTGGTAGTTAAGCTTTTTGATGTGCTGCTGGATTCGGTTTGCCAGTGTTTTGAGGATTCTCGCATTGATGTTCATCAGGGCTATTGGCCTGAAATTTTCTTTTTTTGTTATGTCTCTGCCAGGTTTTGGTATCAGGATGATGCTGGCCTCA
>NW_012110141.1:1243244-1245376 GCF_000951045.1 Mandrillus leucophaeus
TCCCTCAGCATTTGCTTGTCTATAGAGGATTTTAATTCTCCTTTGCTTATGAAGCTTAGTTTGGCTGGATGAGAAATTCTGGGTTGAAAATCCTTTAAGAATGTTGAATATTGGCCCCCACTCTCTTCTGGCTTTTAGGGTTTCTACAGAGAGATCTGCCGTTAGTCTGATGGGCTTCCCTTTGTAGGTAACCTGATCTTTCTCTCTGGCTGCCCTTAACATTTTTTCCTTCGTTTCAACCTTGAAGAATCTGACAATTATGTGTCTTGGGGTTGCTCTTCTTGAGGAGTATCTTAGTAGTGTTCTCTGTATTTCCTGAATTTGAATGTTGGCCTGTCTTGCTAGGTTGTAGAAGTTCTCCTGGATAATATCCTGAAATGTGTTTTCCAACTTGGTTCCATTCTCCCTGTCAGTTTCAGGTACACCAATCAGTCGTAGGTCTTTTCACATAGTCCCATATTTCTTGGAGGCTTTGTTCGTTCCTTTTCATTCTTTTTTCTCTAATCTTGTCTTCATGCCATATTTCAGTAAGTTGATCTTCAATCTCTGATCTTTTTTTCTACTTGATTTGGCTATTGATACTTGTGTGTGCTTTACAAAGTTCTTATGCTATGTTTTTCAGCTCCATCAGGTCATTTGTATTCTTTTCTAAACTGGTTATTCTAGTTAGCAGTCTCCGTAACCTTTTATCAAGGTTCTTAGCTTCTTTGCATTGGGTTAGAACATGCTCCTTTAGCTCAGAGGAGTTTATTACCCACCTTCTGAAGCCTACTTCCATCAATTCATCAAATTCACTCTCCATCTAGTTTTGTGCCCTTACTGGAGAGGAGGTGCAATCATTTGGAGAAGAGGCATTCTGGTTTTTGGAAGTTTCAGCATTTTTGTGCTGGTTTTTCCTCATCTTTGTGGATTTATCTATTCTCAGTCTTTGAAGCTAGTGACCTTTGGATGGGGTTTTTGTGTGGAGATCCTTTTTGTTGATGTTGATGTTACTGCTTTCTGTTTCTCTTCTAGTAGGACTGTCTGCTGCAGTTCTGCCGCAGCTTGCTGGACGTCCACTCCAGGCCCTGTTTGCCTGGGTATCACCAGCGGAGGCTGCAGAACAGAAAGATTGCAGCCTGGCCCTTCCTCTGGAAGCTTTGTCCCAGAGGGGCACTAGCCTGATGCTAACCAGAGCTCTCCTGTATGAGGTGTCTGTCGACCCCTGTTGGGAGGTCTCTCCCAGTCAGGAGGCACTGGGGTTGGGGACCCACTTGAGGCAGTCTGTCCCTTAGCAGAGCTCGAGTACTGTGCTGGGAAAATTCTCCTTGTCAGGATCCGCTGCTCTCTTCAGAGCCAGCAGGCAGGAATGTTTAAGTCTGCTGAAGCTGTGCCCACAGCAGCCCCTTCCCCCAGGTGCTCTGTCCCAGGGAGATGGGAGTTTTAGCTATACGCCCCTGACTGGGGCTGTTGCCTTTCTTTCAGAGATGCCCTGCCCAGTGAGGAGGAATCTGGAGGGGCAGTGTGGCCACAGCGGCTTTGCAGTGCTGTGGTGAGTTCCGCCCAGTCCGAACTTCCTGGCATCCTTAGAACTGTCAGGGGAAAGCCACCTACCCAAGCCTCAGTAATGGTGGACGTCCTTCCCCCACCAAGCTCGAGCATCCCAGGTGGACATCAGACTGCTGTGCTGGCCTCAGGAATTTCAAGCCAGTGGTTCTTAGCTTGCTGGGCTCCACGGGGGTGGGACCTGCTGAGCGAAACCACTTGGCTCCCTGGCTTCAGCCCCGTTTCCAGGGGAGTGGACGGTTCTGTCTTACTGGGGTTCTGGGTACTGCTGGGGTACAAAAAAAAAAAAAAAGCTCTTGCAGCTAGCTCGGTGTCTGCCCAAACAGCCACCTAGTTTTGAGCTTGAAACCCAGGGCTCTGGTGGTGTAGGCACATGAGAGAATCTCCTCATCTGCAGATTGCAAAAACCATGGTAAAAGCATAGTACCTGGGCCAGATAGCACAGTCCCTTATGACTTCCCTTGGCTCAGGGAGGGAGGCCCCTGGGTCCTTGCGCTTCCCGGGTAAGGCAATGCCTCACCCTACTTCTGCTTGCCCTCTGTGGGCTGCACCCACTGTCTAACCAGTCCTAATGAGATGAACAGGCT
>NW_012110141.1:1245426-1247757 GCF_000951045.1 Mandrillus leucophaeus
ACCTAGTTTATTGAGTTTTTAGCATGAAGGGGTGTTGGATTTTATTGAAGGCATTTTCTGTGTCTATTGAGATAATTGTGGTTTTTGTCATTGGTTCTGTTTATGTGATGGATTACGTTTATTGATTTGTGTATGTTGAACCAGCCTTGCTTCCCAGGGATGAAGCCAACTTGATCGTGGTAGTTAAGCTTTTTGATGTGCTGCTGGATTCGGTTTGCCAGTGTTTTGAGGATTCTCGCATTGATGTTCATCAGGGCTATTGGCCTGAAATTTTCTTTTTTTGTTATGTCTCTGCCAGGTTTTGGTATCAGGATGATGCTGGCCTCAAAAAATGAGTTAGGGAGGAGTCCCTCTTTTTCTATTGTTTGGAATAGTTTCAGAAGGAATGTACCAGCTTCTCTTTGTACCTCTAGTAGAATTCGGCTGTGAATCCATCTGTTCCTGGGGTTTTTTTGGTTGGTAGGCTATTAATTACTGCCTCAGTTTCAGAACTTGTTATTGGTCTATTCAGGGATTCAACTTCTTGGTTTAGTCTTGGAAGGGTGCATGTGTCCAGGAATTTATCCATTTCTTCTAGATTTTCTAGTTTATTTGTGTGGAGGTGTTTATACTATTCTCTCATGGTAGTTTGTATTTCTGTGGGATTAGTGGTGATATCCCCTTTATCACTTTTTATTTATTTGATTCTTCTCTCTTTTCTTCTTTATTAGTCTAGCTAGTAGTTTATCTGTTTTGTTAATCTTCAAAAAACCAGCTCCTGGATTCATTGATATTTTTCGAAGGGTTTTTTGTGTTTTTCTCATTCAGTTCTGCTCTGATCTTAGTTATTTCTTGTCTTCTGCTAGCTTTTGAATTTGTTTGCTCTTGCTTCTCTACTTCTTTTAATTGTGATGTTAGGGTGTCAATTTCAGATCCTTCCCACTTTCTGATGTGGGCATTCAGTGCTATAAATTTCCCTCTTAACACTGCTTTAGCCGTGTCCCAGAGATTCTGGTACGTTGTGTCTTTGTTTTCACTGATTTCAAAGAACTTATTTCTGCCTTAATTTCGTAATTTTCCAGTAGTCATTCAGAAACAGGTTGTTCAATTTCCATGTAGTTGTGAGGTTTTGAGTGAGTTTCTTAATCTTGAATTCTAATTGATTGCACTGTGGCCTGAGAGACTGTTATGATTTCCATTCTTTTGCATTTGCTGAGGAGTGTCTTCCAATTATGTGGTCAATTTTAGAAAAAGTGCAGTGTGGTGCTGAGAAGAATGTATATTCTGTTGATTTGGGGTGGAGAGTTCTGTAGGATTCTATTCCACTTGGTCCAGAGCTGAGTTAAAGTCCTGAATATCCTTGTTAATTTTCTGTCTCATTGATCTAATACTGACAGTGGGGTGTTAAAGTCTCCCACTATTATTGTGTGGGAGTCTAAGTCTCTTTGTAGGTCTCTAAGAACTTACTTTATGAATCTCGATGCTCCTGTATTGGGTGGATACGTATTTAGGATAGTTAGCTCTTGTTGCATTGATCCCTTTACCATTATGTATTGCCCTTCTTTGTCTTTTTCAGCTTTGTTGGTTTAAAGTCTGTCTTATCAGAGACTAGGATTGCAACCCCTGCCTTTTTCCGCTTTCCATTTGCTTTGCTTGGTAAATATTCCTCCATCCCTTTATTTTGAGCCCCTGTGTGTCTCTGCACATGAGATGTGTCTCCTGAATATAGCACACCAATGGGTCTTAGCTCTTTATCCAATTTGCCAGTCTGTGTCTTTTAATTGGGGGCATTTAGCCCATCTACATTTAAGGTTAATATTGTTATGTGTGAATTTGATCCTGTCGCTAGCTGGTTATTTTGCATATTAGTTGATGCAGTTTCTTTGTAGTGTCATTGGTCTTTATATTTTGGTGTGTTTTTAAAGGGGCTGGTACCAGTTTTTCTTTTCCATTTAGTACTTCCTTCAGGAGCTCTTATAAGGCAGGCCTGGTGGTGACAAAATCCCTCAGCATTTGCTTGTCTATAGAGGATTTTAATTCTCCTTTGCTTATGAAGCTTAGTTTGGCTGGATGAGAAATTCTGGGTTGAAAATCCTTTAAGAATGTTGAATATTGGCCCCCACTCTCTTCTGGCTTTTAGGGTTTCTACAGAGAGATCTGCCGTTAGTCTGATGGGCTTCCCTTTGTAGGTAACCTGATCTTTCTCTCTGGCTGCCCTTAACATTTTTTCCTTCGTTTCAACCTTGAAGAATCTGACAATTATGTGTCTTGGGGTTGCTCTTCTTGAGGAGTATCTTAGTAGTGTTCTCTGTATTTCCTGAATTTGAATGTTGGCCTGTCTTGCTAGGTTGT
>NW_012110141.1:1248397-1252669 GCF_000951045.1 Mandrillus leucophaeus
CATTTTTGTGCTGGTTTTTCCTCATCTTTGTGGATTTATCTATTCTCAGTCTTTGAAGCTAGTGACCTTTGGATGGGGTTTTTGTGTGGAGATCCTTTTTGTTGATGTTGATGTTACTGCTTTCTGTTTCTCTTCTAGTAGGACTGTCTGCTGCAGTTCTGCCGCAGCTTGCTGGACGTCCACTCCAGGCCCTGTTTGCCTGGGTATCACCAGCGGAGGCTGCAGAACAGAAAGATTGCAGCCTGGCCCTTCCTCTGGAAGCTTTGTCCCAGAGGGGCACTAGCCTGATGCTAACCAGAGCTCTCCTGTATGAGGTGTCTGTCGACCCCTGTTGGGAGGTCTCTCCCAGTCAGGAGGCACTGGGGTTGGGGACCCACTTGAGGCAGTCTGTCCCTTAGCAGAGCTCGAGTACTGTGCTGGGAAAATTCTCCTTGTCAGGATCCGCTGCTCTCTTCAGAGCCAGCAGGCAGGAATGTTTAAGTCTGCTGAAGCTGTGCCCACAGCAGCCCCTTCCCCCAGGTGCTCTGTCCCAGGGAGATGGGAGTTTTAGCTATACGCCCCTGACTGGGGCTGTTGCCTTTCTTTCAGAGATGCCCTGCCCAGTGAGGAGGAATCTGGAGGGGCAGTGTGGCCACAGCGGCTTTGCAGTGCTGTGGTGAGTTCCGCCCAGTCCGAACTTCCTGGCATCCTTAGAACTGTCAGGGGAAAGCCACCTACCCAAGCCTCAGTAATGGTGGACGTCCTTCCCCCACCAAGCTCGAGCATCCCAGGTGGACATCAGACTGCTGTGCTGGCCTCAGGAATTTCAAGCCAGTGGTTCTTAGCTTGCTGGGCTCCACGGGGGTGGGACCTGCTGAGCGAAACCACTTGGCTCCCTGGCTTCAGCCCCGTTTCCAGGGGAGTGGACGGTTCTGTCTTACTGGGGTTCTGGGTACTGCTGGGGTACAAAAAAAAAAAAAAAAGCTCTTGCAGCTAGCTCGGTGTCTGCCCAAACAGCCACCTAGTTTTGAGCTTGAAACCCAGGGCTCTGGTGGTGTAGGCACATGAGAGAATCTCCTCATCTGCAGATTGCAAAAACCATGGTAAAAGCATAGTACCTGGGCCAGATAGCACAGTCCCTTATGACTTCCCTTGGCTCAGGGAGGGAGGCCCCTGGGTCCTTGCGCTTCCCGGGTAAGGCAATGCCTCACCCTACTTCTGCTTGCCCTCTGTGGGCTGCACCCACTGTCTAACCAGTCCTAATGAGATGAACAGGCTACGACAGTTGGAAATGCAGAAATCACCTGCCTTCTGCATTGGTCTTGCTGGGAGCTGCAGACCAGAGCTGTTCCTATTTGGCCATCTTGCCAGAGCCACCCCCAATCCTCAGTTTTTCTAGGAACTCAAATTTGGAAATCAAAAGGTAGATCTATTTTTTTTTTTTTTTCTATTTGCATTCCTCCTATAACAATCTCAAACCTCCCTGAGGCATAACAATTACCTTAGGCTAACTAGGGGAAAAGTCATTCACAAAATGTAAAAGAGAAAAATACATCTAAAATATATCATCCTTATTACATTCTTTCAAGCTTTCCATAATGTCCTTTACCTTATCACTGGTCACCCCAAATCCCTGTCAAGCCCTGCCCAAATTGCCAACTGGAGTAATGACAGTAATGATTATTTGACCACTTAATATCAGACAGATGTGCTTTTAAACTTTACCATAACCTTATAGATTCATATTGCCATTGAACAGATGAGAAAGCTGGGTCTTAGAAAAGGAGACTTGTACAAAGTAGCAGAGCTAATTTTGGGGAGAAAAATTGTTTAGAAAACTCATTCGTGTCTTGTTTGCTTTTTCTGACTTTGGCTCAGAAGTCATTCATTCAAATGCTGCAACTTTAAAACTTTAAAACACAGCAAGAAAAACATTCATTAAATAACATGGATGCTTAACACACTGCTCAATAAATGGCAACCAATATTATTTATTAATATTTCTACTAATGACCAGGAAGATAAATATCTTAGTGTGCGGAGGACCGAGTCCATCATGGCCAAAATCTTGGTACAGTTTGATATTTCAACAGCTGGGCAGGAAAGAAGGTAAAGTGCTTTGGGAAGACAGGAGATCCTGGGTGAGATGGAAACAGGGGGTTGGGTTTCCCCTTTTCTTTTGGATGGGAATCTAGAACACCTGGCATCTTGTTCAGGTTTGACTAATACTGTGGAGAGGCCATTTAAGGACCTTGTGGTTTAGTTTCCTTACCCATGAAATGACAGGTCAGGATGTTGGCGGCCAATCTGTACGGTCTGCAGCAACTTTGATGCTTGCCTCCTCAGAAGAAAGAATTTGAGGAGCATAAGGCAGAGGGAGAGACTGAGGCAAGGTTTAGAGAGTGTCGATGAAAAAGTCAAACTTTGTAAAATATTCGAAGACATTTATTCTGAGCCAAATATGAGTGACGCAGCCCTCAGGAGGTCCTGAAAACAGATGCCCAAAGTGGTCAGGGTACAGCTTGGTTTTATACATTTTAGGGAGGCAAGAGACATCAATCAAATACATTTGAGAAATACATTGGTTTAGTCCAGAAAGGTGGGGCAATTCAAAGGCTTCCAGGCTACAGGTGAATTTACACATTTTCTGGTTGGCAATTGGTTGAGTTTGTCTAAAGACCTGCGATTCATAGAAAAGGAATGTTCTTAGTTAATCTCTTTAGGATTGGGAGGGTCTGGAAGAAAAAGATCTAGCTATGTTAATAGAGATTCTTTACAGATGCAAATTTTCCCTCATAACAGCTTTGCAGGGCTGTTACAAAATATGACGAACATGTTTTGGGGTAAAATATTTTGATTTTATCCCTTGTTTCACAATGTTATGCCAGAGTCAGGTTGGAAAATAAGTCACAATATATAGGGCTAAATAAAACCCATCTGATGAGAATTTATTATTTGTAGGGCATGACTCCCCAGACCCCTTAGATAGGAATTTTGGCAAGATTAAAAAAAAAAAATCAAATTTTAGTCCTCATGGAGTTTCACCATGTTTCCCAGGCTAGTCTTGAACTCCTGACCTCAAGTGATCTGCTTGCCTCAGCCTCCCAAAGGGCTGGGATTATAGGCGTGAGCCACTGCACCCAGCCTGACCATATGCTTTGCAAGCACTTTATCTGTGATATTTCATTTAATGTTTATAACATCACACCCATTTGCCTTTCTAGAAGTTCAGTGGTTACAAGTCTAGGGACAGGCATTTTTACCATCCATATTCTACAGATGTAGAAACTCGGGCTTGAAAAGGTAAAGTCCCTTGCTCAAAGTCTCGGCTGGTAAACCGGAAGCTAGGAGTCTACGTTAGGTCTGTCTGGTTCCAGAGGCTCCTCCTTTCTCGAACCCTGCAACATGGTGGCGCTTGTTCTCCATTGCAGAGCACTGGGGATGGTCATAAGGTGATGGTGATGGCGGTGGCCATATGGTAGAAGGAACTTCATCCCTCGCAGACCAAGGAATATCGAGAGTGCAGTATGCAGATTCAGACACTAGGTGGCAGAGTGCCACAGGGCAGACAGCTCCCTATGCCTGGGTCTGCGGGGTGTGGTTCTCTCCTGCGTCCTGAATTCTTTTAAATTAAGAAAAGGCTACGCTCTCCTGTAAACCATGCGGTCTTTTACACTAGGACCAAGATATGTGCACCTAGATATATGCTCAAACTGTACGTGTTTCATCCTTTATTGCCAGACATGAAGGAATTAACGAAAAACACAAGTGGAAAGGAAAAGAGCAGTGTACTCAATACTGTAAAAGGCAAAGATTCCCTTTACATTGCTGTTTAAAAAGTTTTTCAAAAAGATTTTTAAAGTTTTTTAAAAAGAATTTTAATAAGAAATTATAATGTTTTATTTGGAAACATTTAATATTAAATTTCCTTTAATTTCCACTTAGTTTTTTTAATTGTTATTTTTATTTTACTCTGTTGCCCAGGCTGGAGTGCACTGGTGCCATCTCCACTTACTGCAACCTCCGCCTCAGCTCAAGCGATTCTCCTGCCTCAGCTTTCAGGGTAGCTGTGATTACGGGCGCCCACCCACCACCATGCCCAGCTAATTTTTTGTTTTCAGTAGAGAAGGAGTTTCGCCACGTTGGCCAGGCTGGTGTCAAACTCCTGACCTCAAGTGATCCGCCTGCCTGGGCCTCCCAAAGTGCTATGATTATGGGCGTGAGTCACCGTGCCCGGCCTCCGCCTAGTTTTTGAAAGAAGTAGTTAATCTCTTTGAATTCTTTTTTTTTTTT
>NW_012110141.1:1252954-1257769 GCF_000951045.1 Mandrillus leucophaeus
TGGGAATACAGGCGCAAGCTACCATGCCCAGCCAATTCTCTTTTCCTTTGTTTTACTGGAGGGAAAAATATCATTCTTCCAATTCTGGAAGGAAAGCATATATCATTTTATAAGAAAGAAGTCTAGTTTGATGATTTATTATAGTCTTACAGTATTTTAGAGTGTTAGACTAAGACTCAAAATCATGTGTTTCTACTATAGGTAAAAATAGGCTTTTAAAATTTATGCACGCGCGCGTGTGTGTGTGTGAGAGAGAGAGAGATGGAGTCTCCATCACCCAGGCTGGAGTGCAATGGCATGATTTTGGCTCACTACAACCTCCACCTTCCAGGTTCAAGCCCTTCTCCTGGCTCAGCCTCCTGAGTAGCTGGGATTACAGGTGCATGCTACCATGCATGGCTAATTTTTGTATTTTTAGCAGAGACAGGGTTTCACTATGTTGGCCCAGCTGGTCTCAAGCTACTGACCTCAAATGATCTGCCTGCCTCGGCCTCCCAAGTGCTGGGATTACAGGCGTGAGCCACCGTGCCCGGCCCCAAAATAGACTCATCTCTTGATGTTGCCCATAAGTGAATAAAGTTAAGGCAAGAGGTAGGTCTCGTGTAGGTGGCTCCAGAAGCCCCTCTTTTGGCCCTCACCTTACTTTAGGACAAAGTAGAGTCTGTCCAGTGGCCTACAAGAGGAAGTAGTTCTGCCTTTTCTAAAGTTGTCTGGAGCATGTTTTCAAAAATGCAGACTGTCACTTTAACCATATGAAGTCTGGAGCACACTATTTTGCATGCCATGATTACTGGTTATTTAAGCTTCATCAATGAATAGAAACAGCAGAGCAAGAGTCAAGCTTTAGTCTAATAAGAAATGAGAAACTGAAGCTGTCAGCCACCGAATGGGAATGAGGGGACACTGAGCCAAGGACATGCCACCTTCCTACCCTACAACTCAGAACCTCACAAGGGGAGGCTGTTTTGCCTCTTTAGTCCCGTGTTAAGCTGGTTTTAATCTCCATCTTAATTGCCTTCCTTCCAAATGAATGGATATATTCAGAGAGAGGATCCTGATCAATCCTGATTGTCTGCCAGGGTATCTGCTGATATGGGTAGGGCCACCTGGCATACCCTTGTAGGGCCATGCTCCTGTGAATCAGGCAGTCACATTCGGTGGTAAAGGAGACCTGCATTTGATGTTCAAAATGAGCCCAAGGAGCTTCAGCTCTTGGTTGCAACACTGGGGACAAACTATGAATAATAAAGTGAGTGACACAAGGGCTTAAGGTCAAGAACTCCCGTGGCATTTTGGTTTAGCTCAGTTGGAGGCGTGGGAGGAGTGTGATGGAGCTGAACCTAGATTACAGAGGAAGCTCCATCATGCCAGACCAAGTTGAAGCCATTGAGTGACTTTCAACAGGAATAACATGACTGCACTGAAGGGGACAGGGCTGGCAGTGGGGAGACCGGTTCGGATGTCCTTGCAGCAATCCAGGAGAAATGCTGGTGCTCTGAACTATGCTAGCAGCAGTGGGAGAAGAGGGTGGACCCGAGAGCTGTGGGGGGGAAGAACCTGTAGACTTGGCCGCCTCGCTGACGTATTCCTGGGAAAGAGTCTTGGAAGTTCTACAGCGCACCTGGAGGGACGGTGGGGTCAGCGAGGCCGACACTGAGGAACACAGGCGTGGATGCTTGCGCACAGCCTCGCAGCAGATCCTGATTCCCGGGAGGACCCCTTTCCTCCCACATTTGACATGGACAGTCTATGCGGATTCCTCAGAAAAACCTCCTCACTGCCCACAGGTTGCTTTTCCTTGTTCCCCATCGGAGCAGGCTGCTGGAACTCAGCAATGCAGCGGATGGTCCAGGGGTCAGACCGGCTATTGCCCATACATGGGGGATAACTTGGAAGACAGTTGTTTTTGTGGGAGTGCTTGTGTGCTCCGGGGAGAGACGCCAGTGAGTGAAACTGGAATGAACAACCTGACCTCAAGGAAAAAAATGACCTTATCGTTAGCAAAACAGCAAACGCTTCCGCAGTGCCTGTTTCCAGAGCGCTTCACAAGCATGAGCTCATGTGATTTCCTCATCACTTGCTTTTCCAGCTACCACAGGTTTGGAGAAGGCAGCTGTGGATTCTCTTTGGCTTTTGTTGGAGAAGTTTCTCTCTTCCTGGTCAGGAAGCCACATGGCCTGAGTGTAACTCGGACGGTGGTGCTGAGCGCTTGCATGTGGACTCCTCTGGGGTCTGCAGATGACGGGCAGGACGCGGGAACCTGCAGGTTTTGCTGGCTTCCTACTTGCATAGACTCTTTCTTGCCCCAGCTCTGGCTAGGTTCCCAGCCTTCGTTAGAATTCAAGGATGCTTATCTGCAAAGACTTCTGGACAAGAAGGTGTAATGTTCTTTTGTGTGTCAATTTGACTGTGTTGGGTGATGCCCAGAAAGCTGGCAAACCTCTATGCGGGTGTCTCTGATAGGGATGGGCATTTGAGTTGGTGACCGAGTAAAGGCGGCTTTCCTCACTGCTGCGGGTGGTACCATCCAGTCTATAGAGGGCTTGAATAGGACAAAAATGTATAGGAAGGTAGAGTTCCTGTTCTGCTTGAGCTGGGACCTCCATCCTCTCCCGCCCTCAGACACTGGCTTCCCTGGTTCTCAGGCCTTTGGGTCTGGGCTGGAGCCACACCTCTGGCTTTTCTGGGCCTCCAGCTCACAGAGGGCAGACCACGGGACTTCCTAGCCTCAGTAATTGTATACGCCAATCCCTTGTAATCAATCACTTTCTATATATCTCTCTATATATCCTATTGGTTCTCCTCCTCTGGGGAGCCCTAATACAATGTAGTATCATGGGACTGTGCCCCGCAAACCCTATGCTGTGTAGCACCCTGATTCCTGTGACACCTTCCTTATGATGTAGGAGATGTTAATATTGGCGGTAAGATTGAAAATAATTTTTTAGAATGGCTAGACACACAAAGTAGCAGTGCATTTAAACCTTGTCTGCTATTGTAGTAGCATGAGGCATTCCCGAATAAAAAGGAAATAGCAGAAACAAGCAGGCTGGTCGCTTGGGAAAGGCGCCTTGAGGGGCCCTTATCAGAGCTGCAGCCCGAGGTACTGTGGCAGGTAAATAAGTTCTGTTCTTGACCGATCAATGGAAGTGTTCAGATTTGCCGGCGAAAACCACAACCTAGAGAACGCAGACGGCCCCACTGCAAGGACAAGGAGTCTCTTGGAGCTCAGACTTTCTAATATATATTATTTTCTCTACAGCGCCTGGAAATGGTGTCCTTGTTGGTTTTCTGGGAGACAGCAAAGCCTCCCTCCTCTTTTCCCCCATCCTCGGGGTGGGAGTGACAGCCTCATCACTTGCATTTCCAAGTAAATCTGGCTTGGAGAAAGCAGCTGTGGATTCTTTGGCTTTCTTTCTAGAAGTTTCTGTCTTCCTAGTCGATGAGTCCCATGACTTAAATGTAACAAGGGCAGGGTTCTCAGGTGCCTGCGTGACACTTCTGGGCTTTGTAGAGTACTGGCCAAACCCGCCATGGGGGCCACGGTAGGCTGGGGTGTGGGACTCAGGCACACGGAACACTGCACAGTTGGGAATTTCAGGAGCAAGGGCATCTCCAGAATCAGACTTCTGTGTCCTTAAGCAGGGTCTAGAATGTGTCAGGGAACCCATTCTGGGCCTGAAGAATTGTCATTTTTCCTTTCGTTCCTAGATTGTCATGGTCAGATGAAGAGACTGTCGCACAAGCCCCATGCAGAATTTGGGACCGTTGTTTGTGTAAAGGCAGGTGTAACTTGCAGTCTTTCCCTTGGAATATATTTGTCTTCCTAAGTTAATCTGTTACAGGACACCTTATTTGATTTCTTGTCTGGAATTTGAGTCTCTTATCACTAGAAACACCATGTTGCTTCGGTGAAGAATGCTCTTCTCTCTGCAAGAGGGGCAGTGCGGCGAAGTGATTGAGTGCAGGGACTGGACGCAGCTCTGCCTGGCTTTCTCACTAATAACTGTGTGATCTTGGACAAGTTATTTAACCTCTTGATGTTTCTGTTGCTTCATCTATAAAAAGGAGATAGGAATGGTGTTCAACTACTTCATAGGTTTGTGGCAAGGAGAAAGTTAACATGAACAGAGCACTCAGAACAGTGCCTGCTGTGTAGTTAAGTGCTATCTGAGAGTTTGTTTTTCACGACTTGAAATTGGAACAGAATATGAAATAAAGGGTGTCAAGGCAAAGCAGGCTCTCAGTAACTTGGAGTAGTGACAAAAGTCTTGGCTTAGAAGGCAGGAGGCCTGCTCTTTCTGATCAGACTTCCCACTAAGTAGTGGGCTCACCCTGAACCAGTCTGAGCTTCACTTCCTTTATTTTAAAATGAGGTGGTGGCTGGATGTGGTGGCTCATGCCTGTAATCCTAGCACTTTGGGAGGCCGAGGCAGGAGGATCATTTGAGAACAACCTGGGCAACATGGTGAAACCCCATCTCTACAAAAAATTTGCCAGGCGTGGCAGTGCACACCTGTAATTGCAGCTACCTGGGGGGCTTGAGGTGGGAGGATCACCTGAGCCTGGGAAGTCCAGGCTGCAGTGAGCCATGATTGCGCCACTGCTCTCCAGCCTGGGTGACAGAGTAAGACCTTGTCTCAAATAAGATGAGGTGGTGATAACAGATGAATGGATAAACAAAAGGTGGAATATACAGACAGTGCACTATTATTCAGCCATGAAAAGGAATTAAGTTCTGACATGTGCTACAACATGGATGAACCTTGAGGACATTATGCTAAGTGAAATAAATCAGACACAAAAGGCCAACTG
>NW_012110141.1:1257819-1258222 GCF_000951045.1 Mandrillus leucophaeus
TGGGTGCCTGTAATCCCAGCTACTCAGAAGGCTGAGGCAAGAGAATCGCTTGAACCTAGGAGTTGCAGGTTGCAGTGAGCGGAGATTGCGCCACTGCACTCTAGTCTGGGTGATAGAGCGGGACTCTTAAAAAAAAAAAAAAGTCCCCTATCTTAGCTCCAGGATCTCTTCAGTGTTTGCAGGGAGAAGCCAGAGGTCCTCAGGCATTTCAGCCTCCCTCCATGAGCACAAGGAGGATCAGATCACTGGCTGATTAACCCCATCATCTTCAGTGCTTCCAAAAATGTTGAACATGATTTTTATCTGTTTTCTCCCATTAGCTCCACCTGCTCTCCTATAAGGCTGTTGTTCATGCTTGACCAAAGTGATGACTGCAGCATGCTCCACCTTCAGAGCAGGCAGA
>NW_012110141.1:1258272-1258794 GCF_000951045.1 Mandrillus leucophaeus
ATGAAAAGGAATTAAGTTCTGACATGTGCTACAACATGGATGAACCTTGAGGACATTATGCTAAGTGAAATAAATCAGACACAAAAGGCCAACTGCTGCATGATTCCACTATGTAAGCTATCTAGAATAGGCAAAGGCATAGAGACAGGAGGTGGGACTGAAGCTACCAGGGGATGAGGGAGGGGATATGGACAGTATTGCTTAATGGTTATGGAGTTTCTTTTATGGGTGATGAAAACGTTTTGGATATGGATAGTGGTGCTAGTTAGAAAACACTGTAAATGCACTTCATGCCACCGAATTATACACTTAAAATAGTAAAAATGGCAAATTTCATACTATGTATGTTTTACTACAATAAAAAAAACATAATTAAAAAGAAGAGTGAAGTAGGCTGATGTTGAAAGAAAAAGTTACTTGCTATAAACTTTGAAACTTTTCTAGACCATGAGGCTACCAGAAAGAAAAAGTGACCAGCCTGGGCAACATAGTGAGATCCTGCCTCAGCATTAGCTGGGTGTG
>NW_012110141.1:1258844-1259337 GCF_000951045.1 Mandrillus leucophaeus
ATGAAAAGGAATTAAGTTCTGACATGTGCTACAACATGGATGAACCTTGAGGACATTATGCTAAGTGAAATAAATCAGACACAAAAGGCCAACTGTTGCATGATTCCACTATATAAGCTATCTAGAATAGGCAAAGGCATAGAGACAGCAGGTGGGACTGAAGCTACCAGGGGATGAGGGAGGGCATATGGACAGTATTGCTTAATGGTTATGGAGTTTCTTTTATGGGTGATGAAAACGTTTTGGATATGGATAGTGGTGCTAGTTAGAAAACGTTGTAAATGCACTTCATGCCACCGAATTATACACTTAAAATAGTAAAAATGGCAAATTTCATACTATGTATGTTTTACTACAATAAAAAAATCAAACATAATTAAAAAGAGTGAAGTAGGCTGACGTTGAAAGAAAAAGTTACTTGCTGTAAACTTTGAAACTTTTCTTTTTTTTTTATTTTTTTTATTTTTTAAATTTTTTATTTATTTTTTTTTGA
>NW_012110141.1:1264585-1301861 GCF_000951045.1 Mandrillus leucophaeus
CGAGGTGGGTGGATCACCTGAGGTCAGGAGTTCGAGACCAGCCTGGCCAACATGGCAAAACCCCATCCCTACTAAAAATACAAAAAAAAAATTAGCCGGGCGTGGTGGTAGGCGCCTGTAATCCCAGCTACTCGGAAGGCTGAGGCAAGAGAATCGCTTGAACCTAGGAGTTGCAGGTTGCAGTGAGTGGAGATCACGCCACTGCACTCTAGCCTGGGTGACAGAGCGGGACGCCTCAAAAAAAAAAAAAAGTCCCCTATCTTAGCTCCAGGAGCTCTTCAGTGTTTGCAGGGAGAAGCCAGAGGTCCTCAGGCATTGCAGCCTCCCTCCATGAGCACAAGGAGGATCAGATCACTGGCTGATTAACCCCATCATCTTCAGTGCTTCCAAAAATGTTGAACATGATTTTTATCCGTGTTCTCCCATTAGCTCCACCTGCTCTCCTATAAGGCTGTTGTTCATGCTTGACCAAAGTGATGACTGCAGCATGCTCCACCTTCAGAGCAGGCAGAAGAGCTGAAACGTCCTTGGGCAATGAGGATTCCCTTAACTTTATTAGCAGGCGGTAGTGCTCTCCTCTCAGTCAGTTCCTCCACTTCCACCTGCTGGGGTCAGTATGGCACAACCAATGTCCAACCCCTATGTGACAAGTTAGTCTGGGATCAGCTGTCAAGGTAAAGAAGATGCCTTCAGGTCACTGCCCAGAGACAGAGCTAGACTTGCTGGATAAGACTGCCTCAGAGTAGTTCTTCCATAGGAATTCAGAAATGACTCTGCAGCCTTTTCCTGTTGGCCACAGAAAATAGCCATGGCTTGTGGTGAAATAACGCTCACCAGCTAAGGGTTTAAGGGGACTCTATGATTCATGCCTGTCCCTGCTTTGATTCTCAGTTGGAAGCCAAAGGCTGTGGAGGTCAGATTTCCCCAGTGCTTTATGGTACAGTCTCCTCAGTGGGAACAGGCTAGAGATGGGATTCTTCCCTCACGGGTGCCTCACCCCAGTACTCCTCAAAAATACTGCTTGAAACTAGCTCCCAAGGCCGTGCATGCTGGTCATGTCTGTAATCTCAGTACTTTGGGAGGCCAAGGTGGGTGGATCACTTGGAGGCCAGGAGTTCGAGACCAGCCTGGCCAACATGTTGAAACCCCGTCTCTACTAAAAATATAAAAGTTAACCGGGCATGGTGGCACATGTCTGTAATCCCAGCTACTCAGGAGGCTGAGGCAGGAGACTCGCTTGAACCCAGGAGGCAAAGGTTGAAGTGAGCTTAGATCGTACCACTGCACTATAGCCTGGTGACAGAGTGACACTCGGCTTTAAAAAACAACCCCCCAAAAACTAGCCCCAAGACTTTTATGATAGCTGTCTTCTCTTACAGCTGTTTTCAGGTTACCATCCCCATATTTTCCAACAAGCTACCGTTTTCTACCTTCCGTTTACTTTCACAGTCACCGGACACTTAGCAGATGATGGCTCTTTGCAGGGGCTTCTTGATGGCAGCACCCAGGGTAGTGATAATGGTGTGGCTGAGAGCTTACAAAAGGGCTCCACCACAGAAAAGGCTCTGCAGTCATCAGTCTCAAGGGTGGACCAGAGTTCCTAGCTCCACCCTTCCCCACAAGTATTTAAGTAGGTTATTAGAAGTATGTCTCCTGAGCAATTCCAGAATCCTGGCTGGAGCTATTATTGGGAGAGGATCCCACTCTGATGGATTTATTGCATTTTATGGCTCCAAATCCTTTCTTTCTATAGCCAAACATTGCGGCATGTGGCTTTGCAGTTCCTTTCACTGAAGGATTTGTTGCCCAGTCTCTTGGAATCTGGACTGGTCTTGTGACTTGCTTGGGCCTATGGAGTGCCATGAAGTTAATGGAGTATGAGTTCTGAGCCTGAGCCTCCAGGATCCTTGTCCACCTGTATTGCATTTCTGTTATGGCCATGAGAACACACTTGAGCTATCCAGCCTAGGTCAGGTGACAGCTGTGAGACTGGCCAAGGTCACAGAGCCTCTTCGCTGGGCACCCAGAGGTGTGAGCAGTACATGCATACTATGGTAGGCTACTGAGGCTTTGAGGACTGTTACCTAACAATATTGTGACCATAAATAACTGACATGTTCCACTTAGAAATCAGAATGATGCACTACTTGAAGAGTTATCAGAAGCAACTTTCACCTTCAAATAAAATAGTTCCCTGTAGATTGCTTCTTTCCTTGCATTGCCCCAAACTGAGTATCTTTCATTGATCTTCAGTGCTATAGATGTATTTCATATCTTGGTAAAAACTGGACAGTGAGCACAAGTGCAAAGTCATTCTTTATTAGGCATCAGATGAACAGGAGGGGGAAGCAAAGGGAAGAGTGACTGCCTACATTTCTGTAGACTCTGGCTAACAGCCTGTCCACCCAGATGGGTGGATTGCTAATAGCAGTTAATGTTCATATGCTGGCACCTGGGTGAAACTCCTCTCCATGCAGAGGTAAATGTAGGTACAGATCATTGAAAAGTAATCTTTAATTGTTTTTGAGACAGAGTCTCACTCTTGTCACCCAGGCTGAAGTGCAGTGGTATGATCTCAGCTCACTGCAACCTCTGCCTCCTGGGTTCAAGGGATTCTTCTGCCTCAGCCTCCCAAGTAGGTAAGTAGCTGGGATTACAGGGGCAAGCTACCACAACTGGCTAATTTTTGCATTTTTAGTAGCGACAGGGTTTCACCATGTTGGCCAGGCTGGTTTCCAACTCCTGACCTCAGGTGATGCCCCTCTCCACCTTGGCCTCCCAAAGTGCTGGGATTACAGGTGTGAGCCAACTATGCCTGACCAAAAGGTAATCTTCAGAAGACTTATTGGTGGGCGATGATAGTGTTTGGGTCCCCTAATTTAAAAAAGGGTTAGAAGTAGTGACAAGAATTTGGCAAAACAAATTCTGAGCCCAAGACTGTTGTGCACTGGCAAGTGTAGGAGGTTTGTCCTCAGCCGGAGTCCCTAAACTCCGACACACAAAGGTAATTAAAATGACTGTGCTCTATCCTTTTAAATACTGTAGGCCAGGCACAGTGACTCATGCCTGTAATCTTAGCACTTTGGGAAGCTGAGGTGGGCAGATCACCTGACATCAGGAGTTTGAGACCAGCCTGGCCAACATGATGACACCCCGTCTCTCCTAAAAATACAAAAATTAGCCAGGCATGGTGGTGTGTGCCTGTAATCCCAGCTACTTGGGAGGCTGAGGCATGAGAATCGCTTGAACCCGGGAGGTGGAGGTTGCAGTGAGCCAAGATGTCGCCAGCGCACTCTAGCTTGGGCAGCAGAGTGAGACTCTGCCTCACCAAAAAAAAAAAAAAAAAAAAAGTTCTACAGACCACTATCTATAGCAAAGTTTATAAGACAGACGACAAGCTTCTGGCTGTTTGGTTATGTAGTGATCATATATCTCTGACGATGATTGAAGCATATGGGAAACTTCATTAACGTTCCTTTGGTCATTCAAGGCCTCCCATCAATCAATCTCAGCAAGTGTACTTTGAGTGTCCTGTCTCCTGGAGGTTAATTTATAGATGAGAGAAGATGTAAGCAAGTTGCCTCCTTTCCCAGTGAAACACGATGTCTTCTCCCTCTTCTAACTCAGACTCATCTTAGTCTCTGACCTCAGCTGTGGACATACAGTATGTGTCCTTAGGCAAGAGGCTCTTCAGTTGGTTTCTGGGTCCACTGGGCCCCTGTGGCTTTCCAACACAGATTACTCAGTCTCTTGGATCTTAGTGTGAACACCTAGGATGACCGTTTCTCTGCTCTGGAAAGGAAAAACACTGTGCAGTTCTGCCCAATGGCAGAATCAGAGCCCAGGAAGGAATGCAGAGGCAGCAGCCGAGAGGGCAGCAGCGCAGCACACTCTCCTCCATACCACCCGGGTTTCCAGAGATTTTTTTAAAATTTTTTGAGACAGAGTTTTGCTCTGGTTGCCCAGGCTGGAGTGCAATGGCACTATCTCGGCTCATTGGGTTCAAGTGATTCCCCTGCCTCGGCCTCCTGAGTAGCTGGGATTACAGGCGCCCACCACCACGCCCGGCTAATTTTTGTATTTTTAGTAGAGACAGGATTTCACTATGTTGGCCAGGCTGGTCTCAAACTCCTGACCTCAGGCGATCCACCCACCTCAGCCTCCCAAAGTACTGGGATTACAGGCATGAGCCACCGCGCCCGGCCAACCATGATTTTTAAAATATGCATTCATAAGGGAGTGAGCCGACACAGACTCATGGGATTAGCATAAAGAAACATTTCTTTCCAAGTGAAATGTATGAGTCATTTTTTTTTTCTTACAAGACTGCTGTGAGTCAAGTTCTATGGCTAAATTCTGGATGAATACAGGATTTATAAACACTTGATATATTGTCCAAGCTGTAGAAAGACAGACTTCCTATTGGGCAATGGTATCTTTGCAGAATTTGTTTATACTGGGGAGCAAAATTTCCACAAGGAACAGGTTAACCCCTTAAGGCTTAGTCACTGGAAACTGCAAATAGACGAAAGCCCTACAAAGATGAAAGAACAGACACTTAGAGCTCCCTGATGGACAGGAATCCTATTTATCAGAGCCCTTCCTTTACAGCAGCATTTCTCAAAGTGGGGTTTCTGGACCAGAAGCACCAGCATCACCTGGGAACTTGTTAGAAATGCCAATTCTTGAGCCTTTCCATACCTACCGAATTGGAAACGCGGGGTTGAGGCCCAGCAATGTGTTTTCACAAGCCCTCCCGGGGATTCCGATGCACACCAAAGTTTGAGAGCTACACGTTTCTAAGAGACAATCTAGGCAGATGGTACAAAGGAAATGGCTTTCCTTTCACAAAAATATTTAGTCCCTAGTGCCCTAAGGCATCCATTGTAGATAACAGATTACTTTCTCTCTCTGCAACTAGGATGGTACTGGTCTGTACCATCCCTGGGGATTATTAAGAAAGTCATCCAAATAGTTGTCATTGTTCTATGATTAAGTCCCCAGTGACAATTTTGCTGCCACCAACTACTAAGCCTTTTGGTTACACAGTAGCACTTCACTCCGAGGAACCAGTTTCTGTATCAATAAAGGAAACCTAAGTTATGCTGTGCCAGCAAATCACTCCCTAGCTTCTCTGGCTTAGCATGATAAAGGATTATTTATTGTTCCTAATACACCTGCGGCACAGCTTGGCAAGGGAACTCTATTCCACATAGTCACTCAGGAACGACGCTAATGGGATGTCTATGTCAACACTTGCTTCCGTGATCATCACTATGACAAGGGAGTGTAAGATATGGTAAACTGGACTGGCTTTTAAAGCTTCCATCTGGAACTGACACATAACCTCTTCCGTTTCATTGGAGAAGTCACATGGCCATGTCTAACTTCAAAAGTAGGTGGGTAGTACATCCTATCCTGTTGTGCCCAGAAAAAGAACTGGGGTATCTGAGGACAGCCCTCGTGACTGCTATTCAAGGTTATGAGTGGGCCACAAGGGCCATCATGCAAAGCTATGTGTTCACATTCAAGAGAGAGCAGGGCTAAGACTTTCCAGTTTTTACATTCTTTCACTATCTCTTTGATCATATTGACTCTCAAATCTACACCCTCCTTCCCAAGATCTTTTTTGATCAAACTTTTTCATTTTCTTAAAGAAGTGAATATACATACAGGAAAGCACACAAATCCGTGTGTCTACAGCCTGATGAATGGTCACAAAGTGAGCATAACAGTTCAGCTACCCCCCCCAGGCAAGAAATCAACCATTACCAGGAGCTCACCAGCCCCGTTTGGGCTCCTTCCAGCTCCCTCATGGCAACACTCCTGATTTCCAACACCATACTTCAGCTATTTTTTTACACTCATTCATTCAACTAGTATTTCTCAGCTAGGCACCGGAACTTCTCAGTCCTGGCAGATGGTGTTACAAACCCAAACACAAGATTTCATCCTAGTAAGCTTCCTGTTGGTAGACTGGATTTTCTGGGGGCGTGACCTATTTTAGGCAGGATTGGGGGTGGGTGAGCTCTGAACTCTCAGGGATTTTACCTAATAAATATTTTTCTTATTACCTATTTATTTAAGCACATCCAGTACTTCCTACAAGAGCAGATGGGACCATAGCAAGAATCTCCTTGCTGCCTGACACATGAGAAGCAGCCTGCCCAGCTGGCACCTGCTGTCCTACAACCAGCCTCAACACGGCATCGAGCTGCCTGCACCAGTGACAGCAAAGCAGCACCCACCTGTCTACAGCTCAGGTATTTTCTCTCGCTCTCAGTCTCACAGCCTCAGCCTTCTAGGAGGTTTCTAGTGCTGGGTAACTAGTTCCTTCTGGGTTGGGGAATGGGGAACAAGTGTACAACTTATTTTGGCTCAAATATAAGATTGACATTTGGTTTTAGAAATAGGAATATTTCTTATGCAGCTTCCATTTTATGAAAATTAGGGATACGTTTCCCATCCTCTTATCTATTTAATCAACAAAGGTCTTAATGGAGGAGTGGACAGCTGGATTCTTAAAATGCCAGCTCCTTCCCAGTATCCTCTAAATCAGACATTTCTGTTTGAGCATGCACCTGCAAAAATGGTATGTTGTTTTCCAGCTTCACTGCAAGATCCTTGCCAGAATTCAGGATAGGTATCTCAAGGATACCATTACAAGTTCCAAATAATTCCATCTTTCATGCTTGAGAAGCTGTGACTGTAGGGTCCCTGTAGGGAATAGCTGGTGCCTTCAGTGGGGAGGGGCTCGAGAGTGAGCAGCAGCTCAGGGACACTGTGGTCTACAATTCAGCCACATCCTTTGTGGTAATAAACTGCAACAAAATGTACTTTAAATATATTTTTATAATCAGTTGGCTTTTAAATTACAGCCATGCTGAATAAGAGCAGAGAAAACATATGATTAGTAATTTCCTTATGTAGAAAGTGGAACAGTTTCTGGCTAAGGCCCAGGGCTTTAAAAAATGTGCTTTTAGTAAAAAAAAGAAAATGGAAAACTGTCTTTATTCCAAAGCCAAAGCAATGGTTCATGGCCTCCTCCTGAGCAGTAACAGTCCAGCTCCACGAGGAAGTGGAAATGGAAAAGATGAGCTTGGGAAAATATTCTAAGCTGTCTGCCTACCCAGCCACTGTCATCTATATACTAAGCCACCCTCTCTGGTCCTTATAAGCACAGAAAAATGGATCTGTGGTAGCCGTGGTTACTGGTCTTCTAGAAATGACTATTCCAGGAGATGCAGAAATGCTACTGAACATGGATGTGCAGCACAGAAAGCCTATGTGGGATCCTGATCACCAGTGAAAGGCGGCTCCTTATAGAGCTAGGGGAAAGCCAATGTTTGTTTTGATGCAGCTCCCCCACCTTGCCTAACACATTTGGGGAAGAATAGATGTATCATGTTTCATACTTTGGGAGCAACAGCTTCTTAATGTGGACCAAAGGCTATGTTCAGAAACACCTGGAATGCTTGTTAAGGACAGGGATTCTCAGACTGAAAGACAGAATCCTCAGAGCAGGCTGGAAATGTGCTTTTTTTTTGAGAAGAGTCTCGTTCTGTTGGCCAGGCTGGAGTGCCATGGGGGTGATCTCGACTCATTGCAACCTCCGCCTCCCAAGTAGCTGAGATTACAGGCCTGCACCACCATGCCCAGCTAGTTTTTCGTAGTTTTGGTAGAGATGGGGTTTCGCCATGCCCAGGCTGATCTCGAATTCCTGAGTTCAGGTGATCTGCCTGCCTCGGCCTCCCAAAGTGCTAGGATAATGGGCGTGTGCCACCGTGCCCGACTGAAATTTGCATTCTCTACCTGCTCCCTCTGGGAATTTTTAAGCATCCTGTGAAGGGAAGGCTTATATGAAATCATAAAAATGTAATTCTACTTGTAGTAAGCTCCCCCCAAAAGATGTAGCAGGATTTACAGACAGGTTATATTTGGTCATTATTTCCTTTGAAGGAGAAATGGTTTTCTTATGTGATTCCATCTGCAAGGACTGTCAGATACCATCAGTACTTCAGTACTACAAAAATCAGGGATACTGTTCTTCTCCCAAGTATTGACAACTTATAAGGAAAGGGCTCAGTGCTTCATTTATTTTGGAGACCAATGCTAGATGAAATGTTGCTAGTAAATTTCTCCAGAAGCACCCTTCCTCCCCTTTGGTGAGGCATTTAGTTGTCAGTTTAGTCGTAATAGTGTCAGGACAAGTTGCCAGTTTTTCTTTTTCCTTTTTTTTTTTTTTTTTTAAAAAAAGAGATGGGGGTCTCACTACATTGGCCAGGCTGGCCTCAAACTTCTGGACTTAAGCAATCCTCCCACCTCAGCCTCTGTCCCAGTAGCTGGGATTACACGTGTGAGCCACCACACTTGGCTTAGTTTTACTTTAACATTAAACTCTCAAAAGTCCCACGGTTCCATTCCTATTGTCTTGGGGTGGCTCCCAACTGTCAGTGGCTTGACTTCCAGGCAAGGTTTCTGGGAAATTGGCTCTTCGTCACTTAAAGGTTAAAACCTTGTGTGTGTGTGAGACAGGGTCTCACTCTACCACCCAGGCTGGAGTGCAGTGGCACAATCATGGCGTACTGTAGCCTTGACTTCCTGGGCCAAGGTGATTCTCCCCTCTCAGCCCCCAAGTAGCTGGCACTACAGTGCATGCCACCACACCCAGCTAATTTTTATCTGTTGTAGAGATGGGGTCTTGCTATATTGCCCAGGCTTGTCTTGAACTCCTGGTCTCAAGTGATCTGCCTGCCTCAGCCTCCCAAAGTGCTAAGATTATGGGTGCGAGCCACCACACCTGCCTAGACTTCTCTTAAGCTGGAAAATAAGATCAAGAGTTGCCAACCCCATGCTGGCCTTACTTGGGAACCTTGCCCAAGCCTCCTGTCACACATCCCTTTTATGGAGTTTGTGCCTCAATAAACTGCAGCCGTACCAATGGGGATAATCAGGTTTGTTTATAAAGTGTACCAGGATCCCAAGATAAAAGGCATTCTAAATGCCTAGTGTGATTAGAGCAAACAAGGTACCAGCTAGCATTCATTACATAGAGGTTAGATACATATCGTGTAAGACCTCACTCAACGATAAAACAAGCACTCATTTTCTTTTTCTAAATCTAGCATGAGAAATCAGAGGGCAGCATGCAGACCCGGGGGTTCATTTGCTCATTTATTTACACTCATGCCTTTCCTTTCTTAGGTGGAACAAAGAAAATTCCCAGGCCCACAAACCACCAGAGATACAACCTTATTTGCTCAAAAGGTAGGTCATACCCATAAGGGGCAGGGGCAGGCCACGCACAGCTCTACCTCTCTACACACACACACACACGCAGACACACAGACACACACACACTCTCTCTCTCTCTCTCTCTCTCTCTGTCTCTGTCTCTGTCTCTCTGTGGCTGTGACCTCACTTTCACAGTTCATGCAGAGGAGGAAGGTCGTCCATGTGGTCCTGGGAGAGCTGGTCTGTTGCTGCCCAGGTCTGCCTGCATGGCTCTCACAGCCCCCCAAAGTTTTCCTCCAAAAGGTTCAGATCTTGACTCTGAAACAGACCTCATAATGAAACACCTATGGGAAAAGTCTATTCTCTGGCCTTTTTCCTGAGCTCAATAATGTTTCATTTTTAAAAAGGGGAAGGAGGGAGGGAGGGAAAGAAGTCTGATATTTCTCCAGTGCACTTGGCTCTCACAGATGGCCTTGGTCAAAATTCACCACCAGCAATTGTGCCAAAACACCTAGTTTGAATTCTGGCTGTCATGCTGCTTCATTTAATGAGATGGTTCCAATTTCCTTTACTGTTTAAAAAGAATTTGAGGCCAGATGCAGTGGCTCATGCTTGTAATCCCAGCACTTCAGGAGGCCGAGGCGGGTGGATCACGAGGGGTCAGGAGATCAAGACCATCCTGGCCAACACGGTGAAACCCCGTGTCTACTAAAAATAAAAAAAATTAGCTGGGCGTGGTGGTGGGTGCCTATAGTCCCAGCTAAACTCTGGAAGCTGAGGCAGGAGAATGGCGTGAACCTGAGAAGCGGAGCTTGCAATGAGCTGAGATCACGCCACTGCATTCCAGCCTGGGCAACAGAGCGAGACTCTGTCTCAGAAAAACAAAAAAGCCCGGCTTCATCTCTCCTTTCTTGTCACTACACGTTTCACCCAGTCACCCGGCAGTTGTACTCAGAGTCAAGGACTAGTGCTTCCGCACCTGAGAAGAACCACCTCGGGCTCCCCTTGGAGGCTGCCTATCGGAAGAGTGCTTTGCCTAAGGAGGCCTCAAACTTCAGCCTCCTGACTCGCAATCCCAGTCAGGAGTCAAGCTCTGGAAGTGGACAAGTGCCCTTGGAAGATGCTGTCTCCCTGTCGGAGCCTGGAGCCTGTGACCAGTGGACCGGCATACTCGCCCTCCCTGCTCAGCTCAGTCCATCAGCGTGTGCTGCCACTGCTGCTAAGTCAATCGGCTCGGGGTGGACAGCTGTCAGAGATGAATCAGGGACAAGCAAAAGAGCTTAATGAAATTTTATTTTGAAAATATGGCAAGAGTCTAAGGCACTTCAAACATTTAAATACATAGAGGACCAAAGGAAATGTGACATGGTATAAAGGAATCCATAAATACAAAGAGAACTATACCATGTTTCTCTAGAGGCAAATACAAGAGCCAATTCCTCTAACACAATCCAACCTTTATCATTAGAGTTGTGCAATTAATAAAAATGATAATGTTACATGTAGTTCTTCATATCTTTAGTATGGACTATAAAAGTTGAAAATACTGTGTCAATTTCATATAGATACTCTTTTTATAAAAAGTCATATATTACATCTACCTAGATAAAACCAAATGAGAATATTCTTTTGTAAGTTTTATACTTTGAGAGTTTTGTCTACCCCAGGCCCAAGTTACCGATGATCAAAGTCATCTCAACTTCCTTATTTTAAAATAAGAAAAAAATCAAAACTATGCTGAAATGAGATTTATGGAACAGCTTCCTAATAGTTCCACATTTAATAAATGTAAATATTTGAGGAAAAATTTTAAAACTTCTCAATGAGAACCTGACACTTCTTTGTGGGAGTGAACAGAAGGTGCCCCTTCAGATCAGGTCAGAATTTCCTATGACTGTACAAAACAGAGCAGAGACTCAACAGCAACAGAGACTGGGTTAAAGCGTGCCCTACACAGAGAGAAGATGGCCAGAAAGGAGGCGCGCGTGCCCAGGCTGGCAATCTCCTGCACTATGAAAGCTTCAGCCTTTACCCCTGGGCTTGATGCTTCCGTTTGCTGGTGAGCTCAGGCACAATACATATACATTCAGTATCTGTCACCCCAACAGGAACAATTAGCAGCTTAATGGTGGCATGTAAATGAGGGCTATTTGCATACAATCAATCAAAGGAACCTCGGTGGGTGGGGCCAGGAGACGTCTTCCTTCCAAGCCTAGGGGTGCCCTAGAGACCAGGAAAGGAAAAAAACTGGGGGTTAATAAGTGATCTCAGGCAGATGTGTACCCTGTGACATAGGATCTTGGCCCACCACAGCCAACAACCAGCTGTGAGCCCGAGCCAGGAGAGCTCTGAGAAGAGGGAACAGGTGTCCACAGCTCCAAGGCCAGCTGGACTCAGCAGTGCTATGTCCGGCTGTCCTGGGAAGTCACCTTCCCACTCAGAGTGAACTGTGGACTACAGGCTGCCTGCCATCTGCTTCAGGAACAATGCCAGAACCATGGTGAAACAACCCCATGGGCTCGGAGGGTGCTATCTGGATAATTCTGCACAGAATCAAAACCTCTATGGGAAGCTGTGAGAGCATCTGTCTTACAAGGACCAGCAGGGCCCAGCCTCTGCTAAAACAGTTCTCCTGCCCTTTAGGGGCAGAGGCAGAAAGGAAGAACTCTTAAGCTCCAGACTAAAACTTCCATTTTCTGAATCAACATAAAATCTGTCTCCTGTCAGTTCCTGGAGGAAGGGGGTCCACCAGTCTGGTGGATTTCAGCCTATTTACAAATGCCAAATGCACAACACTGACCGGAGACTGGGCTTTTGCAAAGTTGACATGGGCATACAGAAGAACAGCGATGTCCTTGTGTCCTGCTTCCAGGGCGATCGAGAGCGCAGTGCTGCCATCCTTAAGATAAGACGGAAAGAATAAGCCATGTTGGGTTTCTCAAACCTCCAGGCAACCAAAAGGTAGCAGAACAAAACACCCTCCAGTAATTGGCAAGGTTCCCCAAATATCCCTCCTTGTTCCGTCCTCTGGGAAACTTTCAGGACCTGTAAGTTTGAAGGCCTGAGGATGTGAAGATGAAGGAGGCAAGCCTCCACCCTCCACAGGTCCCAGTTAAGAGAATTATCTTATCCAAGCATTCTGCCCACCAGGAGGGGGAAGCAGAAGATGGGGACAGAAAGCTTTTTTTTTTCTTATAATTATGAATGACGAGGCAAGCAGCAGTAGTGTGTGTTTAGAGACTCTGCAATTTGCCAAAGATCTTTTACCTTTCCTCTTTTTTTTTTTTTTTTTTTTTTGAGACGGAGTCTGGCTCTGTTGCCCAGGCTGGAGTGCAGTGGCCGGATCTCAGCTCACTGCAAGCCCCACCTCCCGGGTTCACGCCATTCTCCTGCCTCAGCCTCCCAAGTAGCTGGGAGTACAGGCGCCCGCCACCTCGCCCGGCTAATTTTTTTTGTATTTTAGTAGAGACGGGGTTTCACCGTGTTAGCCAGGATGGTCTCGATCTCCTGAACTCATGATCCGCCCATCTCGGCCTCCCAAAGTGCTGGGATTACAGGCTTGAGCCACCGCGCCCGGCCTACCTTTCCTCTTAGAGAGGGCACTGTGATCCTAAAACCCTAACCACCTCTGTTTAAGGCTCCAAGGAACATCTGTGTGTAAGCACACAATCCCAGTGGGTTACATAGATACGTATTCTGGAAATAAGAGGGGAAACACTACATATGGGGGAAAAAAGCTTCACTTAACTGCTTGATTTCCATTAAATTTCAGCAATTATAGATGGATATACAGGAGTATCAAGGGAAAGAACATAACTTGTTTTCTGTCTAGTCTTTGTTTTTTGAGACAGGGTCTGCCTCCCAGGCTGCAGTGCAGCGGGATGATCACACATCACTGTAGTCTTGACCTCCAGGGCTCGAGTAATTCTCCCACCTCAACCTCCAAGGTAGCTGGGACTACAGGTGTGTACCACAACACCTGGATAATTTTTTTTTGTAGAGATGGGAGTCTCACTATGTTGCCCAGGCTGGTCTCGAACTCCTGCGCTAGAGCAATCCTCCTGTCTCAGCCTCCCAAAGTGCTGGAATTACAGGAGTGACCCACTGTGCCCAGCCTATCTAGTCTTGAAATAAGGATTTCCCTCTGGTCAGCAGCAGCAGGATGAGATGACACAGTTCTCCTTTGGTTTAATCTTAGGATCCTTCCCTCACACGCTTTGAATTTTGAAAGAGAATAGAGGTAAAATCAAACAAAAACCACAGCACAGCTAACAAACTCTTCTGGAAGAAACAAGTCAGAAGCTCTCCCTCCCACAGGGGAAGAAGGGAATCTGGTACAGCTGTAGCTCCTGTGTGCTCTCTGTGGAGGTAGCTGAGTGTGAAGCTAGTCAGTCCCTCATACCAGTGAAAAGCTCAGCTGGTTTGTTCTCCCTACTGGCTTGGGCCCAGAAGGGTCTGACCTACAAAGGATATTTTCCTAACTTTTTGGTGTTTTGAGCTGAAGAAGCTCTGATCCAAACCTGTGATCCGTAGAGAGAAACTTTCACAAACAGAACCAAGCCAGCCCGACCTCTATGACCTTTAAACCATCTCACTGCCTACACACCAGTTCCCACGCTTTCTACCTATCGCCACGCCTCTCCTTTGGCCTGAAGACACCCAGAAGTTTCCCGGTCAAGGAGTTAGATGGAAATGTGGACAGCCTGAGAACTGGGAGAAGAGAGCCGAGTGGTGTTGATGGGACAGACTGAGAAGAAATGGGAAAATGCTTCAAGAAGTCAAGCTAGTCTGCAGACTCTGGGGTATGCTGTGTCATAAGCTACTCACTTTGATGGGTCACAGTGCCTTCACTTTGGGTGGGAAAGGTTCACTGTAGTAGGAACTGGTTTTAGTCACTGTGTAACCCCAGCCTCTAATGATTAATAATCCAGATTTCCAAGTGGACCTGTCAGAAGTCACCTATAGTGAATTTGATTCTGCAATGCAAAGCCATTGATTCCCCTTTAGTAGAGTGCCTCTTGGACATGCCCATTAAGTCACTTTTTCATGTCATGAATTATGGGGTAGGACCTATTCTGCTTTGGGCACTAGTTTATGAGAGTGTTAGTTTGCACACACTAAGTGTAGCCATGCTTGGCTGTGAAGGGAGGCGCCTGGATGGCAACACAAATCCAAGAGGAGAATAAAGGAGGATTTGGTCTCCCCTGGCCAAACAGCACTCCCAGAGCTCCCGCCCAGAGTCCCCCAGACCCCTGGCCAGGAGGCCCAGTGGAGACGGCTTACGTTGTCCTCCAGGTGACCATTGCAGCCAGGCTGGGCCAGCAGCAGCTTGACGATCTCCACATGCCCATGCTCACTGGCACACATGAGGGCCGTGGAGCCCTCGTCATCCTGGATGTTGACGTCAGCCCCACAGGCCAGCAGGCCCTTCACCATGTCTATCCGTCCGTGACTGACCGCCAGCATGAGGGCCGTCTGTCCCGCCTGTGGGAAGAGATCACAGGGGACTTCAGAAGTACATACTGAGCTGGCAGTGGTGGCTCCTGGTGGGGCTGTGCTAGGGAAAGGGGGAAAACAGTGTGGTGACAGAAGGGAAAGAACTGGCCATGGAACTACTTGGGGTGGGTGGTGGTAAGCAAGGAGAAACCAGCTTCCCATGAGCTATGGAAGGGCATAAAGTAAGGAGCCAATTTCCCTTTAGCGTGGAGGATGTCTCAGTACAGTGAGGGGCTGGAAGTTCAGGTGGTTAAAGTCAAAATGTGGGTGGTGGGTCACGCCTGTAACCCTAGCACTTTGGGAGGCCGAGGCGGGCAGATTGCCTGAGCTCAGGAGTTCAAGAGCAGCCTGGGCAACACTGAAACCCCGTCTCTACTTTAAAAAAGAAAAAAAACCAAGTGTGGTGGCACATGCCTGTTAGTCCCAGCTACTCGGGAGGCTAAGGCAGGAGAATCGCTTGAACCCAGGAGGTGGAGGTTGCAGTGAACCAAGATCATGCCACTGCACTCCAGCCTGGGCGACAGAGCGAGACTGTCTCTTAAAAAAAAAAAAAAAAAAGTCAAGCTGTGAACACATCTGGACCTGCGACATCGCCTGCGACGAAGACACTGCAACACAGAGACAGGAAGCAAGTCACCAAGTATCTGATGGGGATGCCCAGTCATTTATATGTAAGGGAACTAACAGCATTTCCATGCAAACTATGCAAGCGGAGGAAAGGCAAGGCAAAGGAGGGAGAAGTTTCCAGTGTGAAATTTAAGCCCACATTTCCCTGGTGTGTTTGCTCAGCAAGGAGCACCAGGCAGTGCATGGACTCAGGGCAGGCCTGCGAACAAGTGCACGTGGTGGGAGTGTGGCAACTATGCCTGCTCTGCCAGAGTGGCCACCACAGTCCTGTCTGCTGGTCAGGGGTGCATTCCTGAGCACGGGAACCAAGCGCACTAACCTGACTAGCTTTGGCGTTCACATCCCCGCAGCCAAAGAGTTCTTCCACAACCCGCATGTCCTTCTCTGCTTCCACAGCGGCGAGGGCTGCCAGCATGATGGGGGTGTAGCCTGCCTTGTTCTGGTGATCGACGTTACACACATCTGCAAAAAAAAGTCTCTTAGGAAGCAGACCCTTCTAACGGCAGCTGCTTACAGAGCCACTGAAGGGATGGTGTTTACAGGAGCCCAGTGAAATGGCACCAGGTGGCTGGAGACCAAGAGTGACTTAGAATGAAATGTGAGAGAGGTTTTCATGCTAAACCAAAAACTTTTTTTTTTTTCCTATTTCACGAGACCTGAAGCAACAGAAACAACGGTAAGCTTCTACAGCATATCTTGTTTGCAACTGGTAGCAGAAATGCAATGGCTTGGAAGTCTGGGTGGTGGTTCTAATGGCTGCTCTTGAGAATAAATGATCATATGGAATCTAAGCACTTAGCTGTGTTTGGAAAGTGAAGCAGGTAGTGAGCTACTCATCAAAGAAGTGTTTGTAAAAGCTTATGTATGGAACGTTGGACAGAGTGGTACCTACTTATCCAAACACTATTCATTCTGAGACTCTGAATTTACTACTCTAGCCTGTCAGGGGTCCTGAGAAGCAGAATTCCAATCATGTAACACCCAGCTCTAGAATTTATGGTCTGGGAGCAAATGCAGTTAAGTCCCCTTAATAGACTCGATGAACCAGACCTTTTCTATTCCTGTAATTCTTAAGGAGTCTTCAGGGATTAAATTATCCTTCGGGCATTTAAAAGTTCCTTCAGCGCCTTCTCTGAAATGACCGGAATGGTGAGTGTTAGAAAGCAGCTTTTATGTGGGACCAAATATGAAGTGAAAATGTTTAGAATGTTTCCATCATAAAGGAAAAGAAAAGGTACCATGAACAACAACTCCACGCTAAGGACATGTTTTTAAAAGTGGGTGTTTTTTATGCAGAAAATAAAAGGCCCCATGGTGGAGAAGCGGGTGAGTTCGTGTGTGCTTCGGGGCTCCTCAGCCTCTCAGACTTTGCTCTGCATAGATGCTGAAGTATCCTAGATCTGCACCTTATGGAGCCAGAATCTCAGTCTAGAAGGATGAGCAGTAATACTTCATTAAGAAAAGTGATTAACCCAAACCATCCAACAATGGCATTAAAATTATTTAATTTGCCAAGATGTTTTATCTACTTCTAAGTACACTAAGCTGTTCCTGTCAGGAGTGATAGTGAAATCTTGTTTTCAGCTTCCCTGGATATTATCTACTTCTGTTTAAACAGTTTAATCACTCCCGCTGACCATATCACCAGCTCTGTTTATAGTCTGGAAAGCCTGAAGAGGAGCGGCTTGAAATTCCTTCCTGTAAGATGGAAGCAGTTATATCCTAACATGGCTCCAAAAACAGGGAACACACACCTATAAAAGAAGGATAAATCTGCTTGGGTTTCTTCTCTGCATCAATTCCAAGTTCCCAAAGCAGAGCAGAAGAGATTGGACAGTGGATGAAGAAAAAATTTTGGAAGAATATGCAATAAAACTGTCCAATTTAAGTCAGGTTCACATTGTATCCTCATTAATCAGACTGAGGTTCTGTGGATTCTCTGTGACACACTAGAAGTAAAAATACGTACTACAAAAATTGAAAGATTTGGGGACTATGTGACACAGGGTTGCTCCATTTGAACAAGAAGTTGAAAGCTCAGAGTTTCCTGAGGGGACCACCTGTGTATGTGCTCCTCCCTCACTTCATGTCTAAGACGTCCACTGGCTCTATTCTGGGATGACAAGTTTCTACTATTCTATTATGGTTGAGAGACAAGAATCATATGCCCTTTGCTCTATGCTGTTTCCCCAATAATAGAATATTTTGGTGTGAATGGTGATCATTTGACCATCTGTTATGGTGGCTTTGCTTAGTCCCCATCTTGACTAACCACACACTTCTGCAAGGACAGCAGTCATGGAGTAAGGACAAATCAAGTGGTCCACAAGCACCAAGGCTGTGACTCTGGGCCTGTAAGCAGTACTCTGCCTCCTGAGTGCAAACCAGCCAAGCCTGCGTGATTCAGCTCAGGAGGGAACGTGAGTCATGCTTCTTACCAGGGATACACCTCTCACTTGACTGCAGCTGAACTGCAGCAGCAAGAAGATCCTCAAAACCTTTCAAAACAGATCTGGAATCTGTGTCACCCAGTTTTGTTTAAACTTCAACCCTCTTGACTCAAGAAAACTCTTGCCGTGTCATGTGGAAAAGCAATAAAAAGGATTTTAGCATGGTCAGAGAATTTGGGAGCAGCTCAACCAGGTTCTCTGAGATGAGTCACAACCCAAGTGCTGTTAGAGAAGAGATGGGGTAGAGGGGCAGCCCACATACCGGCATCCAACAGCAGCTTCACAATCTCGAAGTTGGAGTGGGACACGCTGTAATGGAGGGCTGTGTTGCCGTTGCCATCTGCCAAGTTGATGACATAGCGGAGGACATCTGGGGAGATGGCCTCAAAAGCAGCTATGTAGTCCCCCACCATGGCTGGAATGGCTGACTTCTGACTGGACACGCGGAACCACTCGTGCTGGAGGGTGTTCAGACAGAACCTCTGCCAAAACACAGTGTGGTCATTAGTTCTATTTATAGACTTTTTGAGACCTAGTTGAAAGCGCAAGTAACCTGTCCTTTTATAGTCAAAGTATATATGCAGTTAGAATCTGCTCTCAAAACCCAAGAGTGCTAAGGGAAGCTTCAAACACCAAACTGGGACATTCCTCCTGATTTTAAACCACACGTAGATTAGATCTCATGTCTATAAAAGAGACCAGACAGCACCGTGCAGAAGCAGAGGCTCTGGAGCCAGACCACCGAGTTTCAAATGCAGGCTCTGCTACCTAAAACCTTTATGACCCTCTGCTTCCGTTTCCTCATCTGAAAAATTGGGATAATACCATTCTTTCATAGTTTTTGTGATGAGAATAAACACTAAGGCTTGACTCAATTTATTAAGCTATTAATATATGTAATCATACTGGCCTTGAAAACAATTTTCATAGCAATTAGGAAGAAATTAACTAGCCTACACTGAATTATGCTGCTTCCTTCCTACCCAAACTCACTTCCTTCTACTCCTCAGCACAGCACTAGATTGGGAGACTGTAAGGGTATAGCCAACCCAATTCCCACCCCAATCCCAAATACAACTGTTCAACCATGGAAAGGGAAAATAAAAAGGAAGCCCATCTGGAACTAATTTCATTTTCTCATCAGCTCCACTCTGACTTTCTTAAGCTGTGGACACATGAAGAAGGCACTTGCTTTGTGGATGATCAGCTCAAACCTGGGTCACATGAAGCTCAATGGAGAGTGAGCATAGTCAGTGCTGGTGATGAGGATGACTACAATGCCTTTTCAATGGACCTTCATATGAGTTTAATATTCATTTCTGCTGTGCTTACTCTTTAAAAGTTTAAAAACATATCAAAGAAAGACAGCCTATGTCAAAAGCATCAGAACTTAAGTCCTCTTTCTGCAGAAAAGGTAGAGTTGGGATTATACAGCTTCCATCTCTTTATCATCCTGCTACTGATTATTTAGTTTTAACCTTTTCAATCACATTTTGGGTCACTTGAAAAGTATCCTTTTTTCCCTGTATTTTATGTATTCAGATTCCTATTTCTTTGGAGTTGTCACACTGAAAGAAGGGAAATTATGACTTTTGGTCATCCTAACTCTATTACTGCTAAATAACTGGTATCCTGATATGATTATCTAGCCCTGGCACTGTGTTCACTCGTCCACTACTTTTCACAACACAACTTTCACACCAAATGAAAATTCAATTAACAAAAAAATCTACCCATCACAGAGGGTGTGGATGATACTATGCTTGGCAATTTGTAGGATGCAGGAAAACAAAATCCTTCCCAATGGCCATGTAACGTATTTTGAGAGCAGGGAAAGAAAAGTATATTATGGCTATAAAATTTGGGGTTGTAAAGCACCAAGTTTTAAGATTAGGTTAAACCTGATGGGAAATATTGACACTGCAGTGAGATTTTATGGTTTTACTAGTGACCAAGGTATAGCCAGGTATTTTCGTGAATACAAATCCAAGAATTTCAATATGTAGTTCTAGGTTTCCCCTTGACTAGGATTTTTTTTTTTTGAGAGAGCTCTGTCTCCCAGGCTGCAGTGCAGTGGCATGATCATGGATCACTGCAGCCTCAACTTCCTGGGCCTCCAGCTATCTTCTTACCTCAGCCTCCCAAGTAGCTAGGACCACAGGTACATGCCATCATGCCTGGCTAACTTTTGTATTTTTTGTAGAGACAGGGTTTTGCCATGTTTCCCAGGCTGGTCTCAAACTGAACTCCTGGGTTCAAGAGATCCACTGCCTTGGCCTCCCAAAGTGCTGGGATTACAGGTGTGAGCCACTGTGCCTGGCCTTGACCAGGAATTTTATTTAGTACAGCTGGCCCTCTGTATCCACAGGTTCCATTTCCATAGATTGAACCACCGGCAGAGTGAAAATATTTGAAAAATATGCAATACAAAACAATACAGTATAACAACTATTTATATAGCATTTACATTGTATTAAGTTTTTGAGGCCTGGTGTGGTGGCTCACGCCTGTAATCCCAGCACTTTGGGAGGCCGAGATGGAAGGATCACAAGATCAGGAGATTGAGACCATCCTGACTAACACAGTGAAACCCCATCTCTACTAAAAATACAAAAAATTAGCCGGGCGTTGTGACAGGCACCTGTAGTCCCAGCTACTTGGGAGGCTGAGGCAGGAGAATGGCCTGAACCCCGGAGGCAGAGCTCGCAGTGAGCTGAGACCGTGCCACTGCACTCCGGCCTGGGCGACACTGTCAGCATTTCACCATGTTAGCTAGGCTAGTCTGGAACTCCAGACCTCAAGTGATCCACCCGCATCGGCCTCCCAGAGTTTTGGGATTATAGGCGTGAGCCACTGCGCCTGGCCTTGTATTAGGTATTATATAGAAATGATTTAAAATATATGGCAGAATTTCAAGTATATGTGTAGTTTATATGCAAATACTACACCATTTTACATAAGTGACTTGAGCATCTGTGCATTTTGGTATCCTTAGGGGATCCTACATTTTCTCAATGCACTGAAGACAGCTGTCAACCAGTGGGTTAGTCTGGCCTATGAAAGAATGTGTCATTCTTGGCCTTGGTGTCAGATTAACCATTGCCATAGAAACACTTATGTGTCCTATGTTGTACCATTCATGATCACTAAGGCAACCACAAACTCTGCTGTTTGCTCTGAATCTCTTAGACTGTGAGAAGATGACAAGTACAGTTATTTTTATGTTGAAAAATAGTGGCCGCCCGCCTGCATTCCACATCAGAGCATAGCATACAGTTTCATAACTGAAAGGAATGCTGACCTCAGCCCAGATAGCATATGTTTTTAAAAGAAACCTAACTGAAAAAAAAAAATTCTTGGATGCTGCTCCCTGGATCTTAATGTTCTATAAATAGAAATGAAATATGTAGAAAGATGACAACTGACTGCAATTAGCCCTCCTTTCTGTCTGCAAGTGTATGCCTCACAGATGCCTCCACCCCCAAAAAAAGTACAGGGTGGGTAAAGGATTTCTGAAGTTGGGCCTCAAGGAAACACTGGCAGTGTGATCCTGGGAGCGAGACATGATGTTCACCCAGCCCACTCATGCTGCGAACAGTTCAGGAGAAAAGCACGCAAGCAACAACTCGGGCAGCCTACAGTTGGCCTTGACAATGAGCCCACTTGTGCACCTTGTACACACGGGGGTGGTGTTTGCAGGTCAGACTCACCATATCTTTGCTGGTCAAAGCTTTGGGGTCATTTATATTATTTTTCAGTAAGTTGCATGCAGACAACATCTTTTCACTTAATTCATACCTGAAAAGGAAAAAAAGAACTTACAATTGGGCACAAGAGGAAAATCATTTTTATTTCAACCCAAATATATATATATATGTATATATATATATTTTTTTGAGACAGGGTCTTGCTTTGTGACCCAGGCTGGAGTGCAGTGGCATGATCTTGGCTCACTGCAACCACGGCCTCCTGGATTCAAGCAATCCTCCTGCCTCAGTCTCCCTAGTAGCTGGGACTACAGGTATGTACCACCAGGCCCGGCTAATTTTTGTATTTTTAGTAGAGACGGGGTTTCACTATGTTGGCCAGGCTGGTCTTGAACTCCTGACCTCAGGTGATGCACCCATCTCAGCCTCACAAAGTGCTGGGATTACAGGTGTGGGACAGACACTATGTCCAGCTTCAACTTTTAAAAATGTATTTTTAAAAGGAAAGTGGCCCCAAGCCAGCCTAAGCGGGTCATTATGGCACAAGGTGCTTGGATAGAGGCAGCACAGGCATCCTTAGGTGTCCAAGGGTCATGTGCACTGTGCAGAGCCAATACCTCCAGCCAGAGATTGAGGCCTTGTTTGGGAGGGTGACTTTCGGCGTCACCAATTTGGCCTTTATGACACTCTGGAGTAACATTTAGAGATTTTTTTTTGCCTTTTTTTGAGACAAGGTCTCACTCTGTTGCCCAGCCTGCTCACTGCAGTTTTGTTGTCCCAGGCTCAAGCAATCTTCCTACCTCAGCCTCCCAAGTAACTGGGAATACACGTGTGTGCCACCACACCCGGCTTTGTATTATTTGTAGAGACAGGGTTTCACCATGTTGCCCAGGCTGCTCTCGAACTCTTGGGCTCCAGTTATCTGCTTGTCTGCCTCAGCCTCCCAGAGTATTGGGATTATGGGTGTGAGCCACTGTGTCCAACCTGTTCTAAGTTTTTAAAAATATTTTTAATCTTAAGGGGGTTGAAGGGAGACCCACATTACTTTTTTTCTGAGACAGGGTCTTGCTCTGTCACCCAGACTGGAGTGTACTGGCATGATCATGGCTCACTGCAGCCTCAACCTCCAGGGTTCAAGTGATCCTCCCACCTTATCCTCCTGAGTAGCTGGCATATGACACCATGCCCAGGTAATTGATTTTTTTTAATAGGGATGAAGTCTATGTTGTCCAGGCTAGTCTCTAACTCCTGTGCTCAAGCGATCCTCTTGCCTTGACTTTCCACAAATTACCGTATATCCATTGTGCTGACCAGTAAACCACACATCCAAACCCACACTTGGTGACTCAAGTGTTTAACCCATATAAAAAATGACATATGGTATATAAATTACATCTCAAAGCTGTTAAAGAGCCATGTGAAACACTTGGAAATATAAACTAAAAACACTTACCTTGTGTTAATGCAATTAAACTTTCATTTGCCAAATTAAATAGAGGTTAAGTTTTCTGAAATGTTCTATTTATACTTCACATAGTGAAAAACCATACTGAAGTTTCCATCTTTTCTATTCTCTATTTTAGGAGCATCAAATCCTTATCAATGGTCTTGAAAGCTTACATTTTTAGGCACATGTTTCAGCCAACCAGTGTTTTTCAGATACTATTTATGATATACTCAAATCCATTCTCGTGGTATTCCTGATCACTCAATGTGTAACAAAATACAAACACGTGATACTGCATCATCTTTACAGTAAATGTGATCTTTGGCTGAAGCCTCATCCACACAATGATCCTGTAATAATGATACTGACACCCGCATCAACACAAATAGCTAAAGTCTGAAGTCTTAAAGTATGCTGGCCACCAAAAAAAAAAAAAAAAAGTCTTTAAGGTAAGGTGTTCAAACAATGGAAGTTTTAGTGGATTGTGGTTCCATATATTAAATTATGTAGCAGAGTTGAGGTTTCAGAAAACAAGGGTGATTAGGCATTAGGCCATTCTCTTTTCTACCATAAGAGATTTAAGAGGTGCCATAATCTGCACTTCTATATATTAGTATCTCAAGATGTGTGTACCTCTGAGGAACAGATAAAAGCAAACACATTTAATTACAAAAACTCTGAACTGGCCAACTCGATTGCCAAAGTACATTAAATGTGGGAGGGGCAAGGGAGGGAAGGGGAATGTACCACACCTCTCTCTGATTTCCACCTTCTCAGGTTCACATTCTTGAACCTGCATTTCATCTTCCACCCTGGCAGACTTGAAACCTTCAATATTAACTGCATGGTGCCCTTCTGCCATTCCCCGAGTGTCTTCATCCTCCTCCTCTTCCTCTTCTTCAAGAGGATACTCAATGACATCACACTCGTCATCTGACTCGGAAGAAGAGCTTTCATCTGAGCTGGAATCATCACTTGAAGTTGTTTCATACCTAGGTGGCAATTGGGATTTCAGGAGATGCAAGCTGTGCCCACAAAGCCCCAGTGATAGAAATTTCTATGAAGGGATTTGCTAATTGACTCCAGAAATTCCACTAGTGATTTTAGATCCTGCACTTAGAAGTTCAAAGTAAGGTCTATTTAAATGCCTGGTGGTTTTGAATGGATTCTAACTTAAATTGGTAATCAGTATCATATAACCAATTGGTATCATGTAACACTTGTTAAAGAAAATAACGGCATCTCGGGCTTAGTATAAATCAAGAGAAAACATTTTATGGAAAACAGATTGGTAGTTGCTAAGTTTTTGTCCCCCCCAACCTCATTCATTTCTTCCTATTTCATACTATTAATCCTCCTAGTATCAAGGTGAATAGATTACATAGGCAATCAATAGTTCTGCTGGTGTATGCCCTCCAAAATCTCCTGGTCGTATCACTGAATAAAACTTTTAAAATTTGGAAAACAGGCACCATAAGGTTAAACCCTGATGGTACACTTTGCTATGAACATTATCTTAACTAACTTGGTATTCTTTCTTATGGAGGCCATGTATCAATTCATTGATTTGATTCAATTGTAGGATGACAAAGAGGCTTAACTATATACGTGGGGCAATGGAAAGAGAAGGAACAAACAATAACCATTCTATTTAGAAAGCAAACTGGTGATATGGCTATCAATTGTGAAAGGCCCTACGATTTGGGTGGTAAACATGGAGAGCTAAGCAAAAGAACCCATTTTGAAGGAATAGATGACTATTGTTGGCTCAGAGAGTGATGCTCTCAGTCTTTTTCTGCTCAATTGTGAGTTCTCATACAGGTTAAGTACAAGTTGTCCAACACAGTGCAGGAACCCTGCTGCATTCGTTGAAGACTATTTCTTTCAGCTCAGAGGTGAGGAGATGTAAACTGCTCGGCTTCATCAGGTATCCTTAAGACAGTGACAAATCCTTAAAAGACAGCAAGAGGAGGAAAGAAAAGAAGCCCAAATGCACCTTTCTGCCTTTCTGAGGGGGGACTCTTCCATCACCGCGCTGTGGCCACTTCCCCGACTAGGCACCTTGAAACGTGACTTAGATAGGCAGGAGGCAAAGGAGACCGACAGCATTAGCCTTTAGAACCACCATCTTTCCTTACCCTCCATTAATGCCAACAAACTGAAGATTCTTTTTCGCACCATTTGAATCTTTGTTACCATCTTTCTTCTTCATGATGGACTTCAGTGTACTTTCATTGTTTGTACATGCTGTGAAAAAGTCAAGGTAATAAAAATGAAAACTCATACCCATACATGTTAAATGAATAATCTTTTTTCCTGTACAATTTTTTTCTTACGCATGTAAATGTAGATCTTGGCATGTGTATGTGAGAAGTTTCCACAAAATTCAATGGGAAAGTGTGGGCATGCAAAGAAAATAATTCAGAGTTCCATTAATAACATTCTTCACATGGGAAAAAAATCAATTAGTACTTCCAGACATAACAAAGTGGTGACAATTGACATTTGTATCCGGCTTTAGTGCTTATAAAGTGATGTCGTGTCTCATTTGGGCCTCAAGGACAATTTAGGCACTAAACAGGGATTATTATTTTTCTTCAGCTGTGATAACCTGCCAGAATGTGAATAAAAGGCTATTTAAAATATTTCATAATTTGTAATATCAGGTAAGCTTTCTTGTGCAGCTTTCTTTCTTTGGTAATTTTGAGACAGGGTCGCTTTCTGTCACCCAGGCTGGAGTGCAGTGGCGTGATCTCAGCTCACTGAAACCTCCACCTCCCAGGTTCAAGTGACTCTCCCACCTCAGCCACCCGAGTAGCTGGGACTAACAGGTGCGCACCACCATGCCTGGCTGATTTTTGTATTTTTTAGTAGAGATGGGGTTTCACCATGTTGGCCAGGCTGGTCTCGAACTCCTGGCCTCAAGTGATCTGCCTGCCTTGGCCTCCCAAAGTGCCAGGATTACAGGTGTGAACCACCATGCCCGGCCTCTGTGGTAACCTTATTTAAAGATATTCTGGGCCTACCTTCCAAACGATATTAACTTTCTTCTAGGTCAATTTAAAAGGTGCACTGACATTAAATTGGAATGCTGGCAATGCTGGCCCTAGAATCCTGATGCCAATGACTGTAAGAAAAGTTACCATAGAGGCCAGCGGCGATCTGGTCGTCTGTCAGGTTCACTGGAGACAGCGTATCTTCCTGAGTGGGGAAGGCATCCAGGCTGTTGACTGGCTTTCCTTCTGAAGTCCCCACTTCTTGCTCAGGCTGGGATGTCTGGGAGCTTAAGGGACTTCCTGACTGAAGGCCTCCACACTTACAGGTATATCCCAAATTACTGCCTATCAGGAAAAAGAAAGGTACAGAGTATGTGATGCTAGGACTGAAAAAGCAGGATTAAAAAAACACAACTCTTGCAACTCATAATTTAAAATGGGACTATTATCTCAGCCACCAAAACTCAGAACCCCCTTTGACTCTTCACCTCTCCTGATTTCATTAGCATAGGCAGACTGCTGAGCCTCGTCATTCTAACTCCACAGCATCTCTTCTTTTCTATTTTGGCTGCTACCATCGTAGCCTTGGTTTCTAGTCATGGAAGTAGCATCCTTACTGCCTCTCTTCCATCACTATTTCCACTCTGGCACAATGCTTCAGAGCATTACTCCCAGCCAGCTCCAGTGCCATTGCTATTCTAGCTAAAACAAAATGTGACAACGCCTAAATAGCACCCACTGCTCAGGAAATGTAGTCCACACTGCAGAGCCAGAGATTCTAAATTATCCATAATCTGGCATCAGCTGACCCTCCCAACTTCATTTCCCACTCCTCCTGTCATCCTTACTGGTACAGGGACTGCATCCATTAAGTGCCAGTACTCACTGTACCGAGATGCAGGTCTTGTTTCCTGGCAGCATGCCTCAGCTTATGCCCTTCTACCTGGAATACCTTTCCTCCCCCATCTTCACACAGTGGCACCCTCCCATCACTGCCTCTTCAGACCCTTTCCTGATCTCCTTTGCCAACAATGTTCCTTGACCTGAACTCTCACAGCCCATCTTTTGTACCTTCTCCTGGGATCTGTGATACAAGGTATAAGATGATGTGGATGATGGTTTTAGACTCCCTTGTAGATGGTAAATATTTTGAGGGCATCAAACAGTTCTGATCAATCTTGTTTCTCTTACCAAATCTACTAGAGTGCTTTTGTATGTGTTAGCCACTTAAAATCTGTTCACTGACCAAAGCAGAAAATTTGGATTAAATAATACTTTGTAATTAATGTATACAGATATGTCAATGAGAAGAGTCAAACTCTGTAAAAAAAGAGGTTTACTCTGAGTCAAGTATGAATGACCAAGGCCAAAAGCACAATCTCACAAGGTCCTGAGAACATGTGCCCAAGGTGGCTGGGTTACAGCTTAATTTTATACATTTTAGGGGACTAGAAGTTACAGGCAAACACAAATCAATACATGTAAGGTGTACAGTGGTTTAGTCTAGAAAGGTGGTAGAACTCAAATGAGGGTGGGGCTTCCAGGTCTCAGGTAGATTCAAAGATACTCTGATTGGCAACTGGTTGAAAAAGTTAACTCATTATCTAAAGGCCTAGGAATCAAGAGAAAGGAGTGTGTGGGTTAAGATAAGGGGTTGTGAAGACCAGGGTTCTTATTATGTAGATGAAGCCTGCTACCTGGAGGCTTCATCTACACAGATGGTAAATGTCTCTTATCAGATCTAAATAGGTACCAGACTCTTAATCTCTCCTGGATCAGGAAAAGACCTGGACAGGTAAAGGGATTCTCTACATAACGTAGATATTCCCCACAAGAGACAACCTTTGCAGGGCCATTTCAAAACACATCAAAGAGGCCAGGAGTGGTGGCTCACGCCTGTAATCCCAGCACTTTGGGAGGCCAAGGCAGGTGGATCACCTGAGGTCAGGAATTTGAGACCAGCCTGGTCAACATGGTAAAACCCTGTCTCTACTAAAAATACAAACATTAGCTAGGTATGGTGGTGGGTGCCTGCAATCCCAGCTACTTGGGAGGCTGAGGCAGGAAAATGGCTTGAACCCGGGAGGCAGAGGTTGTAGTGCCGAGATTGTGCCATTGCACTCCAGCCTGGGTGACAGAGTGAGACTCCATCTCAAAAAACAAAACAAAACAAGACAAAATACATCGAAGAAATACATTTCAGGGTAAAATACTTCAATTTCTTTTAGGGTCTGCTATTTGTTATGTGACACTATACTAGAGTCAGGTTGGAATTTGTTATCTTATTGCTATAAAGAGTCTGTTTTGTCACTCCTAAGATTTCTGTTTTAATGTTAATGCTGGTTACTTGTGCCTGAATTCCAAAGGGAGGAGGGTATAATGAGGCATGTTTGACACCTCCTTCCCATCATGGCCTGAACTAGTTTTTCAGGTTTACTATAGAATCCCCTGGCCCTATTCAGTTGGTTAGGGGGCTTAGAAGTTTATTTTTGGTTTATAGGTATATCACAGAATTTTCAACGTGGGCGATGTGCAAAAATGTTTGTAATATATGGTTAATTGAAAACAGCAGATAATACAATTCCATGTATTGTGTGATCCTATTAAAATACATTCTCACACACACACACACAAAGTTATCTGAAAGACTCCGTGCTAAATGAAACAGCTATGGTAGTTTTAATTTTTCCCTGGAATAGGCTGGGCGCAATGGCTCATGCCTGTAATTCCAGCACTTTGGGAGGCTGAGGCAGGTAGATTACTTGAGGTCAGGAGTTTGAGACCAGCCTGGCCAACATGGTGAAACTCCATCTCTACAAAAATACAAAAATTAGCTGGGCATGGTAGTGAGTGCCTGTAATCCCAGCTACTCGGGAGGCTGAGGCAGGAGAATCACTTGAACCCGGGAGGTGGAGGTTGCAGTGAGCCAAGATTGTGCCACTGTACTCCAGCCTGGGTGACAGAGCAAGACTCTGTCTCACCACAAAAAAAAAAAAAAAAAAAAAAAAAAAAAAAAAAAAAATTCTCTGGATTTGCCATTTTTTCTGTAGTGAATATGGGTTAACTGTGTTCAAAATCACTTTTAAAAATGAAAAGTTATTTGACTTAATTGTCTAAAAATTTTATCCTAAGGACGTAGAAAAAGATACAGAAGGCTACTGTTTCTATGTTTAAAACAGTAAAAAGAGGCAGACAGTCTGCCTATAAGCAACTAGCACATAAGCACTGGTATATTCATACAAAGGAATTCTATACAGCCATTACAAATCTTTATGTAGGAGAATATTAACATAGAAAGATGAATATGGTGTGTATTAAAAATAGGCCATACAATAGTATGGAGAAAATAAACCTACTTTGGTAAATACTTTTATTTTTTTTTTTTTTATTGAGAGAGAGTCTTGTGCTGTTGCCCAGGCTAAAGTGCAGTGGTGTGATCTCGGCTCACTGCAACCTCTGCCTTCTTGGTTCAAAAGATTCTTGTGCCTCAGCCTCCCGAGTAGCTGGCATTACAGGTACCTGCCATCATGCCTGGCTAATTTTTGTATTTTTAGTAGAGATGGGGTTTCACCATGTTGGACAGGCTGGTCTTGAACTTGTGACCTCAGGTGATCTGCCTGCTTTGGCCTCCCAAAGTGCTGGGATTATAGGCATGAGTCACCACGCCTGGCCTTATTTTTAATTTTTGTCTCAGTTCAGGTTGTTGTCTTTCAAGACGGAGTCTTACTCTATTGCCAGGCTACAGTGCAGAGGCGCGATCTCAGCTCACTGCAACCTGCACCTTCCAGGTTTAAGCAGTTCTCCTGCCTCAGCCTCCCGAGTAGCTGGGGCTACAGGCACATGCCACCATGCCTGGCTAATTTTTGTGTTTTTAGTAGATTCAGTTTCACCATGTTGGCCAGGTTGGACTCGAACTCCTGACCTCAGGTGATCCACTTGACTCGGCCTCCCAAAGTGCTGGGGTTACAGGCGTGAGCCGCTGTGCCCAGCCTCTCAGTTCAAGTTTAATGGAAACTAGAAAAGATCACTAGGCTGATTCCCTCTTATGATACATAACACAAATCAGCATCTACAACACAGCTCAGGCCATTCTCACCAAGGGAAGAAAGGCTGGCCTCTCCACCCCTTGTAGGAAAGGCCTGCTTTGTAACACACCAGAATTCATCTGAATCTGAAGTCTTAAGTTTTACTCATGGGAAACAAATATACAAAAGAGGTTTTGTTCTCATTGCTGCCTACTGGCATTAGTAAATAATTATATTTACATATATATGTATTAGAAAAATCATGGAAGGATATACAGGAAAACTGCTTTGCTAAGGCTACTATAACTTTTTTCTTTTTGTCTCTAATATTTCCTAAATTATACTTTATAAACATAAATTACAAACAAAAATTAAACATTTAAATCTACTCACAATGTCAGGTGATTACAACTTTATCCCTTTCAAAGTAAAGCTCTGAAATCTCTTAGATTCTTAGAAGAAAAGCAGTTTAAGTGTTGACTGTATTTTGAGGCAATTTGAAGAAAAAGAACTAATAACAAGCCCTAAAACTGCTCTGAGGTCTACTCTTCGTAAGAATCACCTGTGACGTTGGCTAAAATGCAGATTCTCAGGCACACGGTGCCAGAAGATCATTCTGTAGTTCTGGGATGGGGGCCGAGTGACGGTATTTCTGACATTCCCACCACCTACAAGAATCACTGATGCAGGCGGCCCACTTTGAAAACTGGTTTAAAACAATGACGCTATAATGAAAGAGAGTTGGCAAAAAATTTAAAGTGAGGCATTAGAGATCACCTAAATTTTGTTGTTGTTGTTTTTTTTTGTTTGTTTTGAGACTGAATCTTGTTCTGTCGCCCAGGCTAGAGTGAGTGCTGTGGTGCAGTGCAGTCTCGGCTCACTGCAACCTCTGCCTCCCGGGTTCAAGCGATTCTCCTGCCTCAACCTCCCAAGTAGCTGGGGCTACAGGTGCGCGCAACTGTGCCTGGCCAATTTTTGTATTTTTAGTAGAGACTGAGTTTTACCATTTTGGTTAGCCTGGCCTCAAATTTCTGACCTCAAGGGATATCATCTAAATTTTAATTCTCATACTTCCAGCTAAGGATTCTGAAGGCCAGCTAGGTTCAGTGACTTGCCCCAGGCCACAGAGTTGAACTAGAACTCACGTTTCCTAATTCTGTGAACAGTCCCTTGTCCACATATCAACAGCACAATTCTTTCTCCTTTAGCTGTGGGACGTGGGGGCTACCTGGACGATTCCTTTACAAATCCAACTTCCTCAACACACACACACAATACTGAATTCAGTGGTCCAAACAATGTTTATCGCCATGTAACCTGATGTCCCCTATATGTCCCCTAACTGCAAATATGAAAAGCCTAACTTACCTTTGACTTATTTTAAGCAAAGTAAATAAAGCAGGACATTTATCTTCATTTTTCCTTCTCCAAGTCCATTCATCATTACTTAGAAAATATTGCAGTGGCCTCCAAAAAGTCTCACTAGTTAATCAGAGTGACAGAACACTTTTTTTTTTTTTTTTTTGAGATTGAGTCTTGCTCTGTTGCCCAGCCTGGAATGCAGTGGCGTGATCTCCGCTCACTGCAACCTCCACCTTCTGGGTTCAAGTGACTTTCCTGCTTCAGCCTCCTGAGTACCTGGGATTACAAGCGCTCGCCACCACACCCAGCTATTTTTTGTATTTTTAGTAGAGATGGGATTTTACCATGTTGGCCAGGCTGGTCACGAACTCCTACCTCGGCCTCCCAAAGTTCTGGGATTACAGGCATGAGCCACGGCACCTGGCTGCCAGAACACTCTTTTTAGAGAAACGCTTGTACGAAGCATTTTCCTCTTCAAGAACCAACAATGACTTTTTAAATGCAAATACATGATAGTTTTGACCATTATTGAAACCATAAACATGAAAAAAGTAGATACTAGTTTAATAAACTCCTGTGTTCCCATTACTAGCTTCAACAATGATTAGAAGATATCTGGTTTCTCTGATAACTCCCTCTGCCCACTCACACTGGATTATTTTGAAGCAACAGCTAGAGATTCTATCATTTTCATCCATAAATATTTCAGTATATGTCCCTAAAAGAACAAACTCTAAAAAATGCAAACCATCGAGGCTAAAACTATCAAACCTTAAAGATAATTCTTTATGATTATCACATAATCCAGTCAGTAATCAAATTTCTTCAGTCTTTTCTTTGATATGGCATCTCACTCTGTCAGCCAGGCTGGACTGCAGTGGTGTGAGCTCACTGCAACCTCTGCCTCCCAGGCTCAAGCAATCCTTCCACCTCAGCCCCTGCTCCAAGTAGCTGGGACCACAGACGTGCACCACCACGTCTGGCTAATTTTTTTTTTTTTTATATATATTTTTTAGTAGAGATGGGTTTCACTATGTTGCCCAGGCTGGTCTTGAACTGCTGGGTTCACGCTATCTGCCCACCTGGGCCTCTGAAAGTACTGGAATTACAGGCATGAGCTAGTGTGCCGAACCTCCAATAGTCTCTTAAAAATTTCTTTTATAGGGTGTTTGCATCAGAATCCCAGTCATGTGTTTCCATTGGCTGCTATTAAAGTCTTTTAATCCATAAGTTATCTTTGTTTAAATACAACTTAAAATTAAAAAAAAAAATTCAAATGCGATTTATAGACAATAAAATGCACAGAATTAATTAATTACAGACAGGGTCTCACACTGTCGCCCAGGCTAGAGTGCAATGGAATGTGATCATAGCTAACTGCAGCCCTGAACTCTCGGGCTCCAGCAATCCTCCCACCTTGGCCTCTGGAGTAGCTAGGACCACAGGACCCAGGTGCATGCCACCATGCCCCATGAAAATGCACAGATTTTAAGTGTAAGTCAGATGGAACTTGGTAAATGTATATGCCTGTGTAACCACCTCTGTAACAGAGATACAGAACATTTCTAACAACCTGGTAAGCCTTGCCTCCCACCCCTTCCAGATAGTGTCACCCAGTGATACCCGGTGCTATAATTTTTCTCACCACAGCTTACTTTTGTAAACCAGGGCTTTTTAAAGCTTCTCCAATCAAGGTCCACTTCCTCGTGCAGGCATCCAAGGGTCAATGTGGAAGGTTTCATCTTGCCTGTGGGAATTTTACCTCTCAACTACTCCTCCACTCTGTCCTTTCTGTTCAGAGTGGTCCCGTGACTTAATTACGAGTGGGGAGTAATTAGATCGTCCTACAGGTCTGGAAATTCACCATCCTTCACCAGCTGAATTCGACTCATACTCTTTTCAAGGCTTGGCCCAAATTCTATCTTCTCTAGTCTTTCTTCTATGATACCATTCCAACCATTCCACAGAGATCTTTTTCCCCCATCATTGTCCTGTAACACTTACTATCCAGACTAAAATATGCCCTGTCTCCTCGATGAGACAGTCAGCATCTTGAGTTCCTCCATGCTACATTCTTATTTGGTGTCCTGTCCAGTGCTTAGAACAGTGCTGGACCATTGAGAGCCTTTAATAAGTGTCCATGTAATTCAACTGAAGGTCATGAGGATTCTACTGAGGCTAACTGGTAAGGCAAAGAACCTCATTAAATTCCAAACTGGCTCTCATTTGTCAGGTCAGAGGGAACTGGTCTCCTATATTGCCAGAAAACGTTCTTTGGATGGTGTTGAAACTCTGGCTGGTCTTGAGTGGCCTATAAACAACTCTCTGAACTTGATAAGCACCCATTTGTAGTTATAGGCACCACATGCATCAACATAAGACTGACAAATGACTGCTGTGTTTGAGCAAAACAAAGAAAATGTGCAGCCAGGAAAACCAAAGAATAAAGGAGGCCAACAAACAAAATTCAACAGTTTCAACCCTAGCTACCCTTTAGAATCACCTGAATTGAGGGTGGGACTTTAAAAAATGTAGATACAATAAACTATCTGGGTGGGTCCAGGTATGAGAGAGAGAGAGAACATATATTTGCAGTTGAAGTAGAACTCCATCTCAAAAAAATAAAAAAATAAAATAGAATTCAGGGGCCTTCCATAATTCTAACCTTGTGGGCTTTCATTAGTTTTACAAAGGCAGTTTAGTCTTGGGAAGGGCTATTATCATCCTTGCTTTAAGGTTAAACTATAAACCAAATTCCGCCCACAGCGTGGCCTGTGCCTAGGAATGAACAAGGACAGCTTGGAGGTCAGAGGTAAGACGGAGTCAGCTATGTCAGGTTTCTTTTACTGTCATGATTTTGGAAAGGCAGTTTCAATGCCCCCACCCCCTTGGGTTTCAGTACACCTCAATCCTGAGGTGTGAGCTATGGAGAAGGGAAAGGCTGATGACAGCTCTAATTCCTTCTTGCTTATGGGACACGGCTGGGGAAGGGGTTGCCCCCAAGGTAAGAGGAGTGAAACCGTCTTTAAGTTGACTGTATGCATTCACTGGTGTCTGGCTGCGGTCATTCTTATCCACAGTTTTAGTACAGCACGTAAGTGAACAGCAGACTGTAAGATTAATGATAAGCCCTACCATAAGGAGTGAAAGTCCTAGCTTCAGGAGTCCCTGTAGAACCAACCCGAAGCCTTGAGGGACCCAGGTAAATGACCCTGAGAACCAATCAATTATTGGGTTATCAGCAGATAACCGTGTCCAAAAAAAGGGACAAGGCTGGAATCTAACAAAAGGGGTACTACAGTTTTTCTGAAACATAATTTTTCTCTCTCTGGTTTTCTATTTCTACCAAAGACCAATCATAGTAGGACCAATTTATTTCCAAAATAAGTTTTAGTTTTATTATGCTTGGGCTAATTATTTGCATAAAGTGCAGCAAGAATAAGTATTTGCCATATACCCCCCGCCCCCCTTTTTTTTTTACATTGACTTTGCTGAAATTTTTCATAAGGAATCTCAGATTAGACCTTATAAAAACCTTTTGAGCCCAGCCAAGGATTTATTTGTGCCTGCAGATACCTATATAAATTAGGTGACTTCCTCTTTTCCTAAGGGCCCAAAATAACTTGGGGCTCCTGAGCTTCTCAGAAAGTGACACTCTTTACTTACCACAGGTTAGGAACCCTGTAAAGGACAAGGTATGACGTCAGTTTTTCCAAGGGGCTTTCACTGGCTCTAAAGGTCAACTTCAGTTCCCCAAAGTAGTCCGTAAACATGCTATTCCAGTCAAAGCCTTGGGAATATAACCAGTGTCTCCAATTGCAGGCATCAGTATTTTTAAACGTCTCCCTAGGTGATTCTATTGTGCAGCCAGGATTGAGAGCCACTGAATTAAATTAACCAATATAAAAGTTGACTACTGAAAATAAGAGTTTGGACTTCCCTCTAGTTTCAACCCATCAACTTGGATCCATGTGAATTCTTAGGAATTGCTGGTGGTTTAATTAACAGCTCTGGGCCACTAATAGTAGATGTTCATGCTAAACAGACAGTAAATGCTACCTGAACAATAGGGATAAAAACAGGAGTATTTACGGGCTGGGAGTGGCTCACACCTGTTATCCCAGTACTTTGAGGGGCTGAGGCAGGAGGATGGTTTGAGGTTGGGAGATTGAGGCTGCACTCCAACCTGGGTGACAGAAAGAAACCCCGTCTCTATGGAAAAACAAAAAACAGGCTGGGTGCATTGGCTTACGCCTGTAATCCCAGCACTTAGTGAGGCTGAAGTAGGTTAACTGCTTGAGCCCAGGAGCTGCAGACGAGCCTGAGCAACATAGTGAGATCCCCTGTCTAACGAAAAACAAAACAAAACAAAACAAAACAAAACAAAAAACAGCTGGGCATGGAGGTAAGTGCCTGTAGTCCTAGCTACTGGGAGGTTCATGTGTGAGGATAGCTTGAGCTTGGCAGTTAGGGGCTATGGTGAACTATGACTGCACCACTGCACTCCAGCCTGGGAGACAGAGTGAGACCTTGTCTCAACAAAACAAAACAAAACAACATGTGGAGTAATTACAAAACACCTTCAGAATTCTGGCACTCTGGTCTAGATGCTCAAAATTCCCACCGGGTGGCAATGGTTTTCACAGGCGCAACTGGGAAGTTAATGAACAGCAGAGTGGGCAACTGTGAAGTCTTCTGTCATTAACTCAAACTTATTGGCCATAAACACCAATAAAGCATGAGCCTCATTTTACGACTTGGTCAGACTAGTGATCACTAAAGGACAAAAAGTGACAGAAATCTCAGTGTTCTGGAAAATAAGAGGAACACCTTCGATGTATTAATTATCATTCCAAAGTGCACTTAGCTTTTATAATTATCCATATATTAAATTCTAAGGCAAATGAGATGACTATAATGAAAAACAAGTCACTTAAAATGAAAACTTTATGTCCTTGACTTTAGGAATGTTAAAAGCAAACTGTTTTACAAGAAAAATAATTCAATGAAACTAGAGCTGGGAGGTGGGAGGGTCACTTGAGCCCTGAGCCCAGAAGTTGGGGGCTGCAGTGAGCCCCGATCATGCCACTGCACTCTAGCCTGGGTGACAAAGCAAGACTCCATCTCTTAAAAAAAACAAACAAACAAACAAACAAAAAAAAAACCACCCAAAACTAGAGCTGAACGGGTTTTAAAGAGATCACTTCTCCAGTTTTCTGTGTAACATTTATCTGTCCAGAATGGGTATTAGTTATTGGTATATAGCAATGGGCTTCCAAATTCATTAGAAAATTGATTTAAAAATACATATTAAAATGGATTTTAAAAGTTGCTCTGTTCATCTATTCCAACTGTTCTGGTATGCTGATCTATATTTGTATTGATAGTGCCAAGTGCTTTCTGAAAACTCAAAAAAGAAGAGTGTAGCCAGCTAATTAACCATGTTGCTGTGCCAAATTTTCAGCTTGACATTCTGATTTAATTTTTAAAGAACATCTAAACTTACTTGTTGAGAACAGGTAGGACTGAAATTTCCAATTCATTATGGAATCCTTTCAAATATTCAGGTTAATTTCCCAAAGTATGACTAAAAATTCAAAGGGATCTGAAATAATGTTTGTTTTTCTTTAAGAAAAAGGGTTTGAGGCTAGGCGTGGTGGCTCATGTCTGTAATCCCAGCACTTTGGGAGGCCGAGGCGGGTGGATCAGGACGGTCAGGACATCGAGACCAGCCTGGCCAACAAGGTGAAACCCCGTCTCTACTAAAAATAATAATAATAAAAAAAATTAGCCGGGAGTGGTGGCGCGTGCCTGTAATCCCAGCTACTCAGGAGGCTGAGGCAGGAAAATCACTTGAACCTGGGAGGCAGAGGTTGCAGTGAGCCAAGACTATGCCACTTTCACTCCAGCCTGGGTGACAGAACAAGACTCC
>NW_012110141.1:1301911-1329886 GCF_000951045.1 Mandrillus leucophaeus
AAAAAAAAAAAAAAAAAAGAAAAAGGGCTTGAGTATGAATTCACTCTTTAAGCCCAACTGATGGTTTGGGGAACAGGCAGTAGAGATTATTCATGAAGGGCCATCTTCTTTTTTGGTACATACTACTTTGTGAGGAAAAGCATATAGCTTTCATAGAGGAGAAAGGACAAATATGTTGTTTCTATGCTCTCCTCTCAGAACTCAGCCTGAATGCTAATGCATGTGTGGTCAACAACATAAACAGTTAACTCACACTTGTATAGACTAATCCTGCTGAAGGGACTGTAGGAGAAAAACTAATCTCACCCTATTCATTTGACACAGGAGGCCACAGAAGTCCACAATCTCCCTGTCTAAAATGATACAGTGGCCTGGCGTGGTGGCTCACACCTGTCATCCCAATAATTTGGGAGGCTGAGGCAGGCAAATTGCTTGAAACCAAAAGTTCAAGACCAGCTGGGCAACATGGGGAGACCTCATCTCTAAAAATAATACAAAAATCAGCCAGGCATGGTGACATGCACCTGTAGTCCCAGCTACTTGGGAAGCTGAAGAGGGAGGATGGCTAGAGCTCGGGAAGTTGAGGCTACAGCAAGCTGTGATCATGCCACTGTACTCTAGCCTGGGTGACAGAGCGAGACCCTGTCTCAAAAGTAAAAACAAACAAAAACAAACAAACAAACAAAACATACAGCAAGTTACCTACATAGCCAGTATGAGAGGTCAGCTCTTCCGACTTCTAGGCCTTCCACTACCTACATCATCATGCTTTTATACCTGCAGAGTCCCAGAAACACCTGGACCCAGAAACACTTGGACTGCATTGTTTTGGTGCTTTTGAGCATTTTTAAAAGAAAGTGATTAAAAAGCCAAGTGATAAGACAGGTAAATGATATATTATTTGAACAAGGAGAAAACTACCTAGAAATGTATTTTGTAATCACTTATTTCCCTGCTTTTGCTTTGGCTCAGATCTCGTCTATGACTTACTTTCATAGTTATGGGAATGACTTCGAGTTCATTAACTTTTGATGAACTAAGATAACCAAGAGTATAAATATGGAAGCTGATTTTAAAAAGCAGTTATTGTCAGTATGAGAGATGAATGTTCTATAAATCATGGGGTGGGCAGTTAAATTCCACTGTTACAGTTTTGTTTGTATTTGCTCACAGACAGTTATATATTTTTAGAGTATTTGTAACTGTAAGTCATTTGTCTGGAATTTTCTCTCTCCTCTTCCCTCTCTAGAAGAAAATAGTAATTAAAAAAAGAAAACACTAATCTATGCCTCAAACGAAAACAATCCAACTGATTCACAGGAAGAATAAACTTTTTTCACCAACGTTTTTGTTATAACAGAAACTCATTTCCTCTTGACTATTTTATTTTATAAAAGAAAATATTAAATGCATTAAACTCAAACTATCAGGAATTAAAAAATACAGAACACTTCTGGTCACCATCAGGTTCCAATTCCATCAAACCAAGACATTGTTTCTCAAATCCTAGAAAAATGTTCGTGACCTTTTAGGTGAAAAAACACAGAAGCAAACTATGTATGATTCAAATTTTATTACAAAAATGTATGTTTCTAAAATACAGACCTGCAAGCATGCACATCTATAGATACCAGACACACGTGGGCTATCACGGGAGTGCGCCAGGGAGGCTTTAACTCTTATTATACACTCTTCTGAACGTTTAATTTCTTTTTCTTTTCTTTTTTTGAGACAGGGTCTCACTCTGTTACCCAGGCTAGGGTGGGTGACAATCACAGCTCACTGCAGCCTCCACCTCCCGGGCTCAGGTGAGCTTCCCACCTCAGCCTCCTGAGTAGCTGGGACTACAGGCGTCCGTCATCATGTCTGGCTAATTTTCGTATTTTTAGTAAAGACGGGGTTTCACCATGTTGCCCAGGCTGGTCTCTGACTCTGGGCTCAAGCAATCTGCCAGCCTCAGCCTCCCAGAGTGCTAGGATTACAGGTGTGAGCCACTATGCACAATCCCACCCCCTCTCCACAGACAAGGTCTCATTCTGTCACTCAGGCTGGAGTGTAGTGGCGTGATTGCAGCTCACTGCAGCCTCAACCTCTTGGGCTGAAAAGATCATCCCACCTCAGTTTCCTGAGTAGCTGAGGCTACAGGCACAGGATAACATGTACAGGTAATTAAAAAATTTTTTTTTGTAGAGACAAGGTCTCATTATGTTGCCTAGGTTTGAACTATTAATTTCTTATGATGCATGCTCCAGTTGTAATTTTAAGAAATTAAATATAGTGTTGAGCATTATGATGCTGCTAAAAATAACACTTTTTTGCATACTGAAAAGTGACAACATCAACAAATCTTCAACTCTAGGAGAAATGAACAGAATTCTATGGATTGGCCACTAATACTCTTCGTTTTGAGCTTTGACACGGATTCTGAATGACTCTGGACTGAAAATTTATCAATTTATTTTGTGTTTCCCATTGTTATCTATTTACTTCTTTATATTGATACAACGGTTAGTTGGAGAGGTGTAATAATTGGGTGGGGGCATCACCCAGAATAATGAAGATGAAAATTTAGGTTGAAAACAAAAGACCATTTGTACAATTTCTGTGTGGCATCATTTGTTCTAGATCTACATTTCTATTTCTGGAAATACTCTAACAACAACATCAGTCAGCTTTCGTTGAGCATTTATACTCTGTGCTTTACTCCTATTGACTCACTGAATCTTCATTACAACCCTGTGAAGGAACAAAGACAATCTTGTTCTAGTGACAGAGAAAGAATGTGAACCCACACTGTCTGGTTTCAGAGCCCAAACTCAACAACTTCTTTAAATTAGAATACTGTGTTAGGTTCATATAAGTGATCATTTATATGCTGTTTTTGGTAGGTGTCAGACCCAAATTCCCTACTGTTTTATTTGGGGGAAGAAAGCATTGGGATGAATACCCTTCTATACTCCAGTATATCTTTTGGTACAGAAATGCATTCTAGACTGTGGTGAGTGCTATTCTCTATGGCATGGTGTACACAGGCATGCACGGTGCACCCTGAGCCACCTGGATTCTGAAAGATTCTAAGTGTTGAGAATCTCCACTTTACTATACCAAGTTGCTTTAATTTTCAGTACACGTAACAAATGCCAGATAACAAAAATGGAACACTCTGCGTTCATTTCCTAATTCATTCCTCACTAGAACTTGGTGAACACACAAATATGATGTGTATTACAGAAATACTTTAAAGTTGTTCTTGAGTGCGCTGAGAGGGGCTGCCATTGTGACTAAATAAGTGCTGTTAAAAATATTTATTGTTTTGTTCACAAGTGCTGTAGGTCTCCTGTATTTTAGCTGATTAATTAGGTGTTTGCTAACAAGGTCGGATCTAACCAGTGATGTGTGGCATGTCAGTGTAACTGGAAATAGACCAAAAAACACTGTCACACAGCCAGACCAAACTTGCTCCCTGGTCTCCATGCTCAGGGGGTCAGCAAATTACTTCACTATTACAGCTGAATATTTTTGGCAAGGATGTGAAATAGAAACCCCAGTTTGGGGAGGAGGGTGGAAGGCTGGGAACAAAATGCTTTTATAATGGATGATCCATTGTGCCATCTGTGTCTGGAGGTATTTAAGAATTTTATTTTGACTTCATCTGACATCATGATTTTTAAAAGGATGTCAAAAGCAGACATGGCATGAGTTCCTGCAGACTCTGTTTCAGTCCACAGATCATTTTAATCCTGTTTATTCTAAAATGACTTCTCTGTATCTTTATTAGACTCTTTGGATTCTAAAAGGCAAAACCCCACACGTGAACTGTCACGTTCAGTTTTTTCTTCCACAACAAACTAACTGTCCTATAGCACAGATACTGAAAATTAACAATAATTGAGGTTTGAAAGTGGAAACCAGCCGGGCACAGTGGCTCACGCCTGTAATCCCAGCACTTTGAGAGGCCGAGGCGGGCGGATCACGAGGTCAGGAGATTGAGACCATCCTAGCTAACACGGTGAAACCCCGTCTCTACTAAAAATACAAAAAATTAGCCGGACGTGGTGGTGCGCACCTGTAGTCCCAGCTACTTGGAGGCTGAGGCAGGAGAATGGCGTGAACCTGGGAGGCGGAGCTTGCAGTGAGCCGAGATGGCGCCACTGTACTCCAGCCTGGGCTACAAAGCGAGACTCCGTCTCAAAAAAAAAAAAAGGAAAGTGGAAACTTAGGAAGATATAAAAATAATATATTTCAGTCTATTTTAATCATTGCTCCATCGGACACTAATAGTCAGAAAGACTGGAATTTCTGTGGATGGCTTACTTAAGTCTGTATTACACATTTTCAAGTAAAATTAATCTAATGCAAACTCTTTCCCAGGTCACACTGATTCATGAGAATTGGAGAGCCAGAAACAGAAGCCAGGCAGTATGGCCCCAAGCTGAGGATAATGTTATACACTGTGAGAGGCAGTGCACGTGGTCACAAGCAAAATCAGGCTGGTGAGGCTCACAGGGAATTACTGTAAGTCATAAAATCATCCAGGTCAGTTTTCTGATAATTAGCTTCAATTTCAAGAAGGAAGGGTGAGCAGGAATCCCAATGAATACGAGAAAGAATAAGAAAGACAAAAAAGTAAGTGCCTATCAGACCAGGTGCAGTGGCTAATGTCTGTAATCCCACCACTTGGGGAGGCTGAGGCAGGTAGATCACCTGAGGTCAGGAGTTCGAGACCAGCCTGACCAATATGGTGAAACCCCATCTCTACTAAAATACAAAAAGGTGGCTGGGTATAGTGGTGGGCACCTGCAGTCCCAGCTACTCGGGAGGCTGAGACACGAGAATCGCCTGTACCCGGGAGGCAAAGGTTGCAGTGAGTCAAGATGGCACCTCTACACTCCAGCCTGGGTGACATGGCAACTCTGTCTTTAAAAAAAAAAAAAAAAAAAAAAAAGTAAGCACCTATCAAAATGAAGACTGGGAAAAGACTCCCTTCTCTCCAAGTTCTTGCTCAAGGGTCCCTTCTTTGCCCACCTCATCTCAAACAGCCCTCACCCTGACTACTACCACTTGCTGTTCCCACAACTGGAGTTAATTTCTTCACAGTATTTATCACCTCCTGACATATTATAGGTCTACTGTCTATCTCCTGCACCCCACCTAGAATGTAAGCACCGCAGGGACAGAGGCTCTGTTCTTGTTTTGTTCACACTATATTCACAGCCTATACCTATGCTTGAGACCGAGTAGAAATCCAAGTAACAATTTTTACTTCATATTTTTTTAGAGATGGAGGTCTCACCATGGTGCCTAGGCTGGCCTCAAATTCCTGGGTTCTAGCAATCCTCCCGCCTCAGCCTCCAGAGTAACTGGAACTACAGATGTGTACCATTGCACCTGGCTCAAATTCAATAATTATTTGCTGAATTTAACGAATGAATTAATGGAGTCTCTCCTCTCATAAACGTTTTAACTGAAAACATTTTATGTCAGCATTTCTAATTGATAATATACTGGTAATAGTGGGTACAAACAGGGTAGGATTTTTTTAAAGGCAGTTCTATAAATAATGAGCAAGTAAATAACTGAAAGACAAAGAATAAAGCATCTTACCAAACTAGCAGCCCCAGAAGACAACCTCTAGGCCAGCCAACACCAGTTTACTTTTCTTCCAGCGTTAGTCCTCAGCCAGAGGCCAGTGAGGCTACCAGATAATAAGAATCAGCAGAGGTGCTTATGGATTTTGATTCTTAGTTTTCATTCTACAGATTACCATTCTAAAGCTTTCTCCATTTCTCCTCCAAAAATGGTTCCAGCAGTTAAAAAATAATCCTTAGCTCCTGGAAAGACATTTTCCCCCAATCTTCCTCATTCCCAGGTCCTCAGGGTACCACCTACCTGTGATTTTACCCAGACTGGTTTTCTGGAAGTCAGGGTTCCTCAGCTCTTCAGTGCTTGCAGATTTCATGACAGAGTTGATAGACGACAGGGTGCTGATGAGCTGAGAGTTGAGGGAGCCAATCTGTGAGTGAGGCTCCCCAAAAGCTTCTGCCAGTTCACTGTAGTTCTCAGCCAGCAGTGTCTGCTGTTCTGCCAGCAGCTTCTGGATGCGCTCAATGTAGTGATCCAGGCCGGTCATCATTCCAGGTGGAGCCTGGGGCTGGGAGTTCTCCAGAGACTCCCCTACAGGGTCATCCCCAACCCCCACGCTCCTTCTGCTGGCTGTCAGCCCCACAGTCAACTGTGGTGGCCCACAAGCTATGGTCCTCATTTTGAGACCAACCAGATAGTTGTCGTTAATATTTATCTGCCCCACACCTGACTCTTTGGTCTTCACAGCTGATGGCCTGTCAAACCCAGAATGACCAGAAAGCAACGTTCCAACACCAATGGACCGCGTCTTGGTGGAGGAGTTGATGTCCTTGACACGGCCTTCTCCTACAGCTACTGTCCGCGTCTCCACAGTCTGGGTGCTGGTCTGCTTGTCCGAAGTGCTTAGGCAAGTGTTGGTGCAGGAATCTATGAGGGTGGCCATCTCGGTGTTGGTGAACTGGTGCACCTGTTCCAAATCCGTGCTAGTGTCCTGGTCTGTGGTACGAGGCACTGCCATGACGGCAGCTTCCACTTGGCCAACAGCCTCAGTGTTCACGCCCCGGGAGACACACTCCTTTGGAGAGCAGACAGTCACGTCAACAGAACAATCTCCACAACCGATAGACCGCACTTCTTTGAGATTCAAGTTTGTCTTGAGGAGTGTGAGGTCATTCACAGACTCCTCTGTGTTGCTGCCTGTTTCGCAGATGCTGACTTCCACACTCACACTCTTGTCACACATTTCCACAGACCTCCCAGCACAACGGTCGTGCATTTCCACCCTCTCCTTAACAATCCACCAATTCATGGGCAGCTCAGGCCCTACGACTTTGTTCTTACATTCGGGCTGGCAGGAGATGCCTACACTGTTTGTTTCCACGGAGGTCCCAACACACGTGTCCACCAGGTCTGTGTGACTGCCGACCATTTGGTCTCTGGTCTGCACCACCGCCTCCACCACCTTACTGAAAACAAGTGGCTGGGCCATCGTGGCTTTGTCAACCTTTTTCCTCGATCCAGCAGCCTGCAGCTCTTGTTTTAGTTTAGTCATCTCCCGGTCATGGGTGGTTTCTCTAAGCTGTACTTCTAGGCGATAGATCTTTTCCTTCAAGGCTTCTATGGTCTGCTGTTGCAGCTCAATTTCTTTGTCAGCTTCAGTTGTCACTCCAAGCATGGCTTCTGTCACACTGACCCCACAATTCCTCATCTCAGTAAGTGTCCCTACAGCTGCATCCTTACAGGACCTGGAGCCTCTGTGGTACACGATGATGTCATTCATGTTCTCCTCGGCACCCACAGCCACAGACCGGCACTCTCCATTCTCCCTGAACTCTGAGGAGGCCTCACAGCTGCTGTCCTGGATCTTCTGCTCCAGGGCTTGCATGTCTGCTGTAAGCTGCCGGAACTCCTTTATCCTCTGGGTGCTCTGTTCTACGCTCTCCATTTCTTCCTCCTCATAGTCGATGTATAGTTCCCCGCCACTTCTTCGGGCCTGGGAGAGCTGTTCCAGCTGGGAGGCGTTCCCTGCACTGTAGGACCGCTTCCTCACACCACAGACATTGTTCTGGGATGCAGCCCTTTGGTTTTTCAGCTGTGAGGCCAACTGCCTTTTCTCTTCTTGTAAGACAGAGATCTTTACCTGGAGCACAGGGATGGTTCGCACCTGCTCCTCCAGTTCCTTCAGGCGTTTCAGAGCAATGGCCATCTGCTCACGGATGTGCTGCAGGTGCATAGGGCTCACGTTGGTCACTGGGGTGGAGATCCCTGAGCTCAGGGGGCTGTGGCGGATGGAGCTCCCCATGGAGGAAGTGGTGGGAGCAGCTGGGGCATAGCCACCATAATCCCCATTACCTTGGTATCCATTGTGAAGCTGGTGTATGGCAGGATTGTGGTTTCCAGAACCCACAAAAGAGGGGAGGGAGCTTGTGGAGCCCATGCCTCCAAAACTGGCCAGCCTGGGCCTCCTGAACTCACCTGGTGTCATCTGCATGGTGGCTCTCTCCTGTTCCAGTCTTCTCCGGGTCTCCATCAGTGTCTTGGTGACATGAAGGTTATGCTTTGGGAGTTGTGGTGAGGGAGGTGGCAGCTGTTGATTTTCTGGGATGGTAAGAAAAGGGAGTGAGGTCTCCAGAGGGGCAGGTGGCTTTGAGATTGGAGTTGACGTAACTTGGCTTCTGGCTAGGAGGAAGTCGGGGCACTGCTTGTTGTCATCACTGTTGGAGGATGAGAGGGATTCGGTGGAAGTCCATATACCTTGCTGACCAGATGTGGTCCTGGGTTCTGGGCATGGCACGGATGGCTTCCGCCTCTTCTGGATGTTCAGTCTTTTGATGGTGTTTCCCTTCTGTATGTCATCCACATATTTGAGGAAATCTAAGTCTAGCTGATAACCATAGGGGGTCTCCACAAAGTAAGGGTCTTTTTGTTCCTTGTCCTGGTCTCCATTCAGAATATCATCTGCTTTTCCTAGAAGAGGGAGAAAAGAATATTATAATGACACGCAATACACATAATGGTAAAAACTAGTATTTGTGTTGTTGCAGTACAGCAAGCTGGTATGATTTTAAGAGTTGACACACCTATGTTGTAAACCTGGATCTACAACAACTGGGTAAGCAAGTTTTTTTTTTTTTTTGAGACAGGTCACTCTGTCACCCAGGCTGGAGTTGCAATGGCGCGATCTCGGCTCACTGTAGCCTCCGCCTCCCGGGATCAAGCAATTCTCTCCTATCTCAGACTCCTGAGTTGCTGGGATTATAGAGGCACACCACCACACCTGGCTAATTTTTACATTTTTAGTAGAGACAGGGTTTCACCATGTTGGCCAGGCTGGTCTGGAACTCCTGACCTTAGGTGATCCACCCTCCCCGGCCTCCCAAACTGCTGGGATTACAGGCATGAGTCACTGCACCTGGCCTGGGTAAGCAAGTTAATAAACCTCTCTGAACTTCAGTTTCTCCCTGAGTAAAAACGGAGATGCAAATATTTAACTCACAGGCTTAAAACAATGTAATGAGATAATGATTGTATTATTTTTAAAAATTTTATCTTAGATTCAGTGAGTGCATGTGCAGGCTTGTTACATGGATCTATTGTGTAATGATCAGCTTTGAGCTTCTAGTGTACACATCACCCAAATAGTGAACACTGTACCCAATAGGTAATTTTTCAACCCTCACTCCCCTCCTTCCCTACTTTTGTAGTCTAAAATGTCTACTATTTCCATCTTTTTCCATCTTTATGTCCATCAGTACTCAGAGATAATGATTTCAACGAGTCAAGCACACAGTAAGTCCTTACTATTTTTAAAAGAATTCATTATAAAAGACACGAAAGGCCGGGCATGGTGGCTCACTCCTATAATTCTAGCCCTTTGGGAGGCCAAGGTGGGTGGATCACCTGAGATCAAGAGTTTGAGACCAGCCTGGCCAACACGTGGTAAAACCTCGTCTCTACTAAAAATACAAAAATTGGCTGGGCATGGTGGCAGGTGCCTGTAATCCCAGTTGCTCAGGAGGCTGAGGCAGGAGAATCACTTGAATCCAGGAGGTAGAGGTTGCAGTAAGCCGAGATCGCGCCATTGCACTCCAGCCTGGGCAACAGAGCAAAAACTCTGTCTCAAAAAAAAAAAAAAAAAAGACATGAAAGCATTGTCCAGTAGATAATTTCATTGGTCATCTACAGTCTCTTTGAATATAGACAGCAGACATTAAGATTCCTGTTTTTCAAAGTGTTATCTGAGGCACACAAAAAAACCAAAAGTCAGCAGCAGACAGACAAAGTCAGCAGCAGAACCAGGAGGCCTGGGATGAGATGTCCCTGCCCCTGTCTTTTGCAGACTGGGCTGCCTTTCTAAATGGAGGCCAAGGGCACTCAGCTCCTGACTACCTCCACAGGATTACAATTTGCCTTGACACCTCCCTGGCTGAGAAAGCTGGGGCATGGGATATTTAGTGATTTACTCTGGCAGCAAGGGTACAGGCACACAGAAGAAAGACTTCAACTCTATTTCGTGTCTTCCACTTCTCAGTTTCTCTCCTCATTTAAAAACAAAACCAAACCCTGTCTTAACTATAGGAAAAGTTTTCTCTGTGTTGACTTCTTTTGGACAAAACATTCCCTATCCCAGGAACACCTTGTTTTGTATTGTGATGAGTTCAAACAGATGCAAAGAATGAAGATAAGGGCAAAACCTACATACTCCAACCACTGGATCATGTGGCATTCAGTAAATACTACTTAAGGCCAAACCAGACATTTAAAAGAGGAAACACAAGAACCTTTCAAAGCACAGACCTTGTCGCTGACCTGGGCTATGCATTTCAAATTTAAAAGCAAGGTCATTTTTATTTGTTTAAATTGTAGGATCAAGTCATGTGTTGTGTTTTCCCAGAGCCACACTAACAAGCCGTGCATTTTTAGAGCTATGGAAAGAACCCAAAAGCAATGAGTGAAAATGTAAGCCATCAGTGTCCTTGCCCTCTTCTGAGTATACAAACCCACTTGATGGCTGTCAAGTTTGAAAGAACTTCCAGCAAACCTGGTTGCTGTCCGCCCTCCCAACCCCCAGCACTGCCGAACATTTACACCGCCAGTGTGAATGCTCTGAAGAACACTTCTGTCTCCATCTGCCCGCTTTCTTCCCAAATGTTGGAAAGAAAAGTACAAAAATGTTTGCCAAGCAGAGGAATAAAAAGGACATATATTCTTTATGTCCCAATTTAAAACAATATTATATTGTTCTAGCTGTTTGATTCTAACACGTGTGGGAAGTGAATTCTATGTGAAAGAAGTGCCCAGCAGCGGTCATGCCCTAGCCTAAGAATGGGAGGGCTGGCCGGGGGCGCTGTGCCTGGAAATTTGTGCTCATGTTCATAGTGCTCATGTTAATAGAATGTAGCTGTCCTTCTCTCTTTCCTTTTTAGCTTTCATCTCCACATGGAGAAGGTGATCACTCAAAATATGCAGCCAGACCTGTTTCCAGTACTGTCTGAAATTCCATAAACAAAGAGAAACTACAGCTTGGGTGTCAGACAGGCAGGCTAATCTGGCCCACCCGGGATGTGTGTGTGTGAGCCGGTGAGTCTAAGCTGGACCCCTGTAGACCTGTGGGGTCGCTGTGGTCGAGTAAAGTGGCCAAGCAGCGCGCAGCCTTCCCGGTCACCCTCGCCCAAGGCCCCCCGGGGATTCGGCCAGCGGTGACCGCCCCACGCCACTCGCAGCTCACCTACCAGGTTGCGCCCGCTGCGCTCTCTGCCGGCCCGCGCTGCACCGCACACCAGCTCGCTCCCAGCTCACCAGGACCCAGCCTCAGACGTCCTCGATCCTCACCCCACAAGGAAGTTTCAACATTCGTGTAAACTTAGCCAGCCACGCACAAATGCCATAGGCTGAGTTTTCACCAATGAAGTCTCCCTCCGGCTGCAGTGACACCACCCCCAGCACACTCAGCTGTTCCGCATTCCTTGTTTTCTTAATGAAAACAGGAAACCGGGATCTTCTGAAAATGTGTGTTCTTCACTCCAGTTTTGCCAGTTGATTTTTAAATAAAGCTAGCACTTCAAGCATCTCTACAGAGAGGCTCTGTTTTTCCTATACTAGTCACTTCTTCATGAAAGAGTCTGTGTTCTCCTGCTCAGCCCTCGGTCACCTGAGGAGGTGCAGAGGCACAATCAGCCCCACTGTTCTCTGTGGATTCTCAGGGTCCCAGCAGCACTCACTGGCTTCAGAGCACTGCAGGATTCTGCTCAGCCCTGGGCTCATGACACGTGGCAAGTAGTTATCCTTTATCATTAATTTCAACTGAGCCTTTGCCACTGATGAAAGCTTCTTAAAAAATGAAACAAAAACAAACCTTTTTTTCCAGATACAAAAGTAGTACACGCTTGTAAAAAAAAAAAAAAAAAAAAGCCATATACAGATAATTTAAAGAACGTAAGAAAAGGCACTCAGATCTTACCATCTAGTGGCAAGCGTTAATATTTTGGTGTAACTCCTAGTTTTTCTATGTATTTATTAACATAGCTACTTTTCCCACTTAAGGATTTTCAGTAGGAAAGATGAACTGACTCCACATCAGTATTTAAAACACAACAAAACATATCACAGTTTTTACCAAAACCTAACTGGTCCATCTTTAGTTATTTCTTTAGTTCACCTTGTAGAAATCACAAAAGACATGGATCACGCTGAATTACCCCCAAATGAACTTTGGACTTCTGGGAATCAGGAGAGGTTAGAATTTAACCAAGTTAGGCTTGCTTATTTCCTAATACTGCTCAAACCAGGCTACCCAAGACTTGTAATTCAAGCTTCCTTCTCCAGCAAGTAAAAAAGTGAGATGTGTTTTCAAGGTGTCATTTTCACAAACAATTGTCCATGGTAAAAATTATTCTACAATAAAACTACCCAGTGTCATTATTTTTTTAATATCCTGCTTTCTAGTGTATGTTTGCATACATCAACATAAATTAGGCATTTATGAGTCCCTGATTTATTTCCAAACTTTAACAAGACCAAAGAACTTTTTTGTCTTTTGTACCAGACTGTAAGCATGCAGACAGCAAAAAATTTAATTAAAAAATATTTTTTTTGGCAGGGAGCGCTAGCTCAGGCCTGTTATCCCACCACTTTGGGAGACCAAGGAGGGTGGATCATCTGAAGGTCAGGAGTTCGAGACCAGCCTGGCCAACATGGTGAAACCCCATCTCTACTAAAAATATAAAAAATTACCCAAGCATAGTGGCGGGCACCTGTAATCCCAGCTACTCAGGCTAAGGCAGGAGAATCGTTTGAACCTGGGAGGTGAAGGCTGCAGTGAGCTGAGAACACTGCAATTATATATATATACACACACATATATATACACACACACATACATATATATATATATATATATATATTTTTTTTTCATTGCTTCCTCTCCCAACCACCCACCAACTATCAATATGCTGGGAAGAAAGGAGATGTTTAACAATGTTTACTGAAGGAATAAATAACTGAATATATAGTATAACATGATAATCTTGCTAGAGTACAGTGGCACCATCTTGGCTCACTGCAACCTCCGCCTCCCTGGTTCAAGGGATTCTCCTGCCTCAGCCTCCCAAGGAGCTGGGATTACAGGCGTGTGCCACCATGCCCAGCTAATTTTTGTATTTTTAGTACAGATGGGGTTTCACTATATTGGCCAGGCTGATCTCAAACTCCTGACCTCAGGTAATCTGCCTGCCTTGGCCTCCCAAAGTGCTAAGATTACAGCTGTGAGCCACTGTGCCTGGCCAACAGTATAAGAGAATAAACTTTGAAAAACATCCTGATGCTCTGAAGACAGAAGTTGTTTGTTAAATATTAGTGTTAAGGACATTTCTTACATGATACTATTTCACTTGTTATCTTTAGGTTGTGGAATTATAGGTGATTTTTATTTTGTTCTTTATATTTTATAATTTTTACAACACATGGGTATTTGTCCTTTTTTTTTTTTGAGACAGGGTCCACTCTGTTGCCCAGGCTAGAGTGTGGTGGTACGATCATGGCTCACTATAGTCTCTATCCCCTGGGCTCAAGTGATCCTCCTGCCTCAGCTTCCTGAGTAGCTGGGAACTACAGGTATGTAGCACCATGCCTGACAATTTTAATTTTTATTTATTTATTTTTAGTAGAGATGAGGTCTTGCTATTTTGCTCAGGCTGGTCTTGAACTCCTGGCCTCAAGCCCCTCCCACCTCAGTCTCTCAAAATGCTGGGATTACAGGTATGAGCCACTATACCTGGCCTGGGCATTTGTCTTAAAATATATTACAAGAAGTCACTGTTTAGAAGGCAAATGGAATTGATTGCAATAAACTGAGAAAGTTCATTTGGGAGGTGAATGAATGGGGGCAAAGACAGCTTGATGTTCTTTAGTATACATCATCCCCTCCTTCCACACTAATGGAGGCAAATAAAAGTCTATAAGCAGAAGTGTCATGTAGTATACCCCAGGAACCTCCATTAAAAAAACAGAAATAATTCTTTCATCTATGTTCTTATTTGTGCCTTCCTCCGTCCTGCTGCCTGGAATGCAGATGTGATGACTAGAACACTAGTGTAACTTTGAAACATGAGTTCATATCTAGGGTGGAGGAACAATGTACCAGAAGGAACTTGGGCCTCAAAGGACTTTGTGGATCAGAGCTACTATAACATTCCTGAAAAGCCTACCTCTATACTTTTAAGTGAAAAAGATACAAAGGTCTATTTTGTTTTAGATATTGTTTGTTTTGGTCTTGTTTACTTGGCGTTACACTGAATTCTAACAGATACTGCAGTTACTTTCCCCATTCCCTCTCAAAAATTAAGACTAGATCTTAAAAAGGAGAAAGATGCTAAATGATTAACTGGAAAAGTGTTACAATAAAACTTAAATTATTCAGGATGAAGAGGAAGTATAAAAACAACACTTTTGCCTGGCAGCGGTGGCTCACGCCTGTAATCCCAGCACTTTGGGAGGCCAAGGTGGGCAGATTGCCTGAGGTCAGGAGTTCAAGACCAGTCTGGCCAACATGGTGAAACTAGGTCTCTACTAAAAACGCAAAACATTTAGCCAGGCGTGGTGGTGTGCACCTGTAATCCCAGCTTTTCAGGAGGCTAAGGCAGGGGAATTGCTTAAACCAGGAAGGTGGAAGTTGCAGTGAGCCAAGATCACGCCACTGCACTCCAGCCTGGGCGACAGAGCGAGACTCCATCTTAAAAAAAAAAAAAAGTTTTTAAAAAAAAACTCTACCTGGGTTATAAAGAGACTCTTAACTGCTTTAAAAGTCTTTTTGGACTAACAGAACTATGCCTGCTTTCGCACAGTCAAAATTCCACTGGCTATATCTGCAACTGAAATCCTGAGAGTAACAGCTTCCAACTAAATATTCTGGAATTGGAGGGCTGTCCCTGGTGTTTACAAGAATTTTTTGAATGTCTGGAAATCCAGCGGTGGAGACTGCTCCTGGCACCACCTCTACCTTCATTATATAAACATTTATTGAAAGCTTAACTGGGTACAGAAAATGGTCCTATTCAGTGTAAGGAGTAGGAGGAAAAATTTATAAGAAATAAAATAAGATACAGTCTAGCTGAGAGATGACTACCAAACACCCTTAACATAACACTAATTGAGACCAGTTACAAAGGCATATGTCAACAATGCAGGCCGGGAGCAGAGACTCATGCCTGTAATCCCAGCACTTTGGGAGGCCAGGGTGGGCAGTTCACTTGAGGTCATGAGTTTGAGACCAGCCTGGCCAACATGGTGAAACCCTGTCTCTACTAAAAATACAAAAATTAGCCAGGTGTGGTGGTGCATGCCTGTAATCCCAGCTACTTGGGAGGTGGAATGCAGGAGAATCGCTTCAACTTAAGAGGCGGAGGTTGCAGTGAACCGAGATCGCACCACTGCATTCCAGCCTGGGCAACAAAGATTCGGTCTAAAAAAATCCAAAACACAACAACCCTGACCCCACTCTGAAAAACCAAAACACAATGCAGTATGAAAGTATGTAAACTAGTGATCAGAACAGAACCAAGTTAACCAGAGATGAGTTCTGAAGACAAGGTAAATGACAGAGTAAAAAGGTGAAGGGCCAGGGCAGCGCCTGTTGGTGCTGCTGAAGGAATGCCAAGGTTAGACAAGGAGAAGACGATGAGTACAGGAGAGGCCACCAATCTCACAGCCTGGAGCAGGGCAAGTTTTTCCACTGAAACTAGGGACTAAAAGGTGTCAACAAAGAGTGTCTTGACAATTGTGTGTGTATGAGACTGAGGTAGAGAAAGAGGCTAAATTCAATGGGACCAGTTAAAATGTTACAATACCCAGGGGGCAGTGTAGACCGAGTAAAACATTTATTCACACATTCAACTTACATTTATAATTGATACTGATAATAAAGGCACATGAATTAGTATCTACTTTCTATCTCTGTCTCTCTTTCTCTATCTCTCTAGTTTTCTGTGGATCTTCACTTACTATTTAGCATGTACTGTTCTAGGAGCTGGGAACACTGAACAAAAGGGACAAAGCCTCCGCTCTCGCAAGGCTCACAGTCTACTGGGGAGGGGATGCATAGAAAAGTAATTAAAGGCAGAAGTGAAGCAAACAGCTACATGACAGCTGTCATTGCCAGAAATTATACCAGTGTCTCAAGGTAAGTGGATGGACTGCTAACTAACACTGGGCTCCATGTCGTCTTAGGTTGGCATCATCTCTGAGCAAACTTACTCCTAGACACCAAGGGTCACAGAGTCCATTTCCTCCCTCTCTCTCCCAACTAAGTTTGCACAGTCTGCAATTTGGGGTAACCAAACACCAATGTGACAGCGTCAATTAGAGAAAACTCTCCAAGTTCAGACCAAATTCCCATGTGTTCAGAGAAAAGGTGGAATCAACAAACTGATGGCAAGTCTGCTCCTTATGTATATATTTATCTCCTATAAAACTTAGTGCTCTGTGAGAGGGGCCCAATTTACAGCCTCGAGAACAGTGCGACATTTGCTTGCAATTCTTCTGCATTAACAAAGTGAAATGGAGTTACGGGTATTTCAACAATCATTCATCTAGATTCATAAAGTACTATATGATTTTAACTTTCAGTGCAACTAAACTTGCTGTCCAAATAATACGTGGTTTGGAAAGACATAAAAATTAACGTACTTACCAGGAAGATGATTAGATCACAGGAAACTAGTCTGGGAGTACTAACCTGCTTGCAGTGATTCTCAACTGGAGGTAATTCTTCTTTTAAACCAACCAAACGAGGCGTGGAGGTGATTTTGCCCCATGAAGAGACATTTGGCAATGCCTGAAGATATTTATCCTTGTCACTGCTTGGGGTGCTACTGGAATCCAGTGTGTAGAGGCCAGAGCTGCTGCACACATTCTGCCATGCACAAGACAGGCCCTCCCTCCCCCAACAAAGAATTATGTAGCCCATAATGTCAGTAGCGCTAAGGCTGAGACAGCCTGTGCTGGAGACAGTAAGAAGAATAAAAATTCACAGATAGCAACTGAAATTTTGGCTGTATAATCTGTAGTCTTCTGCTGGGTGCGGTGGCTCATGCCTGTAATCCCAGCACTTTACGAGGCGGAGGCAGGTGGATCACCGGAGGTGGAGAGTTCAAGAGCAGGCTGACCGACATGGAAAAACTCCATCTCTGCCAAACATACAAAATTAGCCGGGCATGGTGGTGCATGCCTGTAATCCTAGGTACTTGGGAGGCTGAGGCAGGAAAATCGCTTGAACCTGGGAAGCAAAGGTTGCGGTGAGCCAAGATCGTGCCATTGCACTCCAGTCTGGGCAACAAGAGCAAAACTCCATCTCAAAAAAAAAAAAAAAAAAAAAAAAAAAAAAATCTGTAGTCTTCAAGTCTTTCATTTCCTATTGGGGCCAATAATAACACTATGCTCAGGTGACAGAGTGACAAAAATGCCACTTTTGAGTAAAAAAAGCATTCAATACTTTTCCACATACTCTACCACAATGAGCCATTCTTTAACATGAGCAAAAATCACTGGGGTGAAATAATGTGTCCTGTGGACTTTATAACGGAAGAGACTTTGATATTATTACTTTATCTATTAATTAGGACACACTGACTTCTTTGTTCTGATTTCACTGCTGCACACTCTAGGCCCAATTACTGACTGATGGTGCTGTGAAAAATAATTACACTCTTGTGCCACAACTTTCACACACTATTTATGTGTTTTTCTTCGCCAGATACCACATCTGACGTTGAAACTGAAGAACTTTGCTAATTCCCATTAATGTTATTGTCCCCTCTCAGATGAAGCATGAAGATTTTGCCTGAAGAGCTGAGTCAGTCCTAGAGAAGTACATAATTATCACAGATTTCCACATTTAAAAGCCCCAGAGTGTAAGCATCCTGCTGTTCAAAGCAGTCAAAAAGATTCCACGTCAGCAGGAAAGCAAAGTAGGATGAACTCAGGAAGAGAGGCAAGTTCTCATGAAGCTAATTACTCAGAGTATGAAAGTAATTAAGTTAGCACATCAACTTTTCCAAGAGTGGAAAGTGTTCTAAGAAGACAGGGAAGTACAACAGCGTCCTTCTGAACGGGTTTAGCAGGCGGCATCTCCTGATGACACTGTTCGCATTAAGCTCTTTGAGACCCAGTAGCTTCGCTTCCTATATCAAATTTGTGTGAGGAACACCATTTCTTAGAGAACACGCAATAAAAAGGGTAGCAATATGAGTGTTCCTCCTTCTGGCTTAAAAGAATGTATAGCAAATGAGATTTTCTTTTGCTCTTGCATTTACCAAAGAGTTATTTTTAAGCCTGCTCTTTTCCCTCCCAGATAAAACCCACTCATTCAGTCATTCAAATGATGAGCACCTGCCAAGTGCTAGGCTTTTTCTAAGAAGCCTGAAATCCTTCTCCTCACAGAGTTTAAACTGCCTATTGCAATTTTACCAATACCTCTTCAGGTTATAGGTAGGTAGGTAGGTATGTATTCATTCATTCTTTTAGAGACAGGGTCTCACTCTGTCACCCACGGTGGAGTGTAGTGGCACAGTCACAGCTCACTGCAGCCTTGAACTCCCCAGCTCAAGTGATCCTCCTGCCTCAGCCTCTCTAGTAGCTAGGACTACAGATGTGTGTCACCAAACTTGGCTAATTTTTAAATTTTTTATAGAGATGGGGTCCCACTATGTTGCCCAGGCTAGTATAGTTGTTTTAAATAGCTACCTAAACACTTCATGCAAATAAAATTGTAACATTAAAGAAGGCAAAAGTATTTGCCAGAAGTTCATAAGAAATACCAGGTCAGTTGACACATATGTAGCATAACTGCAATTTTACAGGCTTGGTTTGTTTATATGATTAAGTTAGAATGTGGTGTTGCTTCCTGTACTCCTCTTTCTAACTCCTTTTGGCTTCTCCCCCCAAATCTTTGGATTTCCTCTCATGGATACTCTTATCTTGACTTTTTTTTTTTTTTTTTAACAGATATTAACTTGCACACTACTCCTATATCTTCCACTGTCTCTCATCACTACCCCTCTCCATATCAGCTCCATCTTCCATGTTTACCTGTTCCCACACTCCGTAAAGAGAATGCTGATCTAAGGAAGATGCAGTTGTTACACTGAAAGATGGACGTATTCTTTCATTCAGCAAATATTTATTATGTGCCTGCAATAGGCCAAACACTGCTAGGTGCTAAGCAAAACAGACACAGAGCCTGTCTGGGTAGAACTTATGAAGTATAGGAGGAGACAGACAAGTGATCACATAAATAACAACCATACTAAGTGTTGTGAAAGTAAAATATAGGCGTTATGCTGGAACAGAGCAGGGACCCCGCCTAGGCTACGGGTAGGGAGGGTTCTTCAAGGGAGTGGTAGCTAAGGAATCCACCGGGCAGTGTGCTGGGGATGTGTGGAGGGATGGGAGAAATTCTAGGCAGAGGAAAGAGCATATGCAAAACCTGCCACTTTTAAGAACTGGGAAGGGGACTTTGCAAAAACTGCAGTGAGGCAGAAAGGGGACAGACAGAGCCCTAACCCAACAGCACCCTGGGGATCAAGTTTTTGCATCACAGATGCATTGGTAAGCTATTGAATGGTTTTAAACAAGGGAGTGAAATGATCAGATTTGCATTTTAATAAGATTGCTCTGGCTAGATGCTGGAGATTAAAATTCTCCTCAGTATCCTCCATTAGGGTTTCCATGGATTATTCAAGTCCCCATGAATTTTTGTCTAGGTATAACAAATTCCTTTGCACCATGTGAATTTTATCTACCCAATTAGAAAATAAGTGGTAATAGTAAGACAAGTTCTGGTGGTATTCAGCCATTAGAACTTTGACACTGTCTGCATTTGGGCTAGCCAGCCTGTAGCCTTAACTCTGTCTGCCCCTAATACTTAGGGGGAAACTGAGAAGGCCCAACAAATTCCAGCTACTCTGGGCTGACCTGGAGACCAGCATCAGGTCTCCAGGCTTGTCTTCTAGGGCTGTTACCTCATTCTGCTATTGGAAAAAAAAAAAAAAAAAATTCTTTAAACCAGTGGATGACTCACCACAGAGAAGTGATGGGATTCCTTTTCTGAAGGTTATTAAAGTATGAGAAATCTAACCCGGGAAGGACGGATATGGCATGAGTGAGGGCAGGAAGAAAGAGGAGACAACATTTTAGGGAATCCAGGTTCTGATTTAGCATGTTGAGATGCAGAACACAGACTCGCTCTGTGTTTGAAACTCTAGGATGGGAAGAGCAAGGACTGAAAATGCCCGTGAGGCTAAGACAACACAGACCCTGGCAGCCAGCAAGTGTCTCTGGAGGCAGGAGAGAAAGGCGGGCAGCACGCTGTTTCCAGCTTTATGTACCTCTCCACCCACACCTGACCAGGGCCTGAATTGGCCAATAGGGAAAGCTAAAGGCAGATGATAGGGCCTGGGGAACTTAAGCAATATACTCTGAAAATGCAAAACTTCTACCCACCAGATGGTCTCCGACAAGCTGAATTTCAGGTTGGCTTGCCTCTAGTGTCCCGCGTGTTACTGCCTACCACAGATCTTGTTGCAGGTGACCCATACTGTCAGAGATAAATACATATCTAGAACTCAGATAACACCCTCTGCCTACCAGTTATTATTCTCAATCGTCGTAAGACATCAGATTGGCTATTTAATGCCAGTGTCAAGGGTCTATTTGATTCAAACTCTTTTGAACCCCCACTAGCCAAATCTAGGATAATCTGAGCATTAAAATAATATAATTAATGATAGTAACAAGTTACAATCCAGTGAATAAACTAGGTATCTACTTGTGAGTCCACTATGCTATAATAAATATGTTGGAATACCAACTAATACAAGGAATTATGTAAACAGAAAATCACCATGGACCAATTATTAGAACAGTGGCTGATTCAGGTAGGAATTACTAGCTAAGGTTAGTGGATAGATATTTCCTACCAAAGACTAGGACACTGGTGTGGTCTCAGAATATCTCACCAGAAAATAACATCAATCATAAAAAAAAAAAAAAAAAGGTGACTCTTTGATGAGAAAGCTGACAAATAACCACCTCGACCAGGTGATCAAAGCTGACATCACATATTTGCACAGGGAAGAGCAGAGCGTCACTTTTGCACTGTCCTGCCGAGAAGACATGGCCTAGACCCTGCTTGAAACACATTCTATAGAACGTCAGACCTCTCTTTTTAAAACCATTAAGGCCATGAATAAAAGGTAAAAATGAGAACTTTTCAGATGGAAGGAGACTAAAAAGACATGACAATTGCATTTCTACACACACACACACACACACACACACACACCCACCCACGGAACAAATATGGTAAAATGTTAACCACTGGGAAATCTGAATCTGGGTGAGGGAGCCATGAGAGCTCTTTTAACAACTTTTCTGTATGATTAAAATTATTTAAAAATAAATTTTATTTATGTCTTTCTTCGTTTGCGCATCAATGTCCTTAGGGTGCATGAGTGCAGTCAGCCTGTCACCAGGGAGCACAGACCAGACTCTGCTATTGCTCATAATGCAAATATGCAGCCTGTTTTCAGGGGCAGATGGCTTTGCTTTCCTGTATTACATATTATTTGAGAAATTTTACATTTGTTTCAGGTATTCCTGGAAACGTCTACAACTTCTCAATTACTATCCTTGCAAATTGATGTGCCAGGAGCTCCATTTTAAAGAATAAAGCCTAAAAGCTCTTTTCTGTGGCATAAAATGTCAACAATTTAACCCCAATCCAGCACCTCCCAGGTTTCTCCCCAGCCCAAACCTCAACATACTGGGAAACTTTCAAGCTTATCTATCTTTGCTCATTCTATCCCCTCTACCCAGCTCATTCTATACCTCTACTCTTCCCCATACTCTCCCATCTGTCAAAATCAGCTGCATCATCCTTTTTAAAGGGCCCAACCCAGATGTCTCATTTTTGTAAAGCCCTACTTACCCTCAACTGCTCTGTCCTGGGAAGAACTGGTCCCCTTCTTCCCTCTTTTTTCCTAAGTCACTTTGCCTATATATGCCGAACTGTTAGCAGGCACATGCCTGTGTTTCTACCAGACTCTAAGTGTCTAGGGGAGGCAGAAGTCAAACTTTTTTTTTGAGACGGAGTCTTGCTCTGTCGCCCAGGCTGGAGTGCAGTGGCGCGATCTCGGCTCACTGCAAGCTCCGCCTCACGGGTTCACACCATTCTCCTGCCTCAGTCTCCTGAGTAGCTGGGACTACAGGCGCCCGCCACCACACCTGGCTAATTTTTGGTATTTTTAGTAGAGACGGGGTATCATCATGTTAGCCAGGATGGTCTCGATCTCCTGACCTCGTGATCCGCCCGCCTCGGCTTCCCAAAGTGCTGGGATTACAGGCGTGAGACACCACACCCGGCCCTCAAGCAGTATTTATGTTTGTATTCCTCAGTACTTGGCGCTTGGTACATGGCCCTCTTAGTATCTGTTGAAGTGAAAAGCCCCACATCTAGGCATCTACTGATGAATAAGTATAACAGAGGAAGAGAGGAAGACATGTAGTGATTTAAAGCAGGCACTCTGGGACCAGACTGCCTGGGTTTGAATCCTGGCTCTGCTGCTTTGCAGCTGTCAGCAAATTAGATTATATTCCAATTGTTTGAGAAAATAATAGTACCTGCATCAGTGTGTTGTCACTTAGAACAATGTGTGGGTTCTATTGTCACTACTAGTGGTACCGGATCACCCTCTGTTGTCTGGAGAAGCACACAACCCTGGCCCCCCAGAGAGGATCTAGAACTCTTCCTCCTCTATACCCTGCCCCCAACCCCATGAAGTCAGGGTTTAAGGTATTTGTGATACTTGTTCAAGATCAAGTAAGTCTGCTAAAATCTTGAGTTCTACTTTGATTTCTTCTTCTTAGAGTGGATGAGGGAGATGCCAGCAGGGCCCTGTAGGGGATGTGTGAGTGTGTGGGTGCACTGCTTGGGCAGAGAGGTATGTACTAGTTAGATAAGGGGGAGGCCTAGTCCAGCACAGGAAGGAAATAAAAGCAAAAGCAGACAAACAGCCCCTAACTTTTGGAGTATATTATGGCCAGGTTAAAATATCTCCATCTCACAACATGAGGACAAAGATGAGTGCTGATTATTCTGCACACTCATTCTGCAGCTCTCCTGAAGTCCTCAGGGCACAGTGCTCTCTAACACACCATGCAGAGACGGTGCTTTAAACCACCTAGAGCACCTCCATGGTAGTCATCCTGAATGGCCTGCCTAGGCTGGGGGAAGGTATACTTTTCTTTTCATAAAACAAGAACAGGAACTATGATCACTTCCTAGTTCATGGATGAGCAATGGGCAGGAGGGCCCTGGAATCATACAATGCAGTGATGTGATTCATACCCTTAAAACGAGGGGGTCAGTGGGACTCTGATTTCCAAAGTTCCTTCCAGGCTATGAGTAGCTGTTGACTATACTTGATACAAAATTTCTTAACATGGCATGCTATGTAACCAGGTGAAGAAAAATGAATCACAGCAGGTGTCAGACCAGATGAGCTCAGGCAGACAGAGCCTGCGGTCTTCCCCTCTGCACATCCCACTCAGTGGCACCTTTCCAGCTGCATCCTAACTGGCATGACCTAACGATCCCCAGTGCAGTGTCCCTCCTGGGTATTGCCAGTTCTACTTTGGGCATGATTTTAGAGGCCAGAAGCCAGGCTGCATGTAAGAGTGAGGGGAAGACAGCGGAAAGGGTTACTATTCTCAGTAGTGGAACAGCCTGTCTTAATAAAGGGCACATTGTGCTAGGGAGGCATGTGATGGTAACAGGGGCCTTGCGGTTCATACAGTGGCCCTCTTCTCCAGTGTTCAGTGCCGACTACAAGAGGCAGCAACTCTTCACCCCAAATCTGTCTCAAAAGAGCCAAAATGCCATGGGTACCTCAGTGCAACCCCAACTATGCTGCTCTCTAATGTCCACTGTCTAATTTTAAAAGTTATTGCTGAAATACAGCCCAAATCGATCATGCATGCACAGAAGAGAATGAGCTTGGACTGTTATTTTCCAAACTTTCTTCAAAAGTAACATGCTGTTCTAAGCGTAAAAAGGAAATGTGCCAGTCCAGAGAGTAACTCTGTGAAAAGCAGAAAGGAGCACCGGCTCACTGAGGGATAAAACAGGCTTTTCTAACAAAACATTACAGTTTTTTGGCCAGGGGGAGGTGAGGGGCAGTGGAAAACTATTATTTGTATGAATCCCTGTCCTTATTTTGTTTTATAGTGTTTATAAGAGAAAAAGAAGCCAGCTTTAATGAATATTGAGCAACTCCCTATTAGAAAAACAGAGCTGAAAACAAATACCCAAAGATGGACTTAGCAACAAAAAAGGAAATTCTTGAATTGAACTAAACCTTAAACTTAAAAACTCAAATCTTAGCATATATATATGTACAACCATTCACTCCTGCAACAATGACATCTTTATGTTAAAGCCATAGGTAAAGCTGAAATTTTCACTGGACCAAAAATCAAGTACTGGGTTATTCTTTCTGGCTTGAAGTAAAAGCAAATCTTTTTCACAACACACAGAGCTCGAGTTTATATTTCACCAACCCCCACTCAAACATCATGCTCTCCTCCTCTCTTTCTTTTGTGGGCATTCTTACTTACCCACCCAGAAACAAAATAACTGTGATTTTCAGCGAGCAGGAAGCCAGGTCTCAGGCAAACTTCCCTCAGCATTAAAGGGACTCCACACATTAGCAGGCATAGAGCCCAGGAGCTGTTGCAGAGAATTTATTTATACCCATTTGGAATTTCCTGACGAACTAACAGCCTGCTGGCCACGGGGTTTAATTCCAGGACTCTCGGCGTCAGTGAGACAGCAAAAATTACCAACTAACAAAACTGCTAGCAAGATCTTAAAAAAGAGACAAAGACTTCTCTCATCTCCCTTCTGATTTTTCACACTATCCTCATACTCTTTAGACATATGAAATGCTGACCTAGAAATGCAGCTGTAAGCCTGTTAATTCTAGGAAGAAATCAGAAAGGCAGCAAATGTTTCCTTATTGTTTGTGCTGACTTACTCCCTCTTTTCCCAACCCTCCACTGCAGAGAAAGGCTCTCTGTTATAATTTAAGCTATAGCACAGCAGATGGCTTGTGAAGGAAATGATTTAGTTTTATGCTGAACCGAGGCTGGAGTGGAGGCAAGTGGTTCCTTTTTGGTTTCAACATATAATTAGAAGGCTAAAAACAATTACCATTTGTAAATCATAGGCCCAAGCCTCTTTCCCTTGCTCTGTACCTTCATACACTTAAACACTGCATTGCTAACATCTTCAGCAACCTTTGTTTTTGTTTCAAAAAGTTAGTAAGAATGGTATGTTCCCCTAATGATTTAAATTCATCACCTCAAAAAAAAAAAAGTTTTTTTGGGACAGTGTATCACTCTGTCACTTAGGCTGGAGTGCAGCAGTGCAATCACAGCTCACTGCAGCCTCAACCTCCTGGGCTCATGTGATCCTCCCACCTCAGCCTCCAGGCATATGACACCATGCCCAGCTAATTTCTGTATTTTTTTGTAGCGATGGGGTCTTACTATGTTGCCCAGGTTGGGCTCGAATGCCTGAGCTCAAGAAGTCCTCCGGCTTTGGTTTCCCAAAGTGCTGGGATTACAGGCATGAACCAACACACATGGCCCAAAATTTTTTTTTTTCAAAAGCTGAAGAAAACATTTTTGTCAAAAGTAAATGATAAAATAAAGCTCAAGAGAATTTTTAGAGTTATGGGTATGTTCTAAAACTGGATTGTGGATATACAACTGTCCACATTTATTAAAACTTATCAAACCATACACTTAAAATGGGTGAATTCTATGGTATGTAAAACAGCTCAATAACATTTAATTTTTAAGTCAAAAAAAGGAAGAAATAATGTAACCCAAATCTCTTAATAATGGAGGTCTTGTGGAAAGTAATATGAAATTATTTGGATCTGCTATTTCAAAATATCTGGCACTTGAAGCTTTGTTGTTAGTTATTTTTTAATCTGTTGGTTTATTTGGTATAAACCAAGCCCAAATAAGTGCCATGGTCTTATAGAGTTTAATCTTTGTATCTTCACACAGGAAAATGTGTGTCTCAAAGATAATCACCTTTAAGGTCTCCCATCAGTAACTGTGGTCACCAGTAAGAGAATAGACAGAAGGAAAGTAAATGGAATAAGGCAGGGCATGTGCAGGCACCAAGATGAGCCAAACTAGGCAGGTCTAGTAGATTCTCATAAAACGATGCCTCTCTCTACACAGCTGTCCCCTGTTTTGAATTTTACAAAACAGGCTATTTAGAGTCATCCCTCATCTTTGTTAATCTGTTTTATTGTTTAGAACTGGCTTTGCTTGCCTGCCATGTGATAAAATTCAGTAAATCTTGTTCAACTAGTGCCACATTTACTCAATGTACTTAGACACAGGTGAAGAAGGCATTTAAAAGAACCCTTTTCTGGGGGTGGGGTGGTGGCTCATGTGTGTAATCCCAATTCTTTGGGAAGCTGAGGAAGGATTACTTGAGCCCAGGAGTTTGAGACCGGCCTGGATGACACAGTGAGACCCTGTCTCTACCAAAAAAAAAAAAAAAAAAAGCCAGGTAAGGCGACTTGCCCGTATAGTCTCGGTTTCTTGGGAGCTGAGACTAGCAGGATTACTTGAGCCTGGGAGGCTGAGACTGCAGTGAGCTATGATCGTGCTACTGCACTCCAGCCTGGGTGACAGAGTGTTCTGGTATTACTCCTTAGTTACATTATTATATCCCAAACCAAGAATTAATACGGGCTGGGTGCAGTGGCTCATGTCTGCAATCCTAGCACTTTCGGAGGCCAAGGCAGGAGGATCACTTGAGCTCAGGAGTTTGAGACCAGCCTAAGCAAAATAGTGAGACCTTGTCTCTATTAAAAAAAAAAAATACACACACACGTAATTTTAAAAATATCAAAAGACTTGTTCTTAAAAGTTAAATGAGTAAAGTACTGAATGTAGTGTTTCTTGATCCCGCAAAAAAAAAAATTCTGCTACACTTTTATTCATAAATATTGTGTTCTGGTAAGAGTATAGATTATATAAAGCAGTCGAAGCAATTATTTTGCTAAAGTAGCTTGTATCTGACCCTGTGGGTGTTTGCCTGTGTGCTTCTGTGAAGGTGAGGTCCAGCAGAAAAAGTCATTGTATGCAAATAAATGTCTAGTCCTTTATCAGATGATGACAAGGGCTGGGAAGGGAAACAATTAAAAATATGAACCCCTTTTGCCTGGAAACCATCAGTCACAAAGGTTCCCACTGAAGAGAGAAAGACACACCTATCTGCCTTCACTCTCTCAATATACGTACAAAGAAAGAAGCCAAATAAGATGTGGGAAGATGAAGATGTACTCAAGGCTTGGCCTCTGACAGGCAGAGAGTAGCCAGAAAAGGTGACGCCCAGTGAGCAAAGGAACCTGATGGAGACAAAAGCCTTCTGTGATACAAGCTGGATGAGAGTATACCAGTACAGTCTTTATCCCTGGGATAGTGACTTCAGAACTTTGAGACCTGAACCTTCAGTTCTTATGTTTAACAGGATTACTGCTGCAAGACTTTTCCCCCCAGAGGGCCTGCTCCCTTTGTCTAGAGGTAAGAACAAAGTTAAATTAAGTAGTTTGTGGTGGCCTGAATTATACTGTGGACAGGTCAAGATGCCTATTTCCTGACATCCACTGAATTTACCTTTCTTCCCCAATGTTCCCTGTCCCTGTCTTTCCCCACCACCCGCTGTGCACAATTCTTCTGGACTCCACTGCTCCAGGTGCCTTTTACATACACGAACTCATTTAATCCTCACAAGCCTACAGCAAGGTATGA
>NW_012110141.1:1330231-1359755 GCF_000951045.1 Mandrillus leucophaeus
TTTTTTTTTTTTTTGTATCTTTAGAAGAGATGGGGTTCACCATGTTGGCAGCCTGGTCTCAAACCCCTGACCTCAGGTGATCTACCCACCTTGGCCTCCCAAAGTGCTGGAATTACAGGCATGAGCCACCATGCACAGCCTCTTGTAGCTCATGTAAACAACAACAACAACAATAACAAAACCCAAGGACAACAGTCAAAACAATCTCACATTCCTCCCACCCTTTCTGTCTCAGGTAAGCTTACCTTGTAAAAACTCTACCTATGAGTATTTGCCTTAGAGACAGACTGAAAGGAGGATGCGCTGCTATCCCACGCCAAGGGCCTGGGTTATTTCTGTTATACTGGACTTCCCCAAACCCCTAAAGAGTTCAAATATTGTATTGTGCTACTTTAACCCACCCCTTCCCTTAGATGCTTGGGATGGGTGTGAGACCTACACTGTCTGAGCTATAATGAGGGAGAAAGTGGGTATGGCCCTTTCCACAGCACCAAGGCTCTTCTCCACCCACCTTTTTCATAGTCTTAGGGTGTGACAGGATTTAGGGGATTAAAAGGGAAGTCCAGCAAAGGCGCCTGCTTTTCCATTCCTCCTCCTGTGAGGTGTGCATCACGTTGGGTCTTGGAAAAGGACTCCTCCTTTACATGCCTGGATTAGCAGGATCTGCTCAGATGATTTAACGTGAGGGGAGATTTTCCAAGGAGAGGCCACCCTGTCTTCCACATGAGGAGGGTGTGCCCTGGCAGAGGGGTCTGATTCTTGACAGGAGAGTGACTAGGAAGAGGATGCTATCTGATGGTCCTATCTTAAAAGACAAGAAAAATAAAGTCTTGTGTCTTCTTATCCTTTATTCAACAAATGCATTTCCCCAAATATATGTGAAGGCTTAAAACTAGTGTCGCATGGACTTTCTACACCTTAGACTTTCTTTACAGTCTGGATTGCCCCATGGTTATTACCTTTATCACATCTAAGTAAGAGACGGTCTCATAATATATTTTCATCCAAGATTTGAAATCAGCATTAAGAAAACCAAAATCAAATGAATTGGGGGACACAGAACTATATAAGAGAATTAAGACTTTAACTTAGATTACTACAAAGACTCTATAAAGGATGTAAATAAGGGATAACAAGGACTATTTATCTCCTCACACCTAAAAGAGGTGAGGTCTGTAGAGACATTCCCAAGAAAACAGTGGGAAAGAAGGAAAGCAGGCCAGCCAGCCATAGTCCCAGGGGCTACCAGCTCAGGTTCTTACCTCCAGTTGCAACCAGCCCACCAAGCTGCACCAGAGAATAAGCCTGAGACAAAAGGAACCAACTGGAGTCCTACCTCCTCTCTCTCTGGCTGTGTTGTTAACAAGCCGCAACAGGCAAAGAAAGGCCATGGCAGCTAGAAAGAATGTTCCCAATGGCCCCTGACAATAATCTCCCCCTTGGACAGCCACAATGTACCTGGTCACCCAAGGCATTTAATAGACAATGCCATGTTTCTCTCTCTTTTTTCTTTTTTTTTTGTTTGTTTTTTTGAGACAGAGTCTTGCTCCGTCTCCCAGGCTGGAGTGCAGATCTTGGCTCACTGTAACCTCCGCCTCTCGGGTTCAAGCTATTCTCCTGCCTCAGCTTCCCAAGTAGCTGGGATTACAGGCGCCTGCCACCACACCCAGCTAATTTTTGTATTTTTAGTAGAGATGGGATTTCACCCTGTTGGCCAGAATGATCTCAAACTCCTGACTTCAAGTGATCTGCCTGCCTTGGCCTCCCAAAGTGCTGGGATTACAGGCCTGAGCCACCTCACCAGTGGCAATACCAGCTTAAGCCTGCCTTAGAGCAAGTGATGGAGAGAAAGCAGATAACTACAACTTTCACAAGAGGAGGCAGAACGCAAGAGTGTGTGTGTGACATGGTGAAAGGCATCTGTTCACCCAGGAAACATACCCAGGTGAAGCGTCACACATGGATTCACAGAGCGACCAACTGGGAACTTAGGGGAAAAAGCAGCAAGAAAATTGCAAAGTGTATAGCACATCAGATTGGCAACTGGCAGGGCTCAGGCCCACAAATTCTTATGCAGGTGCTGGGCCTGATTTTTGACCTGTATATATGCCCAGCATCATGCCAGCACAAAGTAGGTGCTCTGCAAATATTTGCTGGTTGAACACTGAGTATGCTGACTCTACAAGGAGTACTAAGCAAGGCACTGTTGGGCATACAAAGAAGATGACATGATTCTTGCCTCTTAAAACACTCAAGTTTATAAGATTAGTGAGGCACACAACCATAACTCTTAATTAAAAGCAACTGATAGCAACTATTTAATAGAAATAATAATAGAATAATAACAGAATAGGAATAAAGAAGAGGAAGAGAGGAACTCCCACTGGGAGTATCTGAGAATGCTTGTTGGGAGAGGTAAGAGAGGTTGCAGGACTTGAAGGATAAGAAGGGCTTATATTAATAGATATGGGAAAGATGTTCATGTTAAGAGAACAAAGCCACTAACTGGGGAACAGGGCAGGGTAGGACTGGGAAACAGCGCTGGGAGGGAGCAGATGCCCCTATTTCTTACACAACTCTTTAGATACAGCTGGTCTCTGAGTACCTGTTGTCACGGACCTCTGGAAAGGCCTACTGTGATTTTTATACACACAAGAACGGAAGAAACAGAAACAGACCATGATTTCAGCCAAAATAAGGCCCAAAACAAAAGTTCAGAGTTAAGAGAAGGAAATAATAGTTAGAGATTAAAGTTTGTGAAAGTGAGAATGTTTGGGGAGACAGAAAAGTAACAGAAGAATACAAAGCTCAATGATCCTTAATCTTGCCAGCCATCCTTATGTATACAAAACCACAAAGCGGGGAGAAAAAGGCAAAGAAGGACCAATGCTCACAGCCTCGGGGCTGGTCCATTACACAAAGAAGGAAAACGGCCACCCTTCTGCCAAATAAACCTGTATGGTCATTGAAAAGTGAGTGACTGAATGAATGAAATCACTGAACTGAAGTATTTCTATGGAGTTACATAGCATTCCTTCCAGTAGTCCCCAAACACCACCCCAATTTAAATTCAGCAGTATTTGCAAAGTCTCATCATCAAAGCGTCCAGGGACAATATGCCAACGGATAATACCCCAGAGGAAAAGCCCCCAGCCCTAAGCTCCCTTTACCTTTCTGGAAGATGTTCTGTCTCAGGTTTCTGCATTTACAATCAGTGTTCTGAGGTGTTGTGAATTCCAGCTGCTGTTTTCTAGCACCCAAGTAACATCTAGCATGTTCCTCAGAGAACACGCAGCTCCAGCACGTGTGTGATGCTCGGGCCCACTGGGATCCCTTACCGGATAGGCTCATAGGTAAGAATCATTGCTCTTATGATGCGATGCCGCTATTTCCCCTCACACTGCCAAACGGCTGTCCCTGGGGCAGATTTGGAAGCGTGTAAAGTGTGGTGTTAATGGAAAAATCCGGTGGCAAAGGGCATCAGTGTTTTGCAATTAATTTTTTTTTTCCTGTAAGCTTCATTGTTGAAATGGTTTGACATGCAAATCATCCCTCCCTCCCGACCAGTGTACAGACTTCCAGGTCTCCACCCTAGTGTGTTCTAAAAATCAGTGTATCATCAGGCTGATTCACCACTTGAAGAGGTGGGACACCGGTTGGGTTACGTGCTGCATAAGCTCAGCAAGTACTTCTGCCTCCTCTGCCAGGTCACAAGAAGACAAACCAGTCTTTGTTGCATAGCTGAGGGGGAACATGCCAAACGGGTTGCCCCAAAAAACATATTCACAGTGCGTCCCTGAGTTGAATAAAGCATCCCACTCAATCCACCTAAAAACGCTGAGGGAAAAATAAATAAATCAGCTGCACTGTGTTGGGTATACGGACTTACATGAGGGGGATACTGAGAAAAGAGGAAGAGAGAACTTTTTTCTGGTTTTAGTTAGGAAAAAGTAAGAGCTGATGCACGCGAGTAGGGTTTTTAAGATATTAAGCACTGGGCATATAAGTTACTGGAAATACCCCATCTCTCTCTTTTATGTTTTTAGTTGGGAATATTCTTCCCCCTTTCTTCCTGGAGAGTCTTAAATGTACTTGCTGTACAGAAATACTTCAATCACCTTGGCCTAATGGACAGTTGATGCAAATGGAAAAGGCACTCAGTAAATTGGGCAGGGATGGGAAAACTGGGCAGGACAAGCTGAATCAATGTTTTCACAAAATTATTTGCAAAGCGGATGGATGGGATTTATCAACTAAACCAAATATTGTGAGACTAAATTCAGAAAGTCACACAGCTATCTTTTGATTCTACCTAACAGAGATCATGTCCAAAGTATAAAAGATCCCTAAGGGAAAACTTTTCCAATGGAATAAAATCATGAAAAAGGAAATAAAATAAACTTGGTACTAGTAACTGTTAGTAGCAAACTGTTTCCATAAATGGTTACCCTAGTACTACCTCCTTTAAGTAAAGGTTTGTATGGTGAAATTCCAATTCCACAACCTCTAATCCAGTTGGGAGGGAAAGCAGGGATCAGGCAAATCTGGCCATAAACAAGGTAAGAGTACAAAGATTTAACTTTCAGGATAAGAACAAATCCCACAAATCCAACAATTTGTCCCTTAACACAGCTCTCCCTTATGTCTGTAGTTCTGTTTTTCTATCTGTTGATTAGAATGGCCTTCTCATTTTTATAGAATATTATTTAATCTGAGTTTCAGCCATGGCTTGCTTTAACTAGGACAAGAAATCTGGTCACTATATATATTTTTAAATCTCAAAATAGCAGCATACTTATTTTTAAGTGGTGAGATAACTCATCATATAGACCTACCAGCTGAGATGACTAATGCTATACGTACAAATGGGCTGCATTTCAAAAACTTGTGTTTTCAGGATTCATAATGAACAGCAGCCCAAAAGCAGAACCAGGCTTAGCCTGTAAAACATGAGCATACTTTTCCTAAAGCATGTGGAAGTGAGTAACTCAGTTAAGGCTCACTCCAAAAATATCCAACAGAGAAGCCAAGGAAGGAAAAAGAAAACAGTCTGCTTTTGGTTTTTTGAACTTAGAATTTCTACAACTGTTTGAATGAATCTTATAAAATCTGATTTCCTAGATGGGTCTTCTAAAAGGTTTTATTAGAGAAGTCTACCCAATGCAATTAAATTTTTTTTTGCCAGGAAAGAGCAAGAACTTATTGTTTCTGTGACTTTGAGAATTATGATAATATTTTTCATGCCAGATCAAATCAAACCACCTTTTATAGAAAAGGAGCCAAAGCAGTGGCTGTGAGCTTTAGTCACAATCATTTTCCTCCAAGCCCATACAAACCTTTCTCAGAAACTGCACAAAGGAGATGAACTGAAATTATCCCAGCCACAGGAAGAAGGCAAACCATGGAAAAGGAAGCAAACGAGCTATACCTTTGATGGGTTCAGCGAGCCCACCCAAGTCATTCAAGAAAGAGGGGAAGTGCATAATCAGAAATAAATGCCAATACTCACAATGGGAAGTCTGCTGAGGAAGAGCAGAGCACAGAGTTTTCAAATCCTTGTAGGAAGGGCCGTTTTAATCCTTTGACTGGCTACCCAGTCTCTTAGAATAATAGCAACAGCTCGAGTCCTTAACACAGCGAATCTCCCTGTTGGGTATTTATTTTTTATGTGTGTGGTTTTTTTTTTTTTCCTTGTTGGCATCTATAAAGTTGGTACTGGACAAAAATCCCCAACCAAAGGGTTTCTTTGCTCAGTACCCAGGAGCAGGAGCACAGATTTTCTCCTTCCTACACTCAAATAGGCTGGTACTCACTGGAAGATAAATCATCCTTCCTTGGCTTAGCTTGAGAGCTAATCGCCTGTCTGAAATCTGATGCTTAAGCCATTATGATTGGCTCAAGGCTTGGAGCAAGAAAGCTTATAAGGTGAAGCTGGCTACAGGTTAAAACAAAGCCTTAAGAGTTTATAAAACAAGCAAGCTCTGATGAGCGAGGGGCTTTTCCAAACCTCTCCGGGGAGTGGGTGAATTCTGGGGTTCTGATTAATCGACAAGCAAGACTTCGAAACCCAGGGTGTCCCCTATTTGTAGGTGCTCCCAGCATTTTAAGGGTTATGAAATTGAAATCTAAGAAGTAGTTACATTATCTTCTCAAACACCACCACTATAAGAAAATTATTTCATCTATAAACTTCAGTGTGAAATTAGCCTTCAAAAGACTAATAACTACAGTTTCACTGAAAGTTGAAATGCATAATCTAATTCAATGCAATTATTAAACACACTAATACTAGGATGAAGCTGTATAATGCAATAAATAAAGGAATTAGAATATGGTTATTAATTTGAAATAATCCACACTAAGAAAAAAAATAACTTACCAACGTAATCCCTGTCAGGGAGGACGTTTTATTTTCAACCACTATACTTTAGGGTTTTATGCAGTTTTCTGAAATATATACTTTTCCCTTCATCTGTTTAATCAGAACTTCACAGATATCACACTTCTGATTTTAAATGTCAACATAATCAAGAACCTTGAACAAAGGAAAAACGTTCTACATGTCTAATTTCTGGCTTAGTCATTAGCTGTGTGAGCTCAGCAAGTTGTGTTTTGTCATCTGAGAGTATGGAAGGAAGCCTGGACAACTGAAATGAAAAGACGCCCTTTTAGTTCTCACCTACAAGCTTATGGTAGGCTCCTACCTATGTGTTTATGTTTTACCCTCTCAGCTACTCTAATAGTATCCAACACACTACTTATGGGAGAATACAAAGCACAAATAAGAACATACGTTTTAATCCTTCTGCAAATTCATTCAACTCGGAGACCCTGAAAAGTCACGGAGGGTACCCATGAATTAAAGCAGTCACAGTTTCTAATCAGCGAACCCTCTGCCTTCGGGGTAATGCTAACACAGATGACAGGTCTAAGACTCACCACTATGGGTACACCGCCTCTGCTGTGCTGTGTCTTTCCTTACAGATGGTCTCAGAAAACACCAGGTTGGTTTCAGCCAGACCAGTCAGCGCAAACTAGTCTTATACTCGACAAACAGCACATAATTCCTGCTGTCAGGTTCACCGCAGTGGGCTCAGAGTTCTGTTTGAGAAACGCTCCTGCCCAGAAAAATATTTACACAAGTGAGAGTGGGGTGCACTGCACTGCAGCCTTCTGCCTACCCTGCCATGAGTCTGGCTCTGTCTGATTGACCCGGTCTTATCAGTGGCCTTTGTACTCATTTGAGATCAGCATAGAGACAAAAGCTGGAGCCAAATAACTGACCAAGATAACAAGATTCAAGCCCCACAACAGTTACTAAAGCCATGAAAACACCGTGCCCTTTAACTCAGTCATCCTGCTTCTTTGAAATTGTTGGGAAATAATAAGAAAGGAGGAGAAAAAAGACCAGGCAAGATGTTCTCTGCAACATCAGTTACCATAGGGAAAATCTGGAAGCAGTCCAAACATCCAAACCAAAAAAGAATAATTCAACTGCTAGAAACACCATAAGGAATATTATACAGTCATCGAAAATAATAATTTGAAAATTGTTTTCTATGAAGACTTGGAAAAACGCAAAGAATGTTAAAGTCAAGAGTTGATATCCAAATCTATAAAAGCTTATTGAAACTGCATTTAAGTTTGTTAGCCTGAAAAGGTTGAAAAAAGAATACTAAAAATAAGACGTAGTGTGGAATTTTGAGTAATTCTTCTCTTCTGGTTTCCTATCAAATTTTATGTTATCATTAATTTAAATAATTTTTTTTTTTTTTTTTGAGATGGAGTCTCACTCTGTCATACAGGCTGGAGTGCAGTGGTACCATGTCAGGTCACTGCAACCTCCGTCTTCTGGGTTCAAGCAATTCTCCTGCCTCAGCTTTCCGAGTAGCTGGAATTACAGGCGCCCACTACCACGCCCGGCTAGTTTTTATATTTTTAGTAGAGACGGATTTTCACCATGTTGGCCAGGCTGGTCTCGAACTCCTGACCTCAGGTGATCTACCTGCTTCGGCCTCCCAAAGTGCTGGGATTACAGGTATGAGCCACTGTGCCCGGCCTAAATAACATTTTAATGCAATTCAATAAGCATCTTTAATAAATAAATATGTATTTGTCTGAAACAATATATATCCAGGCTGTAAAAAAAGAAATAGCATGAGGCAAAAGCTATAATAAACTGGGGAAGGCAACTATTAGCAAAAATAAAGGCGATGAGAGCAGGCATAAAAAGTCACCTCCCAGTGCTCATCCATTATGTCATTTAACTGGGTTTAATGAGGATGTTAATACAACTCTGGCCCCGATATCATGGCGTCCAGCAGGGCCTGACAGGAGGGTACCTGGGGTGTTTCCTGATCAGCAGCTCGTGACAGGGACAAGAGAACAAGGGGAATGGTACTATCCCCTGATATCTGACCAGCACTTTATGTTTTAAAAAGTGTTTTTACAGCTATTGTTTTATTTTTTCCCCGCACAACCACCTTGTGAAGAAGGTAGGATAGCTATTATTATCTTTCTTTCACAAATAAGCCACTTGTTATTTGGCTTTTAAAGCACATCTAAGCTCTAATTAAAGTTTCAGAACGTTAATTAGTGTTTAGAGAGGTATCAATCAGTGCATCCAATTTACAACATGATTCAAAAACTTGGGGAAAAAGCAGACTGCCTCATCCCCACACCCCAAAGAGATACGGCTATTTTCCTAACCAACGATCACCATTTACTTCCTAGCTGGCTATGAGAGAACAGTCAAGAGCAATTTATGATGCTCTTATCTCCTTAACAAAATACTGTTAGCAGTACCATAATAACATGTTTTTTGTTTTTTGCTTTAGAGGTAGGGTCTGGCTCTCTCACCCAGGCTGGAGTGCAGTGGTACCATCATAACTCACTGCAGCCTCAAACTCCTGGGTTCAAGCAATCCTCCCACCTCAGCCTCCTGAGTAGCTGGGACTACAGGTGCATGCCACTATGCCTGGCTAATTAAAAAAAAAATTTTTTTTTTTTTTTTGGTAGAGATAGACTCTTGCTATGTTGCCCACACCAGTCTCGAACTCCTGGCCCCAAGCAATCCTCCCTCCTCGGCCTTCCAAAATGTTGGGATTACAGGTATGAGCCATGCCATCTGGCCTAAAATGTTTTAAATTAAAGAAAACAATACTGTACTGATCAAGAGAAGTAGGATGGAGGATCTGGTGAAAAAGAGAGAACACTATGAGGAATGACTGATATTGATGGGCCGGTGGTAAGGAAGGGCAGGAGGGGGTGCAATCCAGAAGGGGTACATAGGTAGGGCTGCACACAAAAGTAGAACACCATTAAACTGAATTTTAGATAAACAATGAACACGTTTTTAGTATTTTTTTTTCTGGCAACTGTGTACACAGACTTCAACTTTCCCTAGAATGTACAATCCTTGAGGGCAGAAATGTTTGCCTCTTTTGTTCACTGCTGTATCCCCAGTACCTAAAACAGCACATAGTAGGTGCTCATGTGTATCTGGCCTATACTAATAAGGTTTATTTCTTAAGCTAAGTAGTGTGTACAAAGGTGCTTGTTATATAACTTTCACACATTATGTATGTCTGAAGTGTGGCATAATACGTTTTACAAATTACAGCATTAATGAATAGCTCGTTTTAAAAGCAGTTTCTTTTACCCCACCTCACTGAAGGACTCCAATGGGAAGTCAGAGTATAAAAGGTTGTGAATCACCCCTTACGCCCCATTTAAATGTTACATGGGGATGTCAACTTGAGATGATCAGTCGTCAGATGTATTTTGTGCTAAGGGCATAGTTTGGCCTTTCCCAGAGGCTCCTCTTTGGCTTGTTTTATTACTATTTCCATAGTCTTATTTTATTAAGACTATGGAAAGTGCTTCCTTTGCCACTGCCCTGACTCCATCGTCACATGAAATTTCCCCTCATGCTCTATGGAGCCCGAGCAGCAATTTTCGGAAATTGAAAAAACATATAATTTACTCCACATCTAAAACTCCTACTAAACCCAAATAGCTTATCCTTTTCTCACAGGAGACCAGTAATTGGCCCTCACTAGCTGCCATGAAGCCCTTTTTATCTCACCTTCATCTAGGCTCTCTAAATGTTATTTATATGCACAGAAGTGTATTTATAACCCGCATCTCTTACACTGAGTATTTTTTTAAACATCGGAGAGGTGTTTCTTTTGTAAACAAAGTGGGAAAAGGTAAAGGAATGATTTTTATAAACATATTCTCAACCATGTGAAATATATAACATTTGAAGACTATATAAAAAATAGGAAGATATTTATTTGTAGGTGGCATTATCATCAGTAATTCTTGCTTTTGTTTTGTTTTGTTTTCAGGCAATACGACACTTTTAAATTTTCAGCTGGGTACGGTGGCTCATGCCTGTAATCCCAGCACTTTGGGAAGCCGAGGTGGGCAGATCACCTGAGGTCACGAGTTCAACACCAGCCTGGTAAACATGGTGAAACCTCATCTCTACTAAAAATACAAAAATTGGCCAGGCGTGATGGCATGGGCCTATAATCCCAGCTACTTGGGAAGCTGAGGCACAAGAATCGCTTGAACCCAGGAGGCAGAGGTTGCAGTGAGCTGATATCGTGCCACTGCACTCCAGCCTGGGTGACAGAGCGAGACTCCATCTCAAAAAAAAAAAGAAAATTTTTTTTCTATGAGTGTCATATATATGGTGTACACACATTTGTGTTTGTATATACATATATGTACGGATGTGCATTACTGTGCGCGTATATACATATACAGACACATACACATATATGTATGTTTGTGTATATATTACTGTTTATGGTTGAGTCTCTAATTAGATTTGCTTACAGACGTACAGGGGTCATGGTAAGTAAAAAATCTCCCCCTGCACAGTCCAGATACCCATCTGCAGTAACAATTCATACTCTGACACCCTGAAAGCCGCAAATCAGAGAGCTTTCTTTTGCTTTCCACCTCAATGCCTAGACCTGTTAGGCAGGATACCAGGTGGGAAGGAAAAGTTATAGCTTGCTTATTAGATCTCAGGAACAAAGCAAAAAGGTAAGTACAGAACAAACCAAGTTGGAAAGGAATTAGTGGGGTATGTATTTAAACCTATGAAGAAAGGATTTTGCCCAAGGCACCAGAAGAAAGTTGAGGTCTTGAGGCACCAACAACCACAAACACCTCTTCTCCTGAGCGTGTGAATGGAAGCAAATGGAGGGCAAGGGAGGAAACCACATCATCAGAGGGAATTGAAACCCACCTACTACACTTGAAATTTCATGTTTCAATTTCCTCTCTCATCAAATATTTTACTAGAGAAAGCCATCATCATTCTGATTTATTTATTTATTTATTTATTTTGATATGGAGTCTCACTCTGTCACCTAGGCTGGAGGGCAGTGGTGCAATCTGGGCCCACTGCAACCTCTGCCTACCAGGTTCCAGCCATTCCTGTCTTAGCCTCCTAAGTAGCTGAGATTACAGGCATGCGCCACCATGCCTGGCTAATTTTTGTATTTTTGTAGAGATGGGGTTTCGTCATGTTGGCCAGGCTGGTCTTGAACTACTGACTTTGGGTGACCCATCCCCCTCGGCCTCCCCAAGTGCTGGGATTACAGGTGTGAGCCACCACCCATAATTCTGATTTATCTTACTTCATTTAAGTAAGTCCCTGAACTTCTCTGTGACATTACATAGGGATGATGATGACAGTAAAATAATAGCTTAATCTCATTAGATTATTGTGAGGATTAAGTATGAAAATGCAGGCAAAGCATTTTAGGCACTATGATGCATATTAAGTGTTCAATGAATGTTCGATGTTATCATTCATGTCTTTATTATTGATAGTAGTCCCACAGCAGAATCTACAAAAGTCTCAAGAAGCTGGGCAGTGAAAAGGTCAAAAATGGAACGGACAGGGAAAGATCAGTCATCCCAGAACAAACAACTGACTTTATCTGGGTTTGGGTTACAGTGTTCTACCCAGAGGAGATACTTGCAGCTGAGACTGCTAGAATAAAAAGTCACATTCATGGACTGGGAATGCCCACTTTAGAGGTCATTTCCTGCTGTTGTCTTCAAAAGTGCTTTACAGCTTACATAGCTCCTGTAAGTATGTTTCTGGTGCGCTCACTGGTCCTAAACTGGCAGGTGGACATACTTACCGATGGTTTACATGTGGAGAAATAGCCCTGCCCAATATTTCATGGTTAGTGCTGGAACTAGGACTCAAATTCAGGTTTCCTGGCTCCAATTCTACACTTGCTCCAGTATATAATGTTGTCATTTGAAGGTGTTCAGAGCCAGCAGAGGTAGGACTCTGAACTCAGACGCTTAGAAAAAATTTCTGCATAGACGATTACTGTTCTCACTCATTCAGCTATCTGGTAGACAACTCAAAAAAGAAATGAACACTCGGCATGCCATTTTGGGCAGGTTGTCCCCATGGTGATGTGTCTCTTAGGAGGATCTTCTCTGCATTTCGTGTAGATTTCTCCCAAATCTCACAGGAGCAATATTGGAACAGAAAGTGAAACTATATAAATCTCTAATATAACCAAAATAAGAATTCAAATACAGGTCTTTATGATTCATAATACGGCTTGTTGCATATTCCTAATAGAATCACTTTACAGAATATATACTTCTCTTCCCCCCTTTCTCTTTGCTTAGCAACATCAAACAAAAGCTGCTTGGGAGTGGATACTAGGAATTGGTTTTAAGCATCCAAACTAATTTCCTCTCTCCTCATTCAATCCCTCAGAAAGAAGAGCAAGAGCAGTGTACATTACATTTGCATCAGCATTCAGGATTTAAATTTGTCTTTCAACACTTCAACAGAATTGACTTAGGTAATAATTTACTCAACTGATTTCAGTGCAAGACTCTAAGATAAAAGTAAATTTTCTGAGAGTAAAACAAAACAAAACCAAACTTCAATGGATAGAAAATTGCTTTGAAATCCTAGTTATCTAGGCAACTTGCTATTATCCGTTCATTATTAAAGAGAATAAAAAATTAGTTTGAGAAAAGACATACATTTAAACACACACTCCAGAGCACAGGGTTACCTGAGGCACTGCCGTTAACCTTTGTGGTATGAGCCATGTTGGCTTGAGCCCAATGATAGATCCAGAAAGGAGTGAGGAGTCATGCAAATTTTATGCATCAAGTTCTCAAAGGCATTCAACCTGAAACAATAAAGAGAGCCCCATCAAAATGGATCATTTAAAAATATGTACAACACTAAATCTTAGACTTCTATTTACAAAGATGACTGCTAACAGAGAAAGCAAATCAGAATGGGGGAAGAAAGACTGTAGATCCAGGAGGTGACTGCACTGGACCTGGCAATATGGAGATAACACCCATGGATGTACCAGTGGCTACATACTGAAAGGAGGTCTCTACACATAATACTCTATGGGAAACAAAATTGGTTCTCTAGAAGTCTGACTATTTTAGGAAAGCGGTCACCAAATACAAATGACCTCCTAATGTGTAGCGCTCTACAAAATATTTTTGTTTTTTAACCATATCTTCCTTTCCAAATTCTGGTTCAAAAGGTTCATTTATTCAACTGCATTTCAAAGCAATTATTGCACCAAATGTTTACATTTTTAAAAAGATTAACTTTATGAGATAGCTGAAGTCTTTCTACCAACGCCTCTTTCTTACATGCAACCAGCTTTCTAAAGCACAAATCTGATCCAGTCAGTCCTCCTCCTCTTAAAACAAACAAACAAAAATCATTATCTCCCACTGTGCTGTTGGATAAACTTCAAATTGTTAGAGGCATTCGAACCAGAGTAACTCCATCTTGAATTGGGGCTAGATAAAATAAGGTTGAGACCTTTATTTTAAGTCTACATTCCCAGGAGGTTAGGCATTCTTAGTCACAGGATGAGATAGGTCAGCACAAAATACAGGTCACAAAGACCTTGCTGATAAACAGGTTGTGGTAAAGAAGCCGGCCAAAACCCACCAAAGCCAAGATGGTGATGAAAGTGATCGCTGGTTATTCTCACTGCTCATTATACACTAATTAGAATGCATTAGCATGCTAAAAAACACTCCCACCAGTACCAGGACAGTTTACGAATGCCATGGCAATGTCAGGAAGTTATCCTATATGGTCTAAAAAGCCGAGGACCCCTCAGTTCCAGGAACTGCCCACCCTTTCCTGCAAAACTCACGAATAATCCACCTCTTGTTTAGCATATAATCAAGAAGTAACTTTAAGTATAATCAGTTGAGCAGCACATGCTCCTGCTCTGCCTATGGAGTAGCCATTCTTTATTCCTTTACTTTCTTAATAAACTTGCTTTCACTTTACTCTATGGATTCGCCTCTTATTCCTTCTTGTGAGAGATCCAAGATCTTGCAGTCTGGATGAGGACCCCTTTCCGGTAACAAAATGATAGAGCATGGCACATAGTTTTGAAACAATGGGGTCCACACTGGGCAATATATTCATTTTATATTGATATTTCTATTTAAAAGTTACCTGAGATTACCATAATAAGACTTATATTTCAATCACAAAATTTAAAACAAAAAAAGAAAAAAAATGAGAACACTGTTTCCCCTTTGGTTTTTCCAAATACCATCTGAAAAATACTAGCAAACAGTAAACAATAGTATATATAGAAATTCCATTTCCATGGTGCTCAAACTCTGACTCTAGACCTATGAAATCAGAAGAACTTGGGTGAAACAAATTCTAAGTTGAGAATTGAAGTGTCAATTCAGAAACCCACATGACCTCCTAGCAACAGGATGCTAGAATAATATCCGTATACACTAATTCTAATGCAGCCATTGAAATCATGTAAGTTAATAAGGTAAAATATTCAAAGTATGTTAGTTAAAAGAAAAACAAAACTGTGTACTATCCTCAACCTAATTTTATTAAAAATACGTATGTGTATACGTACATATTTAATTTAAACGATGAGAAGTAAATGTACCAAAATGTTCACTGTGGTTGCCTCTGGCTGATGAAATCATGGATTTTAGCTCTTTTCTTATTTTTGTAATAATAATTATTAAAAATAAATATTTAGGCCGGACGCGGTGGCTCACACCTGTAATCCCAGCACTTTGGGAAGCCGACGCGGGCGGATCACCTGAGGTCAGAGTTTGAGACCAGCGTGGCCAACACAGCAAAACCTCGTCTCTACTAAAAAAATACAAAAATTAGCCAGGCTTGGTGGTGTATGCCTGTAATCCCATCTACTTGGGAGGCTGAGGCACCAGAACCACGCGAACCTGGGGGGGCAGAGGTTGTGGTGAGCCGAGACTGCACCACTGCACCCCAGCCTCGGTGACAGAACGAGTCAAAAAATAAAAATAAAATATAAATATTTAGACCCTTTCTGTCAATGTTGTTTTATCTGCTTTAAAATCCTCAGGGAAAAGAAAAGGTATTTTTTAAAATGCTATGCAAAAAAGGAAACTATCAGGCTACAATCATGAAGTATAGGGGTTGGAAATATAAGTAAATAAAAAGGAAGGAAAAGGAAATGGCTGATTGCTTTGATCACACAGGGTGAGAATTTCTTGCCACTTAGCTAGTGAAATTTTCCTCATTGTTTAAATGGGTTTACACCACAGTTCAAAGCTAACTACCGTGAAGGCAACTCAGGGTAAACTGAAAAGGAACCTTTTTTCTCTCTTTTTTTTTTTCTTTTTTAAACAGATTGCTTCTGACAAGCCTGCCCCCCGCATGGCTTTTCCAGCTACACTGACTAGCACTGTGTTCACCTGGAGAGAGGAGACTCTAAACCGTCCACTCCCTGCTGATCCTTAGTTTCTGGCTGGTGGCACACCAGGACAGGATGGCTCCAAGCTCCCTGATGAAGGGGTAATCACCTGACTTTCTCTTGGAAACAGAGGCACTGGTTCAGGTCCACAACATTGAACTTGGAGAGCAATAACCTTTGTGTGCACAGTCATTGGTGGCTGAATCAAAAAGCAGGCTTTAGGGATAGAGTAAATACTGTCTTTTAAGAATAGGAGTGAACGTCTATAAATTTCTGACAAACGCAGATTTAAAAAAAAAAAAAAAAAGGGGAGACTGGGAAGACCAGAGAGGGAGGCGGTGGGGAAATGAAGGGGCAAAGGAAAGAAGCCCAGTTTCTGGAATTATTCAACTAAGCATACTTTTAAAAGCTAATAACCACAAAACCCTAAGCCAAACCCTGTTTACTGGCCCCCTCCTAGCCTTGTGTGTTTGCACTCTTGCTCCATAACGGCTTGTAAATACCACCATGTAAAACCTTGAAGGCAAACAGAAGACAAGAAGGGACAAGCTGCATGTGCTGGGGGTGAATGAAGTATGTGTCAAGGTATTTGGATGGAGATGTGCCCAGAATCTTCCTAGTCAAGCTTAATAAACTTTGGCCCAAGATCCTCTCCCGCTATTGAAACTCTTTCATCTGGCAGATCTTTTTCTCAGATCCAAATTGGTGCCTCCCACCCTTTTCCAAACTGAACAATAAAACCAAAATAAGTAGGAAACCTAAAATTAGGAACTATAAGCATATCACTGGTAAAATAACAAGACACCGTCGGCCGGGCACAGTGGCTCATGCCTGTAATCCCAGCACTTTGGGAGGCCGAGGTGGGCGGATCTCCTGAGGCCAGGAGTTCGAGACCAGCCTGGCCAACATGGCAAAACCCCATCTCTACTACAACTACAAAAATTAGCTGCGTGTGGTGGTGCACACCTGTGATCCCAGCTACTTGGGAGACTAAGGCACAAGAATCACCTGAACAGGGAGGCAGAGACTACAGTGAGCCAAGATCATGCTACTGCATTCCAGCCTGCAGAGCAGAGTGAGACCCTGTCTCAAAAAAAAAAAAAAAAAAAAAAAAGACACTGTCACTGGATGTGGATCCTGGCAGTGTCTGTACAAAGAGAACGGCTGTATATTGTGCATTGATTTTTCTCAGTTATTGTTCATGCTGACAGGCAGCCTCAAATTGTGAGGGCTCATTCTTCTTAATGCTATGCAGATTCTTATGCCGGTACATCGTATAAACCAGAAAAGGTTTGGCCACAGTCCATTCCTGTGTTACAGATCAATAAACTGCTTCTTTTCTCCCTCAGAGGAGAGTGCAAACCAGTAAATCTTAAGTGGTACAATGGTGGCTTAGTTCTCCTAGCTAAGAAAAAAGCACTCTTGCGAAAGGATTTAGGAAAATACATCAGAGAAAACAAAGAATTTGTCTTTGTCTATATTTCGGGAGACTGAATGAAGGATGCTGATGCATGTTTTAGTAGATCACCAAGTAAGGTACAATGAATGACGGAAAGATTGCATGAGCTGACCCCACAAATACTTTACATTAGCTAAAATGATACAAATATGAAAAATAGCACACTAGAACTTTGCTAAAAAGACATCAATGCAAACAAGTAGTTATATAAAATTGAGATTTGATATATACTCTGCACTGCTAAACTATCAAATGCCACTATCTCAGGTAGAAACAAGATAATGCTGATGATAATATTGATGGTAATGTTGATGGCAGCTAATGTTAATAGACCTCTTACTACTATTATTGAAATATAAAATGTCACCTAAAGTGTATCATTAAGTACTACTAATAAAAAAGATGTCACCTAAATGACAAAATGCTAATCAAGAAATTACATTCATTATAAGACACATCCTCAATTCAGAGGCGATATGAGAAAAATGCGTATCTCACAACTGATGAAATTGTTACATTCAAGGGACTTTTAAAAACACTTAACAGTTATTACCTTGCTTAAACTTCACAACAACCCTACAAAGTACTACCCCTTCTCTCCATTGTATACATAAGAAACAAGCACAGGGAGTTTTAGAACTTGCTCACATCACACAGCTAGTATGACAGCACTGACATTTAAAGCTGTGTAATTCAGCCCTAGAGTTTTGTGATTATGTCATTTAGAGTAAGGGCACTATGGTTTTAACAAATGAGAACTTAAGGCATAAATGAGTGATGCATATATGTAAGGTAGTCACTTTAGTTACGTATATGCTTACTGCAAGGAGGCTTTGCGCAAATCCTTTTTAGATAAGAAAGCTGCATCTCGGAATTTCATGTTTTTTTGTTTTTCTTTTTTGAGATGGAATCTTGCTCTGTTGCCCAGGCTGGAGTGCAGTGGCGCAATCTCAGTTCACTGCAATCTCCGCCTCCCAGGTTCAGGCGATTCTCCTACCTCAGCCTCCCAAGCAGCTGGGATTACAGGTGTGTGCCACCATGCCTGGCTAATTTTTGCATTTTTAGTAGAGATGGGGTTTCACCATGTTGGCCAGGCTGGTATAATATGTTTTTAGAGCAATTGTATTTGCAACCTTGTTCCTTGGAGTAACACATTTAAGAGCCTGAAGTACTTATATGACACACAGGAAATGTTTCTCAGTACCTAACCAGTACACTTTGAGACGGAGTCTCGCTCTGTCACCCAGGCTGGAGTACAGTGGCACCATCTCGGCTCACTGCAAGTTCCACCTCGTGGGTTCACGCCATTCTCCTGCCTCAGCCTCCCCAGTAGCTGGGACTTCAGGCACACGCCACCATGTCCAGATAATTTTTTGTATTTTTAGTAGAGATGGAGTTTCACCGTGTTAGCCAGGATGGTCTCGATCTCCTGACCTCGTGATCCACACGCCTTGGCCTCCCAAAGTGCTGGGATTACAGGCGTGAGCCACCACATCCGGCCCCAGTACACTCTTTTCTAGACTGCACAGTATTAGTAGAGCAGGCTTGACTATCAACCTTGTTCTTTACATGAATGTCAACTGTTTCAAAAAATCAAATACTTTCTAAACTGAAAAACAAAAAACAAAAAATCCACCAGGTGGAAGGTTCTAAACGCAATGGTAGGAGTTTCCAAAATGCATAAAAACTAGGGCAGGATATTGGAATCAGAATCTTGCCACTCAAAATAAGAATTATACTTAAAAAATGTAGATGAAAGCTGGCTTCACTTCTCCCCACAGAATAACCAAAATAAATATACGTCATCGAGATTATCACCAGCAATCTCCCAGAACTCATGAAACAGAATGGGTCAGTTCCTGGAGCCACTGAGAAGTAAAAAAAAAAAAAACTCCAGGAGACAGTAAGAGAATCAGATTTTCATATCTGTGACACCCTTCTGCTTGGTATCAAGCACATGTAATACTTCCCCCAACTCAGATTCTACACTGGAAAAAGTGAGATTAAGGTGGACACATAACTTGCCTACCATCGTGGCTTCTTTGGCAGGAGACCTATCCATGCCTCAATCCATGAGAAGCATCAAGGGTGCCTGAAGGGAGACACCACCTTGTAGACAGTCGCACACAAAGGGAGGAGGTGGGATTACCATCTCCAGCCCTGGAAGCTCCACTCTGTAACTCAACCAAAGGAGATGCCAAATCAGCGTGGCTGTTCAGCAGCACTATGCTGTAGGAGGTAGATTCCACAGGTCTCTTGGGCATGAACTCCTAGCCAGCCTTTCCATACCACAGGGATAGCTCCTTTGGAACCTCCCCCATTCCAGCCAGGCAATCCTCTGATCCTTTGCTAGAAGAACAGAGGCAAACCTGGGTTTTAAGTACCACTTAGTGCAGAAAAAGAGGCAGTGACCTAGCAGAAAAAATGTGTAAGAAATTCAACAGATAAATTACAAATAATCTCTAAGCAAATGTAACCAGTAAAAACCAAAATAGACTAGACAGAGAATACTGGAATAATAATAAATCCTTTAATGCAAAGACACAGACATATATCCACAAGAACATGGAACCATGACCTCCCCAAATGCATAAAGCAAGGAACCAGTGACTGACCCTAATGAGATGGTGATTCATGAGCTCTCTGACTAAGAATTCAAAATAGCAGTTTTATGGAAACTCAGGGATCTCCAAGATAACACAGAAAAGCAATTCAGAAACTTATCAGAGGAATTTAACAGAGATTGAAGTGATAAAAAAACCAAATGAATCTTGAAACTGAAAAATATATTTGCTAACTGAAAAATTCATTGGAGGCTCTCAACAGCAGAATGCATCAAGCAGAGGAAAGAATCAGCGAGCCCAAAGACAGGCTCTTTGAAATTACATAGAGGAGAAAAAATAAAATGAATGGAAAGATATTATAGAAAGATTGCCTACAAGATATAGAAAATTACCTTAAAAGACCAAATCTAAGAATTATTGGTATTCAAGAGAAAGTTGAGCAAGAGTGAGGGGTAGAAAAAAGCTTACCCATATGAGAAAAATATCCAGGTAGAGGAAGGTCAGAAAACACCAAACAGATATGACCCAAATAAAACTACCCCCAAGGCATATAATAATCAAACTCTCAAAGGTCAAGGACAAAAAGAGGATACTAAAAGCAGCAAGAAAAAAGGAGGAAATAACATACAAAGAAACTCCACTTCATTTGGCAACAGACTTCTCAATGGAAACCATATTAAGTCAGGAGGAAGTGGAATGATATTTTCAAAGTGCTGAAAGAAAAACCCCCAAAAACCCTGCTATCCTCAAACACTTTATCCAGCAAACAGCAGAAATAGCCTTCAAGTATGAAGGAGACAGAGTCTTTTTCTGACAAACAAAAGCTAAGAGAATTTACCATCACTAGATCTGTCTTACAAGAAATGTTAAAGAGGGTTCTTCAATCTGAAACGATAAAACATTAATGTGCAAAAAGAAAACATTTGAAGGTATAAAACCTACAGGTAACATCAAGTATAGAAACTCCCAGAATATTCAAATACTATAATTGTCATGTGCAGTCCACCCGTAAGTAGTCCATAAGTCTAGTATGACACCTAGAAGACGATCTATCAAAAACCATAACAGCGACAGCAACCTGTTAAGAGACAGGCAATATAAAAATACATAAATTGAGACCAACAAAAGTCAAAATGTCAGGAGATGGAATTAAAGATGGAGGGTTGTTTTAAAGTTTTTTATTTATTCTTTTTTTGTGATCTAAGACAGGGATCTCCAACCCCTGAGCCAAGGACCAGTACTGGTCCGTGGCATGTTGGGAACCAGGTCACACAGCAGGAGGTGAGCACAGGCCAGCAAGCATTACAGCCTGAGCTCCACCTTCTGTCAGATCATCAGCAGCACAGATTCTCATAAGAGTGCAAACCCTATTGTGAACTGCAAGTGTGAAGGATCTAGGTTGAGAATTCCTTATAAGTATCTAATGCCTGATGATCTAAGATAGAACAGTTTCATCCCAAAACCATCCCCACTGCTCTGTCTATGGAAAAATTGTCTTCCATGAAACTGGTCCCTGGTGCCAAAACAGACTGGGGACTGCTTATCTAAGATAAGCTGTCATCTCTTTAAAATAACTTGTTATATCTATAAGATGTTTTCTATAAGCCTCATGGTAGCCACAATGTAAAAACCTATAATAAACACACTAAAAAATAAACAACAACAAATTAAAACATAGTACCAGAGAAAGTGACTTAACCATAAAGGATGACAGGAAGAAAGGAGGACAAGAGTTATAAAACAACCAGAATACAAGAAACACAATGGTAATTCTCCATTCAGAAATTTATCGGAGAAATTTAACAAAGAGGCATTATTCGAAAAATCAAACAGAAATCTTAGAATTAATACATCTGATGGACTGAAATTCAGCTCCCAAGTATATAAAGCAAACATTAATAGATACAAAGAGAGAGAGACTGTAATACAGTAATAGTGGAGGACGTCAAATACCCCACTTTCACCAACGAACATATCATCTAGACAGAAAATCAACAAAGAAACCACTGTATCAAACTATACATCAGACCAAATAAGTCTAACTGGTATTTATAAAACACTTCACTCAACTGTTCAAATACACGTTTGTTTCATCAGTACATGGAACATTCCCAAGAATAAACCATATTTTAGGCCACAAAACAAGTTTCAACAAATTTTAAAAAGCAGAAATCATATCAAGTATCTTTTCTGACCACAATGGAATAAAACTTGGTATCAATAAGAAGAGGAATTTTGGGCCGGGTGTGGTGGTTCATGCCTGTAATCTCAGCACTTTGGGAGGCAGAGGTGGGCGGGTCATCTGATGTCAGGAGTTCGGGACCAGCCTGGCCAACATGGCAAAATCCTGTCTTATTAAAAATACAAAAATTAGCTGGGTGTGGTGGTGTACGCCTGTAATCCCAGCTACTTGGGAGGCTGAGGCAGGAGAACCACTTGAACCCAGGAGGTGGAGGTTGCAGCATGTGCCACTGCACTCCAGCCTAGATGACAGAACGAGACTCCATCTCAAAAAACAAAAACAAAAACAAAAACCTTTGGAAATTATACAAAAACATGGAAATTAAACAACATGCTCCTGAACAAGCAATGAGTTGATGAAGAAATAAAAACATTTAGAAATTCCTCAAAACAAATACAAATGGAAACACAACATACCAAAATCTATGGGATACAGTAAACACAGTACTAAGAGGGAGGGTTATAGCAATAAACATCTACATCAAAAAAGTTGAAAGACTTCCAAAAGACAACCTAAGAATGCAGCATCTCAAGGAATTAGAAAAGCAAGATCAAGCCAAACCCAAATTTACTAGAAGAAAGGAAATAGGGATCAGAGAAAAATAAATGAAATTGAGATTAAAACATTACAGAAGATCAACAAAACAAAAGTTTAGTTAAAAAAAAAATGACAAACCTTTAGCTAGACTAAAAAGAGAAGACACGAATAAATAAAATCAGAAACAAAAGATACAAAACAACAGAGACCATAGAAGTACAAAGAATCATTAGAGACAATTGCCAACAAATTGAAAAATCTAGAATAAAAAGATACATTCCTGGACACATACAACCAAAATTGAACCATGACGAAAGAGAAAACCTCAACAAACCAATAGCAAGTAATAAGATCAAAGCTATAATTAAAAGTCTCCTATCAAAGAAAAGTCCAGGATCTGATGAATTCTACTAAACATTTCAAGAAGAACTATAATAATTCTACTCAAACTCTTCAAAAAAAAAAAAAAATTGAAGAGGAGGGAATGCTCAAACTCATCCTGCAAGGCTGGCATTACCCTGATACCAAAATCAGATAAGGCCACAATGAAAAAAAAAAAAAAAAAGACAATGATAGGCTAATTTCACTGATGAACACAGACAGAAAAATCCTCAACGAAACACTAACAAACTGAATTCAACAACATAAAAAAGATCATTCAACATTATCAAGTGGGATTCATCCCAGGGATGCAAAGATGGTTCAGTATATGCAAATCAATAAATGTTATACACATTAACAGAACCAAGAACAAAAACCATATGATCATTCCAATAAGTGCTGAAAAGTATTCAGTTAAATTCAATATCCCTTTATTTTAAAAACTTTCAACAAATCGGGTACAGAGGAAACATACCTCAAAATAATAAAGGCCATATATGACAAATTCACAGCTGACATCATACCAAACAGGGAAAACCTAAAAGGCTTTCCACTGAGATCTGGAACAAGACAAGGGCGTGCACTTCCACTACCTTTATTCAACATAAAGTGGAAGTCCTGGCCAGACAATTAGTCAAGAAAAATAAATAAAGGGTGTTCACATTGGAAAGAAAGAAGTCAAATTAGCTTTCAGTGTAGATGACAGGATCTTCTATTTTTAAAAATCAAAAAACTACTAGAAGTAATAAGTGAATTCAGTAAAGTTTCAGGATACAAAACCAACATACAAAATTCAGTAGCATTTATATATACCAACAGTGAACAATCTGGAAAAGAGAGAAAGCAATCTAATTTATTATATCTACACAGAATGTAAAATACTCAGGAATCTTTTTTTTTTTTTTTGAGACAGGGTTTTGCTCTATCACCCAGGTTGCAGTGCAGCAGCATAATCACAGCTCACTGCAGTCTTGATCTCTTGGTCTCAAGCGATCCTCCAACTTCAGCCTCCCAAGTAGCTGCAACCACAGGCACGTGCCACCATGTCTGGCTAATATTTTGATTTTTTTTGTAGAGATGATGTCACACTATGCTGCCCAGGCTAGTCTCAAACTCCTGGGTTCAAGCAATTCTCCTGCTTTGGCCTCTCAAAGTGTTGGGACTGCAGGTGTCAGCCACTGTGCCTGGCCCCTAAGAATCAATTTAACCAAAGTTGTGAAAGATCTTTACAAGGAACACTATAAAACACTGATTAAATAGATGACACAAAAAATGGAAAAGATATTATTCCATGCTCATGGATTGAAAGAATACTGTTAAAATGACAACCCTACCCAAAGCAATTTACTGATTCAATGTAATCCCTATCAAAATACCAATGATACTCCCCATAGAAATAGAGCAGACAATCCTAAATTTTATACGGAAACCCAAATAACCAAAGCAATCTTGAGCAAAAAGAGCAAAGCTGGAGGTCTCACACTACTTGACTTAAAAATATACTACAAGGCTACAGTAGCTATATCAGCATGGTACTGGCATAAAAAACAGACACAAACACCAACTGAACAGAATAGTGAACCCAGATATAAATCCATGCCATTTGCAGCCAACTGATTTTTGACAGAGGTGCCAACAATATACAACAGAGAAAGGACAGTCTCTTCAATAAATGGCACTGGGAAAACTGGATAACTATATGTAGAAGAATGAAACTAGACCTCTATCTCTCACCATGTACAAAAATCAAATACAAATGGATTTAGACTTAAATCTAACACCTGAAATTATAAAACTACTAAAAGAAAACATTGGGGAAATGCTCCAGGACATTGGTCTGGGCAAAAATTTTTTGTTTAAGTTCTCAAAAGCACAGGCAACAAAAGCAAAAAAGGACAAATGGGATTACATCAAGCTGATAAAGCTTCTGCACAGCAAAGGAAACAATCAACAAGCTGAAGAAACAACCCATAGAATGAGAGAAAGTATTTGCAAACTATCCATCTGACAAGAGATAAACAACCAGAATATATAAGGAGCTCAAACAACTCAACAGCAAAAAGTCATTAATCTGATTTTTAAAAGGGCAAAAGGCCTGAACAGATACTTCTCAACAAATGACCAATGGGTATAGGAAGTGCTCAACATCAGGAATTATCCAGAAAATGCAAATCAAAACCACAATGAGATATAATCTCACCCCAATTAGAATAGCTTTTATCAAAAAAGACAGGGACTAACATGCTGGTGAGGATATAGAGAAAGAAAAATCCTCACACGTTGTTGGTGGGAACGTAAATTACGACAGTCACTGTAGAAAACAGTTCAGAATTTCCTCAAAAATCTAAAAGTAGAATACCATATGATCCAGCAATTCCACTACTGAGTATATATCTAAAAGAAAGAAAACCAACATATTGAAGAGAGATCTATACTTGCATGTTTATTGCAGCACTATTCATAAAAGCCAAAATATGGAATCAACCTAAGCGTCCCTCAATGGATGAACAAAGAAAATGTGGAGGCCAAGGCAGGTGAATCACTTAAGTCCAGGAGTTTGAGACCAGCCTGGACAACATAGCAGGACCCCATCTCTACAAAATAATAATAAATATTTAAAAAGAAAATGTGGTAAAAATACACAATAGAATATCATCCAGCCATAAAAAGAATGAAATCCTGTCATGTGGAGCAACATGGATGAAACTGGGGGTCATTATGTTCAGTGAAATAAAGCACAGAAAGACAAATATTGCATGTTCTCACTCATACATGGGAGCTACAAAAGTGAATCTCATGAAGACAGCGAGTAGACTGGTGGTTACCAGAGGCCGGGAGGGGTAGAGGAGATGGGGGATGAAGAGCAGTTGATTAATGGGTACAAATACACTTAGAAGAAATAAGACTTGGTGTTCGATAGATCAGGAGGATAATTACAGTTAACATTAATCAAGTGTATTATTAATACACTCAAAATAGCTTGAAGAGAATAATTCAAATGTTCCTAACATAAACAACAGATAAAAATTTAAGGTGACTGATATCCCAATTACCCTGATTTGATTGTATGAATGTATGAAATTATCACATGGACCCCCAAAATATGTACAATACATTATCAGTTTTAAAAATGAAAAATATGAAAGGAGAAACCACCATTTTGATATGAAAGTTCTAGAATCTTTTTATAATACATCACAGTATTTTTGTTCATTTAACAATAAAATTTAAAAGTCAATATAATTAACTTTACCTAAAATCTGGAAAAGACAGAATATACAAAAATTATTCAATCTTGCAACCCTAACAATTGTTATCACTGGAAGCTATTTTCAATATTTTATATACTTGTATGAATATTTTAATTACTTACCATAATACATTTTAAAGATCTACAATATCCTAGGATTTGTACCAGGCACTCTTTAGTTTCTATGTTGGAGGCATAACATAGACTAAGGCATTGTACCTTCCCTAGAAGTTCATACACTAGGGCTGGAGGCAAATATTATAGAAACAATTAGAAGAGTAGTGTATACACAGTTCAATTCCAGTCCATAGAAAGGTGGTCTTATTTTGCCTGACAAGGGTGCATGTGGCCAAAAAAATTATTCATAATAAGAGATCACTTGGCCTAAGTCTTAAAGGATGAGTGAGTGCTTTTCAGGTCACGAAAGGTGGAAGGGCATTCTAGGCAGAGGGGATGGCACATGCAAAGGCGGAAGATGAGAAGAAGTGCATGGCAAGTAGCAGCTGGGGCCAGAGCATGGTCTCCTTATGAGGACTTAGTCGTAAATGAAGCAAACTGCCTGAGATAAAAGTGACCTAAGGAGACTGGGTAATAAAGAGGAACCTTAAGGAACTAGATTCTACAAGAACCAAACTGAAAAACGCACACACACAAATACAAATATTTTACCCTAACAAAAAATGCAGAGCTCATTTGACTTCTTCAAGTAAGTTAGTCTTTCGTATGGGCAACCAAAAACCTATCTTATTATACATCAAGTATGATTACTCACATATTCCTGTAGACTACACAAAAATAGTCAATAATTAAAGTAACAAAAGTATGCTGGAGTAGAAACTCTCACCACAGTTTATTATCTGATTATCTTCTGGTGATTTCCAATACTGGCTCCTACCATAGGAAGAGTAGGGGTAATATTAACCAGCTCTTAGACATTTTGCAACCAAATTACCCAACATGACCTAATCCCATTTGGCTTCTTCGAACGTAGTAGATAATTTTCTTGGTATGAGTGGGTTAGAGGTGAAAAGAAATCTCAATTACGGATCAAGATCTAAATTATAATCTGTGTTAGTCAGTTTCTATTGCTACAAAGCAGTACCTGAGACTGGGTAACTTATAAAGAAATGAGGTTTATTTTGGCTCATGGTTCTGCAAGATGTACAGGAAGTGCAGTGCCAGCACCTGCTTCTGGTGAGGGCCTCGAGAAACTTAGAGAAGGAAAGGGGGAGCTGGCATATTACATGGTGAGGTGTGGAGCAAGAGAGAGAAAGGAAAAGTGCCAGGCTCTTTTTAAACAGCCAGCTCTCTCATGAAGTCAGGGGAAAAAGCTCATTTTTTTTTTTTAATTTATTTTTTATTATTATTATACTTTAAGTTCTAGGGTAGGAAGGCACCAAGCCATTTATGAGGGATCTGCCCCCGTGATCCAGACATCTCCCACCAGGCCCCACCTCCAACATTGGGGATCACGTTTTAACACGAGATTTGGAGGGGACACGGATCCAAACCAGATCAGAATCTTACTTGGATACTGGCTTTCATTTCTAACGTAGGAAAAAGGTTGAGATTTGCCTATTAGGGAAATTTTATGCTGTGTTTGTCCAAACATTTATACTTGCAACTTTATTCTTTGGGGTAATAAAGGTAAGAAGCTGGTGGAGGTATTTTTATCACAGGCACAGAAACAAATAAAAATCTAGACAATAAAGAGAAAATATGGAAGAAACAACAGTAAATAAATTCATTTATTCATTCAACAAATGAATTTGTGTGCCCTTTGTGTGCCAGGCACTGTTTTTGGCACTGAAGATAGAGCAATGAACAAATTAAGACACCTACCCACCCTCTCCCCCAAAAGTAATCTAACTAGAGAACTGTGCTTTGAGCCCAAAGAAAATTAAATTTAGGTTCATACTGTGCTTAACAGATTAGCTGTACTAAAAGCTAATTCCTGACTCATCTTTTTTGCCTTAGGTATTAGTCCATTCTCACAATGCTAAATAAAGACACACCAGAGACTGGGTAATTTATAAAGGGAAGAGGTTTAACTGACTCACAGTTCAGCATGGCTGGGGAGACCTCAGGAAACTTACAATCATGGCAGAAGGGGAAGCAAACGCATCCTTCACATGGCAGCAGCAAGGAGAAGTGCCAAGCAAAAGCGGGGAAAGCCCCTTATTAAAACCATTAGATCTCGTGTAAACTCACTATCACAAGAATAGAATCAGGGTAACTGCCCCCATGATTCAATTACCTCCTATCGAGTCCCTCCCATGATACACGAGATTATGGGAACTACAATTCAAGACGAGATTGGGTGGGGATACAGCCAAACCATACCACCTTATTTGAAGAGTTCCCATGATAGCATCTGCCCCCTTGTGTCCCAAAGTGCGCATGAGTGTGTTCAGCCTTTCTAGAAACCCTCACTGCTCATCCATTCTACATCATGAAAGTACACATCAGTATCTTTCCAAGAGCGTACACAAGGGCTGCACTGCCAACGAACAGGTTAAAACCATCTCGGAGCTGCAAATGCTTTCAGAATCCCGTGCTGGCTCTGCTCCAGCTGGGTCTCTGAGACCCACACAGCTTCCTGAACATTTAAAGAAAACTGACACTTATCAGTGAAGGTTTATCAGATCATGAAAACCCAGGCTGAAAATCAGCTGTTCTGCTACAAAAGAAAGCAGCAATAGATAGTCTAAAGAAGAACATCTGAATGAAAATCAGAATGATTAAACTTTCTTCTTTTTCAGTTAACCACCTTTATATTTCTTCCTGAGTTGGGAGGAAAATAATTTTATGACTCAGTATAGGTACAATAAAACAGTATTCATTTGTTTGTAATCGATCTAGGGAAAACAGACCCTAGCAGAAACCTAAACCTTGACCTTATAAACATGATTGTATTAGTGGAGTCTTGCTCTTACTGAGCAAACATTCCTACTGCTGGTAGTTTCAACTAAAGTATCAGTAATTTTACCTATTTAAGCATTAAGGAACAACAATGTAGTGGCCACAGATATAAGAGTTAGTTTAGCGTGATTTGAAAGGCTTTCTGTTCATTTCTTATTTTAAATGTACAGTTCTCATTTATTTTCTGCTTTAGCAAAAATTTTTCCTTTAATTCCACTGAGATTGGATTCTTATGTGACCTTCTCTGATCAACTCTTAAATTGATGAATACTGGCCGGGCGCGGTGGCTCAAGCCTGTAATCCCAGCACTTTGGGAGGCCGAGATGGGCAGATCACGAGGTCAGGAGATTGAGACCATCCTGGCTAACACGGTGAAACCCCGTCTCTACTAAGAAA
>NW_012110141.1:1360500-1372722 GCF_000951045.1 Mandrillus leucophaeus
CTTAGGATTGTCTTGGCAATGTGGGCTCTTTTTTGGTTCCATATGAACTTTAAAGTAGTTTTTTCCAATTCTGTGAAGAAAGTAACTGGTAGCTTGAAAGGGATGGCACTGAATCTATAAATTACCTTGAGCAGTATGGCCATTTTCACGATACTGATTCTTCCTATCCATGAGCATGGAGTGTTCTTCCATTAGTTTGTGTCCTCTTTTATTTTGTTGAGCAGTGGTTTGTAGTTTTCCTTGAAGAGGTCATTCACATCCCTTGTAAGTTGGATTCCTAGATTATTTTATTCTCTTTGAAGCAATTGTGAATGGGAGTTCACTCATGATTTGGCTTCTATCCATCTGACAAAGGGCTAATATCCAGATTCAATAAAGAACTTAAATTTTCAAGAAAAAATCAAACAACCCCATCAAAAAGTGGGCGAAGGATATGAACAGACACTTCTAAAAAGAAGACATTTATGCAGCCAACAGACATGACAAAATGCTCATCATCACTGGTCATCAGAGAAATGCAAATCAAAACCACAATGAGATACCATCTCACACCAGGTAGGATGGCGATCATTAAAAAGTCAGGAAACAACAAGTGCTGCAGAGGATGTGGAGAAACAGGAACACCTTTACACTGTTGGTGGGACTGTAAACTAGTTCAACCATTGTGGTAGACAGTGTGGCAATTCCTCAAGGATCTAGAACTAGAAATATCATTTGACCCAGTGATCCCATTACTGGGTATATACCCAAAGGATTATAAATCATGCTACTATAAAGACACATGCACACATGTTTATTGCAGCACTATTCACAATTCACAACAGCAAAGACTTGGAACCAACCCAAATGTCCATCAATGACAGACTGGATTAAGAAAATGTGGCACATATACACCATGGAATACTATGTAGCCATTAAAAAGGATGAGTTCATGTCCTTTGTAGCGACATGGATGAAGCTGGAAACCATCATTCTGAGCAAACTATCACAAGGACAGAAAACCAAACACCACATGTTCTCCCTCATAGGTGGGAGTTGATCAATGAGAACACTTGGACACAGGAAGGGGAACATCACACACCGGGGCCTGTTGTGGGGTGGGAGAAGCGGGGAGGGATAGCATTAAGAGAAATACCTAATGTAAATACGAGTTAATGGGTGTAGCACACCAACATGGCACATATATACATAAGTAACAAACTTGCATGTTGTGCACATGTACCCTAGAACTTAAATAAAAAAAAAGGGGGGGGGTTAAATACATTACACATAACATTAAAACTGGAGGGAAAACAAAACAAAACAAAACAAAACCTCAAAACCAGTTTGTTATTTCCCATGGCACTGGACAGCTGTTGCCATTAAGTTGCAAGCTCTACAGCTAGCTACATGACTGCTACATCAGTTTGAGATTTGTTCCCTTGTCAAAGGTTTAACTTTGATGGAAGGTTGGCCTCACATTCTAGTGTTTGGACATCCCTTAGCTAGGATATGTCTGGTCAAAAAGACCTCTGTGGCAAGCCAGATGTCCTATCATCTCACTATTGGGAAGGGGGCCTCTCTAAAACTCTGCTCCTGGTCAGGTTGGGGACACCAGGGGATCTTTCTTTGACCACCAAAGGCTCCCTTCCAGTGGTAGAGCTGCTGTTGCTGCCTTACCCCATCCTCTCCTCTCAGATTCACCGAGGATTGTTCGGGTGGTGACATTCTCTTAGGACAGGGAACTCTGCAGAGGGAGAGCAGAGGAGCATCTGGCCAGACGTAGTTGTCTATGATCTTAGGGCTGAGTGTGGCTGAAACATGATGGTATTGCTTTGTTTCAGGCTTGACACTGCCAGGCGCCTACTGCTTGACCTCTGTTTAAATGAGGCACTTCAAGACTAGACAGCATGGTTCTTTTCAGTTTACTGCATGAAGGAGTTACCCTAGGCCAAGTTAAAAGCAGACCACAAATGGTTACGTTATACAAGCTGTGAGGTTTTTAAACTTGTGACAAGGGACAGAAAGAAAATTCTTCTCATTGCAAGGAAATCTTCACTCAAGCTTCACCGAGCCATAGCACTTAAAACCCATGAACATTTAGCTGGTTGTCCTTAGCCATTCCAATCTCTATGAGGAACTGCCATATGTTCTTGCGCTGGTCACCCTGTAGCTGAATGACTTCTCCATATTCTGGATGCTCAATTACAGTACCATTTCAGGCAAATTTCTTTTTAAATGCCTGCATTGATTTATTTTTCTCATAATCATCAGCAATCCCTTGGACAGAGTAAGGGTCTTCCTGCTGTTTCTCTGTTGGATGAATTCTTATACGGATATAATCCTCAGTGCCAGCAGGGAGCAGGTCATCACCCTTACTTGTATCAGCAAAGGGGTGGAAAGAATGGAGGTTCTGGATTGTGGACATACGATTCCTTGTCCTCAGTGGAAATGGCTGCAAAAGGGGGAAGTGGCAGGAGAAGGGGGAGCTGAGCCCTTGGCAGTGGCGGCGACTCAGTGACTCGGGGCTCCTCAGATTCTTAACCTTAAACACTAGTGCTTGATATGGTTTGGATTTGTGTTCCCACCCAAATCTTGTAAGTTCTAATCCTCCATGCTGGAAGAGGGGCCTGGTGGGAAGTGATTAGATCATAGGGGCGGACTTCCTCCGCGAACTGGTTGTTTAAAAGTGCATAGCATCACCTTCTTCCCTCTTTTTTTCCTGCTCCCATCATGTAGGACATGACACCTTCCCCTTTGCCATCTACCATGACTGTAAGTTTCCTGAGGCTTCCCAGCCATGCCTCCTTTACAGCCTGTGGAACTGTGAGTCAGTTAAACCTTTTTACTTCATTAATTACCCAGTCTCAGGTAGTTCTTTGTAGCAGTACAAGAACAGACTAATACAGTTTTCAAAGTGGGCTCCCAGAACAGCGGCATCAGCATTATCTTCTGGGAACTTGCTAGAAATCCAAATTTTTGGGTCCATCCCAGACCTATGGAAGCAGGAACTCTGGGTTTGGGGCCCTGCAATCTGCACTTTGATAACCCTCTAGGTGACTCTGAGGTAGGCCAAAAGTTGTCAAAACCCCTATCTTCAAAGATGGGTTAATCGGGAAAAAATTATGCCCTAAGGCTCCAAGAGCCAAGAATATCCCCTGATTTTAAGAAAATGACACCTAGGGATTTAGAAAACATCCCTCAGGAGGCCTAACTTTGTTTCACTCATTTATTCAAAAACAGTAACTGAGAACTCAGTATGCAATAGGCACAGTACTAGGCACTACAGTGGTGAACAAAATAAACTCAGTTCTTACCTTTTTGAGGCTTTAGGCATGAACTGTATGTGCACAAACGAAAAAAGTTATAAACATATTATCATAAATGCTATGAAGGAGAAAAAAACAGGTGATGAGTGAGAATAACAGAGGCACCCTTCCTTAAGACTGAAGTTGAGCGTATGCAGATGCATAGGAATGGGTGGTCCTTAAGGGTCTTTCCAGGGAAACAACATTGAAACTAAGACCTGAAGGATAAGTAGGAGTTAACTAGGGGGAAGGTGGAAGGTGAAAATGGTCCCAGGAACAGCATACGGCCCAGAAATAGACCCACACAAATGTGCCCATGTGATTTTTGACAAAGGCATTTCAGAAAAGAAAAACTCTTTCAGAAAAGGAAGGAAAGTCTTTTCAACAAACAGTGTTACAGCAATCTGATATCTATAGTCAAAATAATGAATCTTCTTGACCTTCTGTCTTATATAAAAGTTAATTCCAAATAGATCTTAAATCTAAAATTAAAACAAAAAACTATAAAACTTAAGAAAACCTAGAAGATCTTTAAGGCCTAGGGGTTGGAGAGGTCTAGACACAATACCAAAAGTAAAAGCCATAGAAATAAAAATTGACAATGTGGTCTTCATCAAAATTACAATCTTTTTTTTTTCTTTAAAAGGTCTGGAGGCTCAGGGCCAGAAAGAGCTCCATATATTTGAGCTACTGAGTTTTTAAGAGAGGGAAAGAGCAGGCTGGGCTGAAGTGAGAGGTAAGCAGAGGCTAGCTTATGAGATGTGCTTAGTCCTGTTGGTCACACTAGGAAGACTAGGTTTTCTTCTAAGTTAAAAGTCATTGATGGGTTTAAGCTGATGAGTAAAATAAAATAAATGATCTTATTTTTAAGTGTTATGTTTATGCATAGGCTTCTTACTATATTTAAAGAGAGGCAGCTCTGGGCTTCCTTAGTTTATCATCATGGGGAAAGGACACTGGATATTCCAGGAATAGTTTATTCAGATTTCACATAGAGGATTTCACCTTGAAGATATAACCAGCCCTTCAATTTAAAAAATACATGTATTTTTTCCACTGTTTAAAGCAGAAAGGAGCTGAGTATGGTGGTACATACCTGTAGTCCCAGCTACTTGTGAGGCTGAGACAGGAGTTCGAGGCTGTAGTGAGCTATGATTGCACCTGTGAAGAGCCACTGCATTCCAGCCTGGGCAACCTAGGGAGACACTATACCACCCCCACACCACCACCACCAAGAAAACAGAAAGGCTCATGCTAAATGGAAATTTCCCAGTTTTTCTTGTGTTTTCTTCAGAACATACAAGTTCCTAACTTAAGCTTTAAAGAGGTCAAGTGTCTGACCTAGAGGGGGCTTTACAATTTGCTGCCTGATAAAAGCTCTCACAATGTTAAATTTATGTTACCAACACAGCATACGCACCTCAGCTGAAAATGGATATGGGAAAAGCTGGAACCAGAGATTGAATTCGGAGTTTAAAAAGGCAGAACCAAATCAAAACCGCAATATCACCTTATACTCATTAGGATGGCCACTATTTAAAAAAAAAAAAAGACAAAAACAAACAACAAAAAAACAAAGCATTTGGTAGCATGTGGAGAAACTGGAACCCTACATTGGTGAGGGTTGTTGAAATTGTAAAATGGTGCAGCTGCTATAGAAAACAGTATAGAGGTTCCTCAAAAAAATAAGAACTACCATATGATCCAACAACCCTACTTCCAGGTATATGTCCAAAAGAACTAAAAACAGGAACTCGAAGAGATATTTGTACCCCATGTTCACTACAGAATTATTCACAACGACCAAGGTGCAGAAGCAACCTAAATGTCCATTAACAGATGAGTGCCTAAGGAAAATGTGGTATATATATACAATGGACTATTAGCCTACAAAAAAAAAAAAAAAAATTCTATCACATGCTACAACATGAATAGAATGGAAACTTGAGGACACTAAGTTAAGTGAAATAAGCCAATCACAAAAAGCCAAATTTCTATGACATATACATGTACTTAAACTCAGAAACAGAAAGTAGAAAGGTTGGTGCCAGGGGCTGGCGTGAGGGGGAGGGGGAAACAAATAGTCGTTTTATGAGTATAGCATTTTAGTCATGTGAAATGGAAAAGTTCCAGAGATCTGTCATATGGCAATGTGCATACAGTTAACAATAATGAAATGTACACTTAAAAATTAAGAGGGCAAATCTGTGCTATGTGTTTTTTACCACAATAAAAAAAAAGGTAAAAAGTAGAAGTAGCATTTACAGTGCTCCAATCACACTCAAGGTCAAGCTGCCTTATGTTGCTTTCCTTTAGTGGAAATAAATCTCGCTTAAGCTTTTCACTTTTTAATAGAGGAGACTCAGAACAATATCTTCTTTTTTATTGTCACAGACTCTCCTGCTAGGACAAGCACATCCCTTTCATGATTCTTTGAGTTCTGCTGACGTTCGCCTACTCATGCTAGACAGGCAAATATTCAGGCACAGGGAGGGAGTAGGGGCATCTGCCATGGAGATGCCTATTTAAAAATAAGAAATGACTGAAAAAGCCTGATCCCATTCTGTTGAGGAATGTCTTGGAAAACAGGAGTATGGTCAGAGACTGACTAATGACAGGTCACACCGAGGAGACAGAGCCTTGTCCCCTGGTCAGCAGGAGGTAGAGGTAGAAGGGGAAGACCACTGGCTCAGCCCCATCCATTTCCCAAGGAAGCTTTCGTAGCCTCTAATTCAAATATCAACCACTTCCGCCATGTTCAGCTGAGAAAATGCAACAGGCCAGAGGAAACAGATTCCACAGAAGGGACTTAAACTCCTTCTTCCTCACACAGAGGTCTTGTCTCTCCCTCTCTCCTTCTGAATAGGCTCTGACAGCAAGGTCTCAACTCCACCACACTAGGAAAGGCGCCAGACTATGGGACCTGCCAGAGAAAAGGCTTCACCCCTAACCCAGGCCTGAAAGGTTGGGCTCAAGCCAGAGACACAGGATGAACTCATGTCACAAGAAGACTGGCTCCCAGAGCCTGCAGTCTGACAGCAAGAAAGTACCAAAAGTGACTAGCTCCTGCAACGAGGCCCTGGGGCATTACTAAACTTTCAGCCTCCTAGGGCAGTAACACCTAAAGGGCAAGGTCTAAGGCAAGGAGGAAGCCAGAAGGCAAGATTCTCAAACTCAATGAATCCTGGGACTCAGTTATAAAGGGGAAAGGCCTGTTAATACATGTGTCATACTAAAGCAAAATTAATTTACAAACATTTGATTGAAACTCTGAGTAAGCAGGTAGGGAGAAGCAAAAACAAAATGTTTTAGCTATCAAAGGAAGGGAAATAGTCATTAATGGCAAAATATTTGTTGTTTCTAAGTTAAGGTATCTGAAACCTCAATGACATTGCTTTTATTTGTTCTAGACTACTTAAAAATGTATAAAAACTGTGTGTTGATAAGCACTTACACAGGTCAACACTTTGTAACCACCTCACTACTCAAAGTGCAGACCCCCAGGCAATCGCAGCAGCATCTGTCAGACTTGATTTAAAAAAAGCAGCATCTTGGGCCCTACCCTAGACCTATGGACTCAATCTGCATTCCAGCAAGACCCCCAGGTGATTTGTATGCACATTGAAGTGGGAGGAGCACTGGTTTGACCTTTATTTTTCCTCATCAAGTCTTAAGCTTCCTAACCCATTACCTTTTTATCTGGAGCGACCTACAGTGATGGTTCACAATCTTGGATTTTTTTTTTTTTTTTTTTTTTTGAGACAGAGTTTTGCTTTTGTTTCCCAGGCTGGAGTGCCATGGAGTGATCTCCACTCACTGCAACCTCTGCCTCCTGGGTTCAAGTGATTCTCCTGCCTCAGCCTCCCGAGTAGCTGGGATTACAAGTGTGTGCTATCATGACCAGCTAATTTCTTGTATATTTAGTAGAGATGGGGTTTCACCATGTTGGCCAGGCTGGTCCTGAACTCGTGACCGCAGGTGATCCACTTGCTTTGGCCTCCCAGAGTGCTGGGGTTACAGGCGTGAGCCACCCTGCCCGGCTGGATGATTATTAGAATTACTGTCTAGGCCTTACCAAAGACCAATTAAACTATTCTCTGGGGGTGGGACCTGAGCAGAAGTGTATTTCAAAGCTCCTCCAGGAGATTCCAACTGCTACATTTGAGAGTTATTGGTCTATTCCAGTGGTTCTCAAAACGTGTTCCAAGATCAGCAGCATCACCATCACTAGGCAACTTGAACTTGTCAGAAAACCACATTTCTTTTTCCTTCCTCCCTTTATCTTTTTTTTTTTCTCTCTCTCTCTCTCACACACACACAAAAGCATATCCTGACTATGCTTATTAAAAAGGAACTCAGTAAAACTTGAGGAAATTCTCAGAAAGCAGGTATTCTGGTATCTCTTTCATACAATATATTGGGTACCTGAAACAAAAATATTTATGTCTTAGAAGGATGACTTAAAATTCACTTTAAAATGTGGATGCTGCTAGGGGCTGCTGTGGTCATAGGGTCAAAGCAGACAATGGATGAGAAAACTATTACAGTGGTAAATGTATTGTCCCTTCTGGTTGAGTGTTTGAAAAAATAGTGGTTTGCAAACAAGTGACGCTCTATGGGGCTTACCTGATAGCAACAGAATAGCAGTTCCTCCAAATCTGATAATATAGGATGCCAAGATTCTCCCAGAGATTTTGATTCAGTGAGTCTGACACAGGGTTAAAATGTACATTTCTAACAAATATTCTCAAGTGATTCTTGTCTTCAGCAAAATTTGGGAAACACACTGCCTTCTAAGACTCTTATTCTCTGGGCCACTGTTTCTCAAAGTGTGGCCGTGGACCAGTGGTATCAGCATCACCTGGGGACTTATTAGAAATGCATATTCTTGGGCCCCACACTGGGCTACTGAATTAGAAACTTTTCAGGTAAGTCCAGTCATCAGTGTGTTAACCACTGCATGTGGCCATTTTCAAAACTTATATCTTTTAAGTAAAAACTATCTGCTCTTATTCAAATACCTAATTTTTAGTAAGAAGCCACTCAATTTCAGCCTCAGCTTGTGTCTTTCATGTGGAAGCATGAAAGGGCATAATGAATAGTCTTTGGCTGTAACCATGAAGTATCCATGCGGACAGGAACACATTGGAACACATTGCAAAAAATGAAAGCAGTTGTGCTAGTGATGGGAGCTTTAAAAAGTATTACACAATTTTACTTTTATTGGAATGACAATCTAACAGCAACTGTAAACACAAAGAAAGCACTAAGTATCCAATGTCATGAGGCTTGTTCATTGTCCTAGTTGCTTTCCTTTCCTTCTCTTTTTTTGTTTGAAGAAAACATATCAGCAACAAAGGTATGAAAACCAAACCAGATCACAGTTCCATTACCTCCAAATGCAAGAGAACTGCTTGAAAACAGGGGAGCATAAGACAAAGGACATTTATAACCCAGGGACAGGCTTTACAGAGCTCTTGAAACCTCCGAAATCATATGCAAAGTTTTGTGGTTTTCAGCAAACATGCATCATTCAAGGGAGAGGTTTTGCAGCCTTTATTTAGTATCCAAAAGAAGCCAGACCCAAGGAAAGTCAACAACCCCTGAATTTCCACGTATCTCAATGAATGCATATCTGAACAAAAGTCCTATTAATTTAATCTTCTCTTACATGAAAAAAAATTCTCTTACCTGGAAATCTTTTGCTCTGGCCTTAAAAACTGCTTGTGAGAACTAGAGACTCATCCACCACAGCAGAGCTTGGAGACAAGCAAAGTAGTAGCACTAGAGAGACCAAGAGCCTGGGAACTGCATTTTCATTTCCACTTGGCCTCAAACCACCTCCGGGACTCTGGGAATATTACTTAAATGCTCTGGGCCTCGGATTCTTCATGTCCAGACTGGGACAGCCCTAATGACACTTCCAGGCCTGACAGACATTCTATGATTACGCTCTTCTAAATCCTGGGCCCACAGGGAACACAAGGCTCCCTTGAGCTGACGTTGCTAAATAAAGTTAAGGCCATATGGGATGCTGTGTATGAGTCAGCAGGACACAGGTCTTGCCTCACAGGACCCAGCTGTGTGCAGGAAGCTCCTCTGGCACAGTGAGGACTAGTCAGAGAATTCCCATTGCCGATGCCAGAAGAGATGCTGAAACACCTGGGCTCTGTGTTCTCCTCTAACTCAGCTCCCAGGGTGGCTACTTTTGTCCCATTCCTTCCAAATTAAGTTTTCTATTCCCTCTCCACGTACTAGTACTAAATATTCAACAATAAAGAAATGAATGAGAGAGAAAGTAAAAAAAATCAGCCGTAATTCTACTATCATCAAGGTTTTGGTGTATTGCTTCCCAGTTCTTCCTTGTGCTTATATAAGCATGTATGTACCTATACATTTTCCCCAAATGTTCCTTTATAACTTTTAACTTCATATTAATCTTCCTAAGATAATAACCACATCTCTTTTTAATGGCTGCATAGTACTCCCCTTTCATATTTGTGTCGTTTGGCCTTTCTTTATTGTTGAATATTTAGATTCTTTCTTCACACTGCAAACACTTTATCTTTGAGACAGAGTTTCGCTCTTGTCACCCAGGCTGGAGTGCAGTGAATGGCACGATCTCGGCTCACTGCAAACTCTGCCTCCCAGATTCAAGTGATTCTCCTGCCTCAGTCTCCTGAGTAGCTGGGATCACAGGTGCGCACCACTATGCCTGGCTAATTTTTTTGTATTTTTAGTAGAGATGGGGTTTCACCATGTTGGCCAGGCTGGTCTCAAACTCCTGACCTCAGATGATCCAACCCGCCTTAGCCTCCCAAAGTGCTGGGATTACAGGTGTAAGCCATCGCACTTGGCCCATGCTGCGAACACTTTGATGAACATACTTTTACATGCAGCTTTCTGTACCCGTCCAATAATTCCAAACGAATATGTGCAATAATTAATTATAAATGGGTAAATTACAAGAAGTGAATCTGTGAGATGAAGAAAATAAAGACTACACATTCTAATGGGTAATGTCAGGTTGTCCTTCAAAAAGCAGGTACTCATTTATATTCTCACCAAAATATTATAGGAGGGCTAATGAAACTAGATTCCATTCATAAATTTATTGCTTTGAACACAGTAAACACATCCTCAAAACAATGTATCAAAAATCCCTGCATACTATTAATTTTAATATAGCAACTTTAGTTTTTTAACATGGGATTCTATGTTTATTTTTCATTTCTGGCTCAGAGCAATTTATATATTATAAAACTCAACCTCTGTATATCATACGGACATTATCTATGGGGGTAAATTTGTAGATAATTTTTGAAATTTCCTCATCCACAAGTCTAAGAATGGAAAATCCCTAACTTACTTAGAGCATCTCATTATCCACTACATTATATGGAGCCTGATGTGTAAAACAATTAGTCAAAATAGAGATGTGAATAAACTCCAGACTTCTGTCCTAAGACTGAAGAGGTCATTGTGTTGAGAGAACAGACTGAGTACAGAACAGAGTTGGACCCAAGGTAACTTGTGGAACAAGCATTCCTTTATTCTTTCAAAAGAGGACATATCTAATGCATGGTACTTACACATATACCCAACACATGCAGATGCTTAGGGAAAATGCCAGTAAGTCACAGAAGAAAGTTCTAGCTATTTCTGCCACTATTAGGCCAGGTTTCCTAAATTAGTATGATGGAAGCAGAAATTAACACAGCCAACTCTGGATTATATAAAAAGATAGAAAATTTTTCAAGAATTTTGAAGCAATGAAACAAAATAGATTTTCTTAAAAGAGAACAAAGAATATAAATAAAAATATAAAATGCACATATATTAACACACACACTTGTTTTGGAGGTGCTCTTACAGAAATAAAACCCCATCCCTAAGGACATATGTATGATTTTTAATGTTGTATGACCACAGAATTCTTCGTTGCTATGCTTTAACAATTGAAGGGGCTCTGAAAACTGTCCCGAGTTCAAATTCCTCCTTTCACAGATGAGGACGTTTTTGTGAAATAGCAGAGGTTAAACAGCCAGAATACAGTCACACAAACTAGTTAGTGGTGGCCCTGTTGCTTTATTTAGAGGTGGAAAGAGAACGCACATAACATTTTTTTTTCCTTTGATAGAAGCAGGAGGAAATGGAACTCTCCTTTCTGCATTTCTTCTCATTTCCTATTTTCTTAGTCTTCCAGCCCTTCCCTCCACTTCTTTCCTTGTAGCCTTTAATAGATGTAAAATAAGCCGTTACTGGAAGTCCAAATCCATGGACTGTAACATTTCTTTATTCGGTTCATTAGCAGGAACACTGGGCCTCTGTTAGAGATACTTTAAGATTGGTAAAGAGACCGGAGACAATACTTAGGCTGTAAAAGTCTGGGTGGTCCCTCTTACCCTAACCTCTAGCTAAAACACAGCTCCTCCTGACAGTTGAGGGCCTGGTGTGTGCCACTCTAATCTGCATATTTTACAACAGTGATACTCGGAGTCGGAGCCTGCTGAAGCACACACTTCCTGACAACCTGCTACTCAAGTCATGGCCTGTGGTCCAGCAGCACCAGCATGCTCTACAGCTATTTAGAAATGCAGAATGGTAGGCCCCCATCCTAGACCCGGAGTCAGAATCTACACAACAAGAGTCTCACATTAAGGTGTGAGAAGCCCTGTTGTAACAGAGATCTTTAAGCCACTTTTCCCTTGCTGGAGAGTAAAACAGGGATGGCACTAAAAATGTTTCATTCCCCTGATTTTTCTTTATTTCCTGATCTTTTACTTTCACTTTGCAAGAATTAAATAATATACATTATTTGGCTCTAATAAGCACAGAGGCCAAACCCAAACTCTAGTACAGCTGCCAACAGAGAAAGGTAGATTTATGTATTTGATTTTAACTCAGCACAATTTGCAATGAACTTTTTGCAAGC
>NW_012110141.1:1374227-1376216 GCF_000951045.1 Mandrillus leucophaeus
ACCTTTGTTCCCATCATGTTGCTCTTCCCCACTGGGCTTTACACTTTGCAAGTGTGATAATTATGTCATTTTAATTTTCCGAGAGCCTCACACTCAGAGCCTAGGATACCCAATGTTCAAAATTATTTTTAATTAATTATAATACTTCTTTTGCATGAATGGATAAATTTCATAAAAAAGGAATTGGCACATTTCTATTTCTATGTCTGTGATGCCATTTAATGACCCAGAGATGGCAAATCTTTTTTTTATATATATATAATATATATATATATACGGCATATTTTTTAAATATGTTGAGATGATCCTATTAAAGAAAGAAGAAAGAAAAACTTAACTACTATGCAGTTAATACAAGTTAAAGGAAAAGAACCAGACAGGCGTCGTGGCTCACGCCTGTAATCCCAGCACTTTGGGAGGCCAAGGTGGGCAGATCACAAGGTCAAGAGATCAAGACCATCCTGGCCAACATGATGAAACTCCGTCTCTATTAAAAATACAAAAATTAGCTAGGCATGGTGGTGCGTGCATGTGGTCCCAGCTACTCGGGAGGCTGAGGCAGGAGAATTGCTTGAACTTGGGAGGCGGAGGTTGCAGTGAGCCAAGATTGTACCACTGCACCACTCCAGCCTGGCGACAGAGCAAGACTCTGTCTCAAAAAAAGGAAAAGAACACCCAGAAATGGTGGTCTCTAATCTGTAGACTGGCTGTGTGTGAGGTGCACATGAGAGCAGAGGGTTGCAATGTACTGGACCAACTGGGTCCTTTAGTGTTCTACCTGATTTCCATGGACTTCAACAACATCTCTACGAAGAACACTTTCCCAAAATAACCCACTGAAGATCTGGGATTGGGGCTGTTTCATATCTCTGCTATATGTAAGTGTGAGCCAGAGGAACTGAGGTTGTTTGGCACTTTCTTTAGTATTTGTTGTTCTGAGTTAACAAGTAAAAAATAGCTCAGGACATCTGACGAGATTGTGGTGAGAACTTTTGATCCTAACATTCTTACAATGCTTCTCCTCATTTGACACTATGGATACTCACAACTATACTAAGAGTTTTCTCAAGACCACTCCCCTTAAGGCAAAGTGAAACTTAAAAAAGAGTGGGGATTAAATATATTTTCGTAAAGCAGAAGACTATATCTACTAAAAAAACTGCACTTGTTTCTGTAGTTTTCACTAGTTTGGAACCCGATCAATGTTAAAGACAGAGAAAGAGACCAAAGAGATATGAAGTGATAGAGTCTTCTTAAAGTTTCTGTTTATTATTTCTCATATTTCATAAATATAATAAAAGTACAACACAGTATAATCATTTATAATGCCAAGAATTTTAATAAATCATTATGTAATAGTGACATATCTTACCCAGAACTTAGTTGTCTAGTCACAATAATTAGAAAATTAATGAGAACAGAAATAATCAAATAAGTAAATGAACTACCAAAAATACTATGGATGACTTTATCTTATACAGAAGGGTTAAATCCACGACAAATTTATACTTGGTTCTAATTAACTTTGGATGTCTCCCTCCCCTCTCCCCACGCTATAGCTTAGGCCAGATGACAAAGTCATGGCAATTGCTTCTGGAAGGCCTAGTAACTCAAAGCCAAATTCCTATAGCAAGGGAAGTGATTTTTACAATGATGTTTAAAGGTGGGCATGGTGGCTCATGCCTGTAATCCCAATACTTGGGAGGCTGAGCTGGGCGGATCACTTGAGGTCAGGAGTTTGAGAGCAGCCTGGTCAACATGGTGAAACCCTGTCTCTACTAAAAATATTTAAAAAATTAGCCAGGCATGGTGGCATGCACCTGTAGTCCCATCCCAGCTGCCTGGGAGGCTGAGATGCACGAATTGCTTGAACCTGGGAGGCGGGGATTGCAGGAGCCGAGATCGTACAACTGCACTCCAGCCTGGGTGACAGAGAGAGACTGTCTTTAAAAAAAAGATACTTAAAAAACAAAAATGATCCGGCAAATT
>NW_012110141.1:1379291-1381913 GCF_000951045.1 Mandrillus leucophaeus
GCACTAAAAATGTTTCATTCCCCTGATTTTTCTTTATTTCCTGATCTTTTACTTTCACTTTGCAAGAATTAAATAATATACATTATTTGGCTCTAATAAGCACAGAGGCCAAACCCAAACTCTAGTACAGCTGCCAACAGAGAAAGGTAGATTTATGTATTTGATTTTAACTCAGCACAATTTGCAATGAACTTTTTGCAAGCTGTCCTACAATGAAAATATTAGGATTGCATATTAATAAAACAGTAAAGTAATCCCTCCACCTTTATACAAATTTCATAATGCTGGCAGTAGGGATAGTTTTATTCTATTATATTGGGGATTGCAAGCAGTCATACAAAGTGGCACCTTCCCCTCCGCTCAGAAAAACACAGGACTGCAGAATTTTCTCTCTAGGCTTTTGGACCTTTCAATCCTCTTTTCTCATTCTAAAAGGGTAGCAGGGATGAGGCAGAGAAGCTTCAATGTAGGGCCATCCCTCCAAGCTGCATCATTAACTGTCATCCCATGAGTCACACCAAAGGAGGTGCACAGGTGGGGAGGGGGGACAAAAGCATTTTACATCTCCCTGGTTGGCTGCCATGGGTGAATGATGGTCAAAAACAAGATCAATACTAGCTTAACACATAGCTCACAGTGAATGAAAACCTTGATGGGCCTTTAAGAAGGAATGTCAGTCTTCAAGCTCCAACAAGCCATGCTATGGTGAAAACTACTGAAGTGTCAAAGCTACCGTTCTGTGCCAGAGTGAACAAACACATGCTTTCGTTTTAACAGCTCATTAGGAAACCTGCTGTAGTGTGTAGCTATAATCAGGCACTACTTACTTAACTCTGTAAGTTGCATTCCAGGATATTACTGGACCAAATCCACACTCTGTAAATCAGCTCAGCTCAGTGACTGAAGTCAGTTATCACAGATCTGTACAATTTCACTAATTTGCTGGCTCTTCATTTAATTTTCTTCTATGCTTTGAGCCAGGGTGACCAGTTAAGGTGAGGTCCAAGTTGGGATGCTTTTGAGGGTGTTAAAATGTTAAGTAGATGGGATGTAGGGACAAGAGACATAAACTAGGACAGGGAAACTGGGACATATAATCTCCCTACCTGTAAAGAACTAATGGGAAAAAAAACAGAGGGGGAGGGGGAATAGGAATAAAGAGAAGTACTGGAAGATTGCTATGAAGACACTCTAGAAACCAACTATACAACACATATCTTATATATATCCTTATATGCCAGGAGGCTTAATATATTATCTTATTCGCAAGATACAGTAAAAACATACCATGGGTACTAAGAATGGCTGACACTAATGTGAGATGTCAGATGAAGCTGTGCTGTTCTTAATGTCATCACCACTTAGTATAAATGCCAACAAAATGATTTCTGGAATGAGAGTCTCCCAATAACACAATCTCAAACATTCTCCCAGGAACTGCATTTGACATGCAGGTACATTGTTTTCCTCACTTCAGCTAGAGTCTCATCCCTGGATTATCTACATGGTTTCAGAATAAAGAGTCTCCCAGCTTCTATTTTAAACTGCACATGACAACTGACATGTCCACAGCTTTATAATTTTACAGTGTTTTCACATGCATTATCTTAGACATGCTTCAAAACAGCTTTATGAGACACTCTTCCTCGCAACAGATAAAGAAATTGAAGTTCAAAGACGTGAGCTCCCCTTGGCCTGTGATTCCGCAACAGCACTTACTATACTCTAACCTTTGTTCCCATCATGTTGCTCTTCCCCACTGGGCTTTACACTTTGCAAGTGTGATAATTATGTCATTTTAATTTTCCGAGAGCCTCACACTCAGAGCCTAGGATACCCAATGTTCAAAATTATTTTTAATTAATTATAATACTTCTTTTGCATGAATGGATAAATTTCATAAAAAAGGAATTGGCACATTTCTATTTCTATGTCTGTGATGCCATTTAATGACCCAGAGATGGCAAATCTTTTTTTTATATATATATAATATATATATATATACGGCATATTTTTTAAATATGTTGAGATGATCCTATTAAAGAAAGAAGAAAGAAAAACTTAACTACTATGCAGTTAATACAAGTTAAAGGAAAAGAACCAGACAGGCGTCGTGGCTCACGCCTGTAATCCCAGCACTTTGGGAGGCCAAGGTGGGCAGATCACAAGGTCAAGAGATCAAGACCATCCTGGCCAACATGATGAAACTCCGTCTCTATTAAAAATACAAAAATTAGCTAGGCATGGTGGTGCGTGCATGTGGTCCCAGCTACTCGGGAGGCTGAGGCAGGAGAATTGCTTGAACTTGGGAGGCGGAGGTTGCAGTGAGCCAAGATTGTACCACTGCACCACTCCAGCCTGGCGACAGAGCAAGACTCTGTCTCAAAAAAAGGAAAAGAACACCCAGAAATGGTGGTCTCTAATCTGTAGACTGGCTGTGTGTGAGGTGCACATGAGAGCAGAGGGTTGCAATGTACTGGACCAACTGGGTCCTTTAGTGTTCTACCTGATTTCCATGGACTTCAACAACATCTCTACGAAGAACACTTTCCCAAAATAACCCACTGAAGATCTGGGATTGGGGCTGTTTCATATCTCTGCTATATGTAAGTGTGAGCCAGA
>NW_012110141.1:1382983-1399672 GCF_000951045.1 Mandrillus leucophaeus
CTCTATAAACCGTCCAGTTCCTAGGGACATTGTCATCACAGTACAATACAATAATATGATTGAAAACAATGAACCTAAGAGATGATTAAATCATGTTCAATATATTATTATACAAAGACTGAAAGCATATAATTTCAGAAAGTTTTGAAAAGAAAATTATTTAAGTGAGAGAGGAATACAGAAGATATAATTAGAGAACTCACGTACCATTGGGAAAGCTTAGCTTTTCAGAATAGCTTATTTTCAAACAGAGAAACATAACCTACATTTTTACTACAATTGACTTATTTTAAATTTTATTAAAAAATTCTTTTAAGTAGATACGAGTCTTACCATGTTGCCCAGACTGGTCTTGAACTCCTGGCCTCAAGTGATCCTCCTACCTTGGCCTCCCAAATCACATGCTGAGATTACAGGCATTAACCACTATGCTTGGCTTATAATTTATTTTTAAATATTTTTCCACCTATTTCCTTGTGGTGCCTGGTGATAATCCCTATTTTCTGAAGATCTGTATGGTTGTCAAAACAGGTATCCTAAACAAACTTAGAGAAACTTACAAAGTGTCTACTCTACCTTGAAATTATCAGCTCCATGGGTCCACTACGATGCCTCAGACCTCTTGTTATTCCTACACATCATCCAGTCAAATGGGTAAGCATTCAATAAATGTTTGTTGAAATAAATCTTTTAATTTTGTGCCTAAATCATGAGATAATTTCCTAATGCTTTGTTTTTGTTGTATAGACCAATTTATTTTTTTTTAGATGGAGTCTCGCTCTGTCGCTCAAGCTGAAGTGCAGTGGCAAGATCTCAGCTCACTGCAACCTCCACCTCTGGGGTTCAAGCAATTCTCCTGCCTCAGCCTCCCGAGTAGCTGGGATTATAGGTGCATGCCACCACCACGCCCAGCTAATTTCTGTATTTTTAGTAGAAATGGGGTTTCACCGTGTTGGCCAGGCTGGTCTTGAACTCCTGATCTCAGGTGATCTGCCCATCTTGGCCTCCGAAGGTGCTGGGATTATAGGCATAAGCCACCACGCCTGGCTTGAAGTCATATTTTAAAAAATGAAATCCCTAATATAAAAAAATAGACAAATTTATACATTAAATACTTTTTAAACATTAGGAATTTCATTTCTTAAATATATGACTTCTTTTATTTCACTGCTTATTTTTTTTTTAAGACAGAGTCTCACTGTGTCACCCAGCCTGGAGTGCAATGGTATGATCTCGGCTCACTGCAACCTCCAGCTCCCGGGTTCAAGCGATTCTCCTGCCTCAGCCTTCTCAGTAGCTGGGATTACAGATGTCCACCATGCCCAGCTAATTTGTGTAGTTTTGTATAGATGGAGTTTTGCCATGTTGGCCAGGCTGGTCTTAAACTCCTAACCTGAAGCGATCTGCCCACCTCAGCTTCCCAAAGTGCTAAGATTACAGACGCGAGACACCACGCACTCCCTAAGCCTAATTTTTTTTTTTTTTTTTTTGTAGAGATGGAGTCTTGCCCCATCACTGAGGTTGGAGTACAGTGGCGTGATCTCTGCTCATTGCAACCTCCACCTCCCGAGTTCAAGCAATTCTCCTGCCTGAGCCTCCCGAGTAGCTGAGACTACAGGTGAACACCGCCATGCCTGGATAATTTCTTTTGTATTTTAGTGGAGACGGGGTTTCACCGTGTTGCCCAGGCTGGTCTGAACTCCTGAGCTCAGGCACTCCACCCGCCTCAGCCTTCCAAAGTGCTAGGATTACAGGCGTGAGGCACCATGCCCGCTAGGGCCTAATTCTTAAACAAAAAATGTCACAGCAGAATTCAGTTCCTTTTCACACAGGTTAATAGTAATATTAATACTTGATATGGTTTAGATCTGTGTCCCCACCAAGTCTCACGCTGAACTGTAATCCCCAGTGTTGGAGGTGGGGCCTAGTGGGAGGTGATTGGATCATGGGGGCAGAGCTCTCATGAATGGGCTAGCACCATCCCCTGGGTGCTGTTCTTGTGATAGTGAGTCAGTGAGTTACTGTGAAATCTGGTTATTTAAGTGTGTAGCACCTCTCTCCTCTCTTCCTCCTGCTCTGGCCACGTAAGATGTGCCTGCTTTCCCTTTGCCTTCTGCCATGATTCTAAGTTTCCTGAGGCCTCCCCAGAAGCCACCATGCTTTCCGCATGGCCTGCGGAACCTTGAGCCAATTAAACCCCTTTTCTTTATAAATTGCCCAATCTCCAGTATTTCTTTATAGCAGTGAGAGAACGGACTAATCAATGCTTCTCAAAAGGGTAGCACATACACACAAATCATAGGTACTTACTATCTTGACTGAAATCTTAGTGACCATAGCAATTTATAAACCTGTGTTTTGTTTAAGTGCATTCCCAGAAGACACTATAGCTTGGTCTCTAGACCTACAAGGCCAGGACCTGCTCTACTTCTGCTTCCTCTGTTACAGAGATTAAAAAGACTGGCGACTAGCATTACCACATTACTAGCAGCATTCTACTACATGTAGAAGAACCAATGTAATCATTGCATTGATAAGAACAAATCATGCTCCTTATGACACATGACACTGCACTAGAACACACATTTTCTCACATGCAAAAACAAATCAAGGCCAGGCGCGGCAGCTCACACCTGCAATCCCAGCACTTTGGGAGGCCAAGGTGGGTGGACCAACTGAAGTCAGGAGTTCGAGACCAGTCTGGGCAACATGGTGAAACCCCGTCTCTACCAAAAATACAAAAATTAGCTGGGCACAGTAGCAGGCACCTGTAATCCCAGCTACTCAGGAGGCTGAGGCAGAAGAATTGCTTGAACCCAGGAGGCAGAGGCGGAGGCTGCAGTGAGCCAAGATCATTCCACTGCACTCCAGCCTGGGCAACAGAGCGAGACTCTGTCTCAAAAAATAATTAATTAATTAATTAAAAAAAAAAAGCAAATTCTAGTTTATTTACGTTAAAAATCTTTTGCTTTTAAACCGAATTCTTATGGGAGAAGGCCCCTAAAGCTTGGACCAAAATTTTGGGTAGGTATTAAACAAATCAAAAAAAGGTACTGCAAAAAGGATCTTATATCTGCCAAAAAAGCATTTAAGAGGTAACTAGTATTTGAAAGATGTTTTTAAATGGCAAAAAGCAGATCTTAAAACAATAACTACAGTAAAAGTAATCAAAAAGATATTTAAAGGCAGTGACTTTGATGCTCATTAAAGTTAGGGATATTCTCACCAGAAAATAAAGATACACACCAAACATACACCAAAAAATCTGTATGAAATTTCAAAGGAAGATGGAGATGAATGAGGGTCACTTCCTACCTTCAACGGATCCTTGGTTCAAAACTTTTGTTTTAAAGGATAAGATCTTTCCAAATTGTGATCTGACGAGAACCTTAAAAATGACCTATCCTGTGCTATTTTTATATGTTTCCAAATAGGCTTTCCTCTTTTTTATTAAAAGGTCCAACCGTATTTAATACGGAGCTATAAAGTAGAAGAAAAGGAGATAAATTACTTAGTAATAAACATGCATTAAAAAAATTTAGAACGCTAAGCATACTTACCATTGCCATTACTTTGATACTGGCTTTACAAGGAGAAAAGAAAGCCAAGGAGAGGCCTAAAAATAAAACTCTCAAAATATCAAAAGGAAGCACTAACTTTCTTCCATCTATAGAAGCAGCTCACTAGATAGAGACGAAAAAAAAAAAAAAAAAAAAGGTGACAGGCCCCTATTTATTGTGAAAGAGAGAGAAATTAATTTGCCTCTAGAAATTCAAATAAATTTCAAGTAAGAGTTACCTACCACAAAAGTTCTTGTCTGGCTTGAATTCTTCTCCCACTCAAAGGAGGATAATTTTATCAGCTGGCAATTCATAGAAATGTAAACCATCACACTGTTCTGTGTCCAAGAACCAAGAATTTTTCTACAGGAAATTTACACAAGTGACCTTATGCACTACCAAGATTAGCAAAATCAAAAACTTGTTCAAAACTAGGTCTGCCAGCTAAGCTCTACTCTTCTTGCAGTTTTTAGTTTGTTCAAGTGTAAGTCAATTTAGAGAAGCTGCTGTAAAAATAATGTTGATTTTTTAAGGTTAGGCAGGATGAGAAAATCGCTTTTTGTATGTGACCCTCAAAGATAAAGGTTATTCCCTTCCACTATCTTTGTAAAACACAAATGGGGTAACTTAACCATGCAGTTTTCTGCAGACCCATTTATTCTAGGACCTTTCATGCTTTTATGATACAGAGGTAACAAGCCAGAGAGCACAGTGAGGAAAGAGGTTAAAAAGTCCAGCACCTGCCGTGTCAGAAGTAAGCTGGTTTAATCCGCACAGAAATCCAAGCCAACAGTTCATGTGAGCTCAACCTTTCTGACTACTGGCATCCTATCCCCCAATTAAAACACAGTATTTAATATACTCATGGACATAGAAAGTAGAATAATGATTGCCTAGTGCTGGGGGCTGTGTGGTGGTTGGGGGGGAAATGGTCTTTTGATTGCCAGTGGGCATGGGTTCTCTTTTTGGGGTGATGAAAATGTTCGAATGTTGTTTGTGGCAGTGGTCACATGATGATGTGAATTTACTAAAAACCATTGCATCATATATTTTAAAGGGTGGACTGTACAGTTTGTGAATTATATCTCAATAAAGTAGTTCTTAAAAAAACTAAAATGTATGAATTTCCCTGTCATTAAGATTAGGGTAAGTTGATAGGTGAAGGTTAAGATAGGACAGAAAGGTATTAGAAGAAATGGCAAGAGTGTAAGATAAAAATAGGTAGAGAAAAAAAATCACTGGGTTCTTTCTTACTGAATCACTCCCCCATCAACAAAGGACACGGGCTAAGCTTCGTTGCACTTAGGATTTGACGATGCCTCTGTTCCACGTTTCTTCAGTACAGGGTAACAAGCCTTAAAATTATCTGGAATCCCAACGCTTAGTAGAACACCCTAAACTTTGTGCAGCAGCTCCATTTGCATGTTGTTCATGGTGGTGATGATGATCTTAGCCATTTTATAAAACAAACCCGTCTCTTGGAAAGGATATACAAAGTACCAAGAAACAAGGAGGATCACCAAGATGGATGTTCTACTTTCCTTCCAGTGACCAAAGCAGGTATCTGATAAGGAGGATTCTTCTAACTCAGGAAACAACGATTAGCTCAAACACTTTTATTTGTTTATCTGATAAAGACAGATTATACACATTCATGTCCAGACTATCCTTAAACATACTGTTCACATCTGATTGCATTAATTATCAGTTCCATGGGAAAACCCAGTTTCTTACTGCATTTCTCACAATCACAGGGCTTCTTCCCACACTGGACTACATTTTTCAGGCCTGAAGTATATCACTGGTGTAAATGGAAAATTGGTTTGGGCTATCAACATGGCTCTTGGCAGCATCTATTTAAAAACTGACATCAAAAATTAGCTCTCCCTTTTAAAATTTCACTGCAACACAGACATTTAGAAATGGTGACTGGGTGCAGTGGCTCAGGCCTATAATCCCAGCACTTTGTGAGGCCGAGACAGGTAGATCACCTGAGGTCAGGGGTTCAAGACCAGCCTGGCCAACGTGGAGAAATCTTGTCTCTACTAAAAATACAAAAATTAGGCTGGGCACAGTGGCTCACGCCTGTAATCCCAGCACTTTGGGAGGCCGAGGCAGGTGGATCATCTGAGATCAGGAGTTCAAGACCAGCCTGGCCAACACAGTGAAACCCTGTCTGTACAAAAATTAGCTGGGCATGATGGTGGGTACCTGTAATCCCAGCTACTCGGGAGGCTGAGGTGAAAGAATTGCTTGAACCCGGGAGGCAGAGGTTGCAGTAATCTAAGATTACGCCATTGCACTCCAGTCTGGGAGACAGAGCCAAACTCCATTGGAAAAAAAAAAAAAAAATTAGCTGGGCGTCATGGCACACATCTATAATCCCAGCTACTCGGGAGGCTGAGGTGCATGAGAACCACTTGAACCGAGGAGGTGGAGGCTACAAAGAGCCAAGATTACACACTCCAGCCTGGGTGACAGAGCGAGACTCTGTCTCAAAAAATAAAAAATAAATAAAATAAAAATGATGATGCGTGCCCCCCAAAAAGGAGTTTCTGTTCAGATGCACTACCCCTGCCTGAGCAGTGAGAATGAGAAGCCAAGGGTCTTTAATCTCATGAAGCATACAGTTGGGAAGACAAACTCTTGATTTCTTAACTCCAATGTGGAGTTACCCTAAAATGAAGCTGAGTACAATGTGGTCTGAGAGACTGCTATGGTCTCAATGTTTGTGTCTCCCTAGATTTATATTTTGAAGCCCAACCTTCAACGTGTTGGCATTAAGAGTGGGTCCTCTGGAAGATGATTAAATCATCAGGGTAGAACCCTCATGAATGGGATTAGTGCCCTTACAAAGGGTTTGAGGAAGCTTGTCAGCTCTTTTGCTCATCTGCCATGTAAGGACATAGAAGGTGCTATTCTTGAGGAACAGGCCCTCACCAGACACTGAATTTGCTGGCACCTTGATCTTGGACTTCCCAGCCTTCAGAACTGTGAGCAATAAATTTATGCTGCTTATAAATTACACAGCCTGTAGCATTTTGTTACAGCAGCCTGAATGGACTAAGACAGAGACTTTCCTTAGAGCCTGAGACACACACAGAAGGCAGAGGGTGTGCCACCGTTTGGTAAATCATCTAAGATCAGGCCAGGCACAGTGGCTCGTGCCTGTAATACCAGCACTTTGGGAGGCCAAGGTGGGCAGATCACTTGAGGCCACAAGTTCAAGACCAGCCTGGCTAACATGGTGAAACCCTGTCTCTACTACGAATACAAAAATTAGCCAGGTGTGGTGGTGTGTGCCTGTAATTCTAGCTACTTGGGAGGCTGAGGCACAAGAATCGCTTAAGCCAGGGAGGAGAAGGTTACAGTGAGACAAGATCGTGCCACTATACTCTAGCCTGGGTGATAAGAGTGAGTCTCTGTCTCAAAAATAATAATAAATAAATAAAAATAAAATCATCTAAGATCAAATCTCCATGTGAAAAGAAGTGAACTCTTGCCACACTGATTACTGCCAATGATAAGAAGGAGAGAAAATTAAAGGGAAGGTATATATTTAAGTGAAATAGGGTGGAATGTAATCCCAGCTAAAGTAAAATGACAGCTTTGAAGAGACCTGTTGAAGTCTAGTGAAACAAAGTGTTCAGCAATCAGATCTGTGGGGGAAAAGTATGTCTTAAGAGTGTTTTTATGGGACTCCTGTAGGAAGGTAGGACTGAGGTGTGATTTTATTATGCACTATTCATTTTATGAAGCTTCTAGATCATTGACTTTGCTCAAGTGAATGTATTAAAACACACAAAAATAAGTACAGTCAAATCCACTTGCTCAGTCATAGGAAAAAGGAATGAACTGCTTCTAAGTTGTGGACATTGCTGATGCCCCTTTATCTGTCTCTTCCTGGCAGTAACACAGTCAAATTGAATGGCAGAGAGAATTATTATTCTCTGGAAGGGTTAGAAGAGAAAATTTCAATACTCTGATGGAGGATCAGAGGAATCTACAGCAAAGAATTAGAAGGAACCAAGTACTTCTTCAAGGGTAGATAGCAAATTTAACAAGTTTATGAAAGACAACAAAGTCAATCTATCTCAAAAGAATGGAAACTCAAAGTTTGCCCAGAACCTGGAGGTAAAGAACCAATATATTCTTTGCCAACTATTTTGCCTTTGGTTGAAAAAACACATTGAGGCACTTTACAGAGCTGGTGCTAACAATAGAACTTGAGCCCCAGTGGCCAGGAAATAGAGATTTATCTGAAACTCTGTTTATATGCTTATCCTGAACCAAACAATCTCTCTGACATAGCAGAGAGAGGGTCACAAGTTACTTACCTTCTTAAAAGGCAAGATGATGACGAGAGCAAAACCTCAGGACCAATGTAGGAAGAGAAAGCAAAAGTGGCAAAATATGATTCAAGTGACACTCCCGCTCAGTAGGCTCTACTGGTATCAGCAAGGCGGCTTTTACCACGTGCCCTGACCCTGGACTTCTCAGCCTCCGTAGCTGTAAGAAAAAAATTTCTTTACATGCCACCCAGTTTTAGGAATTCTATCACAAGCCACAGAAAATGGGCTAAGAAACTACTCAATGACTGCTCTGTTTGTATCTTAAGGATTATATTTGATAAGAAGTTCTGGATCCTCCATTTCAGTTCCTCTAATAGTTACCGATACTGCATAAGCTTGGATATTAAACAGTATACATCTGTATGTAACCTGGATGTGATGCCTGGCACTTCTACAGCCATTCAGATTGAGTCTGAACATGTACCAGCACATGGTCCACGGCACAGTGGAATGAAGAGTAGGAACCAGAGTCTCTGATGGTTTTGCTAAGCCACTGAATCAATCAATCCCAAAAGCTGCTTCTGGAACTTACGAAAAATATTGGCTTTTCTTATGCTGAAGGCAATTTCCCATCTGTCTCAGTCTAAGAGTTTTTTAAAATATATGACATATTGGGAGTCTCACATAAAATACTCTGAGTACCCACTATTAAGAAAAGTATCTGACAAGCACCTCCCTAAAAAAACTCTAAACATGTTAACATTAAATATTTAACCAGAAAAAAATACACTCCTTCCTGGCTTATTTCTTGATCCCATAGGACAGTGGTTCTCAAAGTGTGATCCCCAGATAAAGCATTAGCATCACCAGGGAACTTAACAGAAATATAAATTCTCAGGCTTCACCCCAGACTTGGTGAGTTAGATATCCTTGAAGGTAAGTCCCAGCAATACGTACTTCAGTAAGTATCCCAAGTGATTCTGATGCATGCTAAAATTTATGAAATTTTGCTGCAAGAAACACTACTTACGTCATCAGCTATCAGTCATCATTAGTCACAATGTAATGAATGCTGAACCATACAAAATGGGCTATACAAGTGCCACCTTACTGTCCATATTCTAAACAAAGTACTGTCATAGATGATGAAAGGCCAGAGAAAAATGAATATTCAACAAATGCTGAAACAAAAGCTTTCACATCATTATTGTATATAGATAATGAGACTATTTGGTAGTGTTTGAAGAAAACAGAAGACCTGGGAATAGCAAACTTGAGAAAGAATAGGGTTGAGAGAAGGACAACTCTTCCAATTACCTAGGAGAAGTTCTGCTGATACAGCTGAAATTAAGCAGTTGTTGGAGGAATGGAATAAAGCAAAAACTGTTAAAAAATGGGGAGAAGGGGCACACAACTGGATGAAATAGAGCACTAGATAAAATATTCCTGAAAGGTACAAACAAAGTTTTGAATAGGGGACTACAGAAGGGCTGGCAAAGTCTGAAGTGGCTTGGTTTAAAAAACGTCTCTGAGGGAAAGGTTGGCTCTCTGGGACTAAAGGAAGGGTTTCTGTTTTTGTTTTGAGACAGAGTCTCACACTGTCGCCCGGCTGGAGTGTAATGGCGCAATCTCGGCTCATTGCAACCTCCGCCTCCCAGGTTCATGCAATTCTCCTGCTTCAGCCTCCTGAGCAGCTGGGATTACAGGCGCCCAACACCACGCCCAGATAATTTTTTGTAGTTTTAGTAGAGATGGGGTTTCATTATGTTGGCCAGACTGGTCTCTAACTCCTGAGCTCATGATCCGCCTGCCTTGGCCTCCCAAAGTGTTGGGATTACAGGCGTGAGCTACCGCGCCTGGCCAGGAAGGTTGTTTAAAGGTGTACAGGACAGAATGCCCAGCAAATTGTGAAGTGGACAATGTTCCGGACTCTGTTGATGGGAACTGACTGAGCCTCCATGATCTCTTTAATATTGTTCTGAATGCTGTGGAACAGAAGAGAAGTGAGATGTTTACAATCCAGGCAGAAAAAAGGAAAAAGGGAAGGTGGATATTTAGCCATCGAACATAAAAGAAATCAGGACATACCTTGCATGATCAGAGGTGCTAATATGAGAAGCAGTAATATATGGCAGCAGTCTGGATAAGAGCTCTGAAAAGTCTGAAATTATTCTGATAATTCTCAGCAAGGAGAGTTTTGCATATAAAGATCTAAGAGCAGAGCTCTCAACCTGGCCACTAGAATCCCTGCGAACTTTTACAGTAACAGCCTGGGCTCTAACCCAGGCCAACTGAAACTGAATCTTTAATTGATGCTTGGATAGGCAAATGTTTTGAAAGCTCCTCTGATAATTCTGATGTACAACCATTTGTCTTGAGAATATCAGAAAAACAGTAAAACTATGAAAATCTAAAGGCTATGTGTACCATGCAGAAACTGAGTTAGTGCCTCATTAAGAAGGAATAAAGCCAGGCATGGTGGCTCACGCCTGTAATCCCAGCACTTTGGGAGGCCGACGCAGGTGGATCACCGGAGGCCAGGAGTTCAAGACCAGCCTGACCAATATAGCGAAACCTGTCTCTACTAAAAATACAAAAATTAGCCAGGCGTAGTGGTGTTCACCTGTACTGCCAGCAACTCGGGAGGCTGAGACAGGGGAATCACTTGAACCCGGGAGGCAGAGGTTGCAGTGAGCTGAGATTGTGCCACTGCACTCCAGCCTGGGCGACAGAGTAAGACTCTGTCTCAAAAAAAAAAAAAAAAAAGTAATAAAAAGGAATGTGAGTAAACAGATGAAGGAATATTAATAAATTGTGAATGCCACATTAACTTTTTCTTATTCTACTAATATAGAATTCTTACTATTCTAATAATAGAAAGGGAACGCTATTACTCCATTTTAAAGACTAGCTCCAGTCTCAAGGGGCTGATTATGAATACGATGTAAGAGTACTTCCATCTGTGGGTTATAGTAGTCTCAGCATTTTGGGGAAAAGGTTTACACAAATAAAGTCAGCGTTTGTGGTTCTCTGGGAAGTACATGAGGGAATAGAGAGCAGCACAGGCACGCCCCAAAGGATCTCAGGGTCCAGCTAGAGAGATGTGATCTTCACACAGGTGGCAAAGGGGTAGAACAGGGACGGGGCAAGGAAAGTTCCATGGAGCAAAGGGAACTTGGGTAAAGGCCTGGGGGGCTGGGTACCTAGGATCTAGAGGGACAGTGAGGTTTGGTGGTAGGCAGGCACAGGCTTTTTAGGGTTACCATGAGGTCAGGGTGGAGGAGGGATATATAGGGAGAAAAGGAAGCCCTACAGTCCTGGTGGTTGACTCGCCACCTCTGTTCCCCCTATGCTGGTTACCATAGTAACAACATTTCCTTTACCTGTGATTGGCTTGTAAAGGACCATGTAACTCATTTTTGGTCAATGTGATGTAAGATGTTCTCTAGGGTGTGTCTGGAAATGTTTCCTCACTCCTACAAGATCCACAAGATGCCCTGTCTAGGTGTGATGCCTGGCACTTCCGTAGTCATTTTGCCAACAGGCAGAGCAAGTCTCAGGATGTACCAGTGCATAGTGGATGGCAGAGTGAAGTGACAATAAGAACCTGGGCCTCTAATGATATCAGTGGGCCACTAAATCTGAAAGTCCTTTTGCAAAAATTATGACAGTGAGAGAAATCTAGCATCGTTCAACCCCATCCTGCTTCTGGCCTCACAGGCTGGCTCATTCCTGGGCATGGGCTATGACAACCATGGGAGAAATTTAGTTTATAATTTAACTTTGAAACAAGGATGGTAACAGTCCCGCCCTAAAACTGATTCTCCTCCTTGTTCAGGTGCTGAAACTGCCTTTGTAAGACTAATAAAAGGCCACAAGATTATAATTATGGGAGGGGCCTAAATAGTATGCTGAAAAGTATGCCTAAAATGTAGGCATACTTTCTATAATCCCTTACTGCTCAGGAGTCAGGTGGCCAGAGGCTGCAAGGTTTGTGACTTCCCCAGTTGCTCCTATAGATAACATCACTACTATAGAACCTAAGATTGGTCTTTTGAGATGCTTGTCAGACTTCTGCATTCACGCAACTGAGTGACCCCACCAGGAGCCAGGACTCATAACTCAACCAATCCTGTGCCTCACCTAGGAAGTCCAGAGATGGACTCAGTGCAGGTGAGGTGGCACAAGACTGGACCATTTTCCACACCCCTATGATTTCATCCCCAATCAATCAGTGGCACCCATTCCCTAAGTCCTCTGCTTACCAAACTATCCTTGAAGAGCCCTAACTCTCTGAGCCTTTGGGGAGACTGATTCGAATAATAACTCTATCTTCCACATTGTTAGCCTAGCATTCATTAAACTCTTTCTTTACTGCAATACCACAGCCTTAGTGAACTGGCTTTGTCTGTGCAGTTGGGCAATTACAAATCAACCCCAGAAGTTCATCTCTGAACTTACGAAAAAGATAAACCTTTCTTACCATGTAAGGCAATTTGTTTCAAGGTTTTCTTGGATTTTGACTTGCATCTATTTATGGCCTGGTGCAGTGGCTCATGCCTATAATCCCAGCACTTTCGGAGGCTGAGGTCAGAGAATCATTTGAGGCTAGGAGTTTGGGTCCAGCCTGGGCAACATAAGGAGACCCTGTCCCTACCAAAAATAAAAACTTAACTAGGTGTGGTGGCATGTGCTTGTAATCTCAGCTACTTGGGAGGCTGAGGCAGGAAGATCTTTTGAGTCTAGGGGTTCAGGGCTTCAGTGAGCTATGAACAAGCCACTGCACGCTAGCCTGTGTGACAAAGGGAGACCGTCTCAAACATTAACAAATAAAACAAAACACCACTCTCATTGTCTAATGAGGATCAAAGCAGATAAGATGATAATTACAAGATAAATCCTCAATGTGACTCAGTGGAATGAAAATGTCCTCCCCTGTCCCTCACCTTGGCAGTCTATGTGCAGCTATAAAATTAATTTTAAAAGACCCATCCAAAAGGAAGGACTCGCCCTGTGCCTGAAGGTTACTAAACTTGCATTTGAAAGAAGTTGTAAAAAATTACAAGCTGCTTTATTTTTCACAAAACCTCCATCTGCACCAGTTACAGTATATGTAGTAATTATCTTTATCTTCTCAACCAGTTTTTAAAATATTTTCCATTCAACTTTCATTTTAAGATTAACAATACAATTACTAAACCACTGTCCTTTAACCTCTTCTCTTAGAGCCCTAAGGTAAAGCTCAATTATTGAGACAAATAATTACACGCTGTTGATGTATCATCCTAGAGATCAAAATCTAGGGCCATGAAATTTCAGTAATATTTTTGGCCAAAAAAATCTGGAAAAGCTCGCTGCCAGTATCTGATGTTAAAGGAAAATATGAATTCTGACTTCAAAAGAAGTTCACTGCCACTTTTTAAAGTTTGACCATACCTAGTCAAACTCAAATTAAGGGTCAAATGTTATTTCCTTTTCATTCAAGCCTTTGTTAAGTGACTATTAAGGGTTAGACACAATCCTAGGGAGACAGGGATTAATGACATAGTCTTTGTACTCATGGAATACAGAATGATGGAAAAGAAGTTATTATGGCATACTGTAATTTAGCAGTGTGTTAAATACTTATCCTATTGGTGTGAGCTGAGAGCTACAGAACCACAGTGGTAGATCACCCAAACTGGCATGTGAAGAAGGGTTATCTGAGGACACCACCCCTGAAATGAGGCTTAAAGATGACTAAATTGGCCCCCAAGGGGAGGAAGTACAGTCTTCAAAGAGCACCCAGAGCAGATGCAAAGGGAAGAAGAGACCACAGAATGGGGTGTGTGAGGAGTTAAATATGCAAGGGATGGATGACTACGGGTTTTGCATACCAAGCTAAACAGTTGGACTTTATTTTGGAAACAGCAGGAGTCACTGAAAGACACCTGAGCTCAGAAGCCACCGTACTGGGTTAGTTTTCAGTAATTACTGCTCTGGCTGAGATGAGGAAAATGACTTGCCTTACCTAGAGGAGGAAGAATGTGTTAAAAAGGAGATCCCAAAAGGCTGTTTCAGTGCAGCGGTATAGTGTGGGAATTAGGAGGGACATCTAGGCTGGAAGTACAGATGAGAAGCCTCAGTGCGTGGGATGGCTGAGCTCAAGGGTATAGTTGATAGTCCTCAAGGAGATGAAAGGAGAAGTCTTAAATCTTGGGATGGAATACCAAGGAGACTATGAAATTTTCCTGGTTAAGGCTGCCCAGGGGGGAAGCCCCACAAATTCTGGGGTGCTAATGAGGCCACACAGCATTTCTTTTTCTGTGTGGGCTGCATAACTTGCATAGATAATTCTGTTTGATGGGCATAGGCTGTACTATATATTTAATCTATTTTAATCTCAACTTACAAATTCATGCCCTTTGTCTCAAAGGCAAAGGAGTAAGGAAATATTTGTGGTGCAATGCAAAACATATTAACACCGAACAGAAACAACAACAACAGCAAAAGATACCTATCACTCCTAGAACTGCTTATACCAAGACACATATTTCTACCAACCAGTCATATCCTCACTTGGCCTTTTCCTTAAACAACCAACAACCAGATCTTGACTAAGCCTTTTTTTTTTTTTTTTTTTTTTTTTTTTTGGAAGATGGAGTCTTGCTCTTTCACCCAGGCTAGAGTGCAGTGGCTCAGTCTCGGCTCATTACCACCTCTGCCTCCCAGGTTCAAGTGATTCTTGAGCCTCAGCCTCCCAAGTAGTTGGGATTACAGGCACCTGCCAGCACACCTGGCTAAATTTTTGTATTTTTAACAGAAACAGGGTTTTACCATGTTGGCCAGGCTGTTCTCAAACTCCTGACCTAAGGTGATCTGCCCGCCTTGGCCTCCCAAAGTGCTGGGATTCAGGCATGAGCCACAGCGTCCAGCCCTAAGCTTTCTGCAGCCTCTCTCACCTTCCACCTGAAACAAAGCTATGCTTCAGATTATTACTTTTTAATCCTTTTTTGTTTTTAATTTTTATTTATTTATTTATTTTGAGACAGAGTCTCGCTCTGTCGCTCAGGCTGCAGTGCAGTGGCGCGATCTCAGCTCACCGCAAGCTCCGACTCCGGGGTTCCCACCATTTTCCTGCCTCAGCCTCCCAAGTAGCTGGGACTACAGGTGCCCACCACCGTGCCCGGCTAATTTTTTTGTATTTTTAGTAGAGATGGGGTTTTACCGTGTTAGCCAGGATGGTCTCGATCTCTTGACCTTGTGATCCGCCCACCTTGGCCTCCCAAATTGCCGGGATTACAGGGGTGAGCCACCGTGCCTGGCCCCCTGCCCTTTTTTTTTTTTTTTTTTAAGACAGAGTCTCGCTCTATTGACCAGGCTGGAATGCAGTGGTGCAACCTCAGCACACTGCAGCCTTGACCTCCCAGCCTCAAGCAGTCCTCCCACCAAAGCCTCCTGAGTAGCTGGGACTATAGGCACATGCCACCACGTCTGCTAGTTTTTGTATTTTTTAGTGGAGACAGGGTTTTGCCATGTTGGCCAGGGTGGTCTTGAACTCCTGGCCTCAAGGGACTGGCCTTTCTTGGCCTCCCAAAGTGCTGGGATTACAGACGTGAGCCACTGCACCTGGCCTTCACTTTTATTCTTGTAATTATTCCCTTGGTTCTTAAAAAACAAGCACTCTTCCACTTATAGATGAGCAAAGTGCCTAGTACAGTGCCTGACACACAGAAAACACTCAGTAAATGAGTTATTATTGCCTGCTGTTTAAAATATGGTTCTCTCCCTGAATCACTGATTGGGGCACCCATTAGTCTAACTGTCCTCTCTACTTTGTTATGCCACTTCTCGCTACATATGTATACAAGGTGTTATATCTCCAACACGTTTGTACTATAGGTTACAACCGTGAGGCACTGTAACTGAGTTTTTCGAGATCTCCACTGGAAGAAGGAAGAATCAGGCATCATTTGCTATTTATATCTGCTTCAGAGACCAATACACTTCTCTCAGGATGTGTTTGGATGTTGTATAATTTATTCATATGTGATGTGCCTTTACAGAAGACACTAGAATAGTTAAGTTACTGAATCATAAAATGTCATCGCCTTTCCTAACAATGTACCTGAACAGATGGCAAACAACTACTTTTATGGCTTGTTTCTCCATTACACGTAGAAATATTTATTAACATTGTATTTCTGTCATATGTGTGCAACCAGCAAGAAACCAAGTTAGGCAGCTGCTACCGTGGCTGGGGGAAGAGAGAGTGACGGGTGACCCACTCTGGTTTTTGTCTTAGCAGGTGACCAAGCAAAGCCTCGGCCTGAGGGAGGGGGTGCAAGAACACGGCTTACTCCCCTGGTGCTAAAAAGTGGTGAACAAGGCAACCCCATCAGCGGTGGGGAGCAACTCTCATGACAAAACAGTGTTTTATCAGATCTGATATCTCACTGACCATAAACATACATTATTTTACATACTACTGAGAAAGGAAAAGCATGCAAGATGGGTTTTTTTTTTTTTTGTAGACAGAGTCGCACTCTGTTGCCCAGGCTGGAGTGCAGTGGTGTGATCTCGACTCACTGCAACCTCAGCTCCTGGGTTCAAGTGATTCTCCTGCCTCAGCCTCCCGAGTCGCTGGGATTACATGTGCTCATCACCATGCCCAGCTAATTTTTTGTCTTTTTAAAGATGGGGTTTCACCATGTTGGCCAGGTTGGTTTCGAACTCCTGGCCTCAAGTGATCTGTGCACTTTGACCTCCCAAAGTGCTGGGATTACAGGTGTGAGCCACCATGCCCAGCCCAAGATGGAAAACTGAACAGGGATCAGGGACCACTTGAATCCAGGGAA
>NW_012110141.1:1401207-1426147 GCF_000951045.1 Mandrillus leucophaeus
CAGGCTGCAGTGCAGTGGCGCGATCTCAGCTCACCGCAAGCTCCGACTCCGGGGTTCCCACCATTTTCCTGCCTCAGCCTCCCAAGTAGCTGGGACTACAGGTGCCCACCACCGTGCCCGGCTAATTTTTTTGTATTTTTAGTAGAGATGGGGTTTTACCGTGTTAGCCAGGATGGTCTCGATCTCTTGACCTTGTGATCCGCCCACCTTGGCCTCCCAAATTGCCGGGATTACAGGGGTGAGCCACCGTGCCTGGCCCCCTGCCCTTTTTTTTTTTTTTTTAAGACAGAGTCTCGCTCTATTGACCAGGCTGGAATGCAGTGGTGCAACCTCAGCACACTGCAGCCTTGACCTCCCAGCCTCAAGCAGTCCTCCCACCAAAGCCTCCTGAGTAGCTGGGACTATAGGCACATGCCACCACGTCTGCTAGTTTTTGTATTTTTTAGTGGAGACAGGGTTTTGCCATGTTGGCCAGGGTGGTCTTGAACTCCTGGCCTCAAGGGACTGGCCTTTCTTGGCCTCCCAAAGTGCTGGGATTACAGACGTGAGCCACTGCACCTGGCCTTCACTTTTATTCTTGTAATTATTCCCTTGGTTCTTAAAAAACAAGCACTCTTCCACTTATAGATGAGCAAAGTGCCTAGTACAGTGCCTGACACACAGAAAACACTCAGTAAATGAGTTATTATTGCCTGCTGTTTAAAATATGGTTCTCTCCCTGAATCACTGATTGGGGCACCCATTAGTCTAACTGTCCTCTCTACTTTGTTATGCCACTTCTCGCTACATATGTATACAAGGTGTTATATCTCCAACACGTTTGTACTATAGGTTACAACCGTGAGGCACTGTAACTGAGTTTTTCGAGATCTCCACTGGAAGAAGGAAGAATCAGGCATCATTTGCTATTTATATCTGCTTCAGAGACCAATACACTTCTCTCAGGATGTGTTTGGATGTTGTATAATTTATTCATATGTGATGTGCCTTTACAGAAGACACTAGAATAGTTAAGTTACTGAATCATAAAATGTCATCGCCTTTCCTAACAATGTACCTGAACAGATGGCAAACAACTACTTTTATGGCTTGTTTCTCCATTACACGTAGAAATATTTATTAACATTGTATTTCTGTCATATGTGTGCAACCAGCAAGAAACCAAGTTAGGCAGCTGCTACCGTGGCTGGGGGAAGAGAGAGTGACGGGTGACCCACTCTGGTTTTTGTCTTAGCAGGTGACCAAGCAAAGCCTCGGCCTGAGGGAGGGGGTGCAAGAACACGGCTTACTCCCCTGGTGCTAAAAAGTGGTGAACAAGGCAACCCCATCAGCGGTGGGGAGCAACTCTCATGACAAAACAGTGTTTTATCAGATCTGATATCTCACTGACCATAAACATACATTATTTTACATACTACTGAGAAAGGAAAAGCATGCAAGATGGGTTTTTTTTTTTTTTGTAGACAGAGTCGCACTCTGTTGCCCAGGCTGGAGTGCAGTGGTGTGATCTCGACTCACTGCAACCTCAGCTCCTGGGTTCAAGTGATTCTCCTGCCTCAGCCTCCCGAGTCGCTGGGATTACATGTGCTCATCACCATGCCCAGCTAATTTTTTGTATTTTTAAAGATGGGGTTTCACCATGTTGGCCAGGTTGGTTTCGAACTCCTGGCCTCAAGTGATCTGTGCACTTTGACCTCCCAAAGTGCTGGGATTACAGGTGTGAGCCACCATGCCCAGCCCAAGATGGAAAACTGAACAGGGATCAGGGACCACTTGAATCCAGGGAACCAAAAGGCCGCAAAGAAACCTGCCATGCAGAAAGGGATGGCAAAGAGCCTTGCATGTTTCAACCTGGGAACTGGGCAGAGAGGGGAGGAATCTCCCCTGAAGATTTGAATCCTAAGTCAGTAGTTACTCTCATTTGCATTCTGAACTCACACCACCACTGTGGTTCAAATGCCATCAAGCAGGGAATCTAAACTTTGGTCTTAGTTTACCAGCACCTCAGGTGACCAGCAGACACAGACACTGAAGAAATGAACTTCCACGGCAACTTTTTAAGATGGATCCCAATTTCAGATGTTAACTATAAAAATATGTACATCTGTGAACAGAAAAACAGGAACCCCCACCTATTGGGAGGCCCATTCTGGGAGTTATTCAGGATTTGGAGCTAAAAATACCAAAGTTAGGAAGAAGGCAAGACAGAAACCAAAGTCTCAAAAACAAGACGAGGTCTGACCAGTTACCCACTGAAGGGAATGAAAGCACACTGGAGACAGGCAGAGTCACTAAACACTCTGCAGCCAGGGGCAGGTTGAAGACAAGCAGGCTGGGGCTTGGGCTACAGCTCCGTCCACTTGTTTTCTGACTTCAAGAATAAGGACAGAAGCTATCCCAGCTTCAACTCCTCATCAATAAGATGCAGGAAATTCTCTAGGATTACTGAGGAAATGAAATAAGCAACTGTATTTTAAGTGTTTTATATACTGTAAAAGCATTGTGCTAATAAAATTATACTTGTTATTCTAGATACAAATATTCTGAATGCTCCTTAAGACAGATTCTGTTTTTCTTTTTTATTGTTGTAATTTTCACTTAGCAGGAGGCTGTATATAAATCAAGCCCTTAGTAAATCCTTATTTAGTGAATATATAAATACTGCCAACATCTGGCCCCAGCCCTATTTGGCCTGAAATTCCTGAGGGTTGGTTACCACTATTGCTGAAAATAGAAAGGGAAAAACAAGAACAAAACCCACCAATCCAAGACAGGATGTATTTGTGCTTAATTAAACAAGCACACGGCACTCTCCCACCCACTCTTGGTCTCCCTGAAACTCAGACCTGCAAAACCAAGATACGAGCTGGAATGACATGATGCTTTCACAATAGCAGACTGAGGAAGACTCCAGAAGACAACTTTACAATGTATTAAACAAGATAAAAGGCAGCTTCGAAACAACAAGATTGTTCATTACTGGCAAAAAGACCCACAACATCATCAAAGAGCACCTTGGGAGAAGAGATTAAATTTTAGGTCCCCAGGAATATCCTGATAATCAAGCTTACCAGCAGAGATAAGAGAAAAAGGTCCTCACCTGGGCACAATGCTTCCAGTGGGAGGGGGAGAAGCTCTGTGGCTGGGAGTGAGAAATCCCGGGCAGAAGATGAGGGCTTCCATTTCCAACCTGGGTAGCCCTGGGTACTCAAAGTAGGCTTTGTGGTTTAGGGAGAAGGAGGAGGGAATGGAGACTTGGGTTCTTCCAGGCTCTGCCCTCATCCATCACATGTTTCTGGGTGGACTTGTCCATAAAATGAAGAGTAGGACAAGAGGATCTAGGGCACAAACTGTATCTTACACTTCATGATTCTATATTTTCCAGGATGGCAGTATTTAAGGAAAGGAATTCTGTGCTGTTCATTCTCTGTTGTCCAACCCCACCTTTTTTTTTCCCCCTTGGAATAAAGGGTACAAGAAAAGAACAAATCAGATAAATATGAAATAAAGACCAAAGAGATACACAGAACACCAAAAGGAATGAGTTAGAATGTGAAGAGAAGCACCAGTGTACACCAGTGCAAAACACCAATGGCAGCTGTCTGTCTTCTATCTGATTTAACACACTGTAAAGCTGTCTTCTGGAGTCTAACTTCAGTCTGCTATTGTGAAAGTATCATGTCATTCCAGCTTGTATCTTGGTTTTGCAGGTCTGAGTTTCAGGGAGACCGAGGGTGGTTGGGAGAGTGCTGTGTGCTTGTTTAAGCACAAATATATTCCGTCCTGAATTGATGGGTTTTGTTTTTTGTTTCTCCTTTTCTATTTTCAGCAATAGTGGTAACCAGCCCTCAGAAATCTGAGGCCAAATAGGGCTGGGGCCAGATGTTGGCAGTATTTATTTATTCACTAAATAAGGATTTACTAAGGGCTTGATTTATGTACAGCCTCCTGCTAAGTGAAAATTACAACAACAAAAGAGAAAACACAGAATCTGACTAAAGGAACATTCAGAATATTTACATCTAGAATAGTAAGTATAATTTTATTGGCATAGCTTTTTTTTTGAGATGGAGTCTCGGCTCTGTGACCCGGCTCACTGCAACCTCTGCCTCCTGAATTCAAGCAATTCTCCCACCTCAGCCTCCCAAGTAGCTGGGACTACAGGCGTGTGCCACCATGCCTGGCTAATTTTTTTATATTTAGTAGAAATGGGGTTTCACCATGTTGGTCAGTCACTCCCAACCTCAGACGATCTGCCCGCCTCGGCCTCCTGGAGTGCTGGGATTACAGGCATGAACCACTGCACCCGGATGCACAATGCTTTTATAGTACATAAAATATTTAAAATACAGTTGCTTATTTCATTTCTTCGGTAATCCTAGAGTATTTTCTGTATCTTATTGACGAGGAATTGAAGTTGGGATAGCTCCTCTCCTGACTCTTGAGGTCAGAAAACAAGTGGACAGAGCTGTGGAATGCACAAAGGCCAAGCATGAAAGGGGAGGGCCAGAAAGTTGACTGGAGTGCAGGGGAGTTTCTGAAGTGATTTAAGGTGGGAATAAGAGGCTCAGGATGAAAATGATCATATGGGGACCATGGAGAATGGTTAAAATTGGAAAATGAACTGAGTGGTGACAGATATGGGCAGCCCAGAAAGAGGCTAAACTATCATAGACTTTCAGTACACAGTGCAACACACTCAGGGGCTGAGCTTTTTAAAGCACAGGTCCATGTTTGGTCAAGGAGACTCAAAACTTCTTTCCATTCATTTTAGTCTGAATACTTGTTTGAGTAACTCTTTCAGAATGTTTCTATAGGGGCTGTTTCAGTTAACAAAGCAGAGAAAAGCAGAAACCTGTCTAAAACACTAATTTTTAAAGAGTGATCTCAATGTTGTTGTTTTCCAGATATTCCTTGCACAAGAAGGTTTGTAGAAATACAGAACTTTTAACAATGGATAACTATGAGAAGACCCAACCCACAAGTTTCCTGTAGATTAAGATAAAAGAAAAACAAAAATATAGGCAATCTTGGAGGCCCAAAATTCGCCCAGTAATAAACAATTTCTCTGGAAAACTGGAAACAAGGTTTATTTCACCTCAGTCAGGCTGTTAGCCAGCATTTTTGTTGGACTCAAGTTCTTAAAGATTCAAATATTTCCTATTCTCAACCTCTGGCTTACAGCTAAATACTTCACGGTTTTTATCTGCGGGCTGGCCCTACTTGATAAGGACTTAGAAAACTGTACTAAAAAATATGTTTAAGCAAATCTTTCCCGTGACAGTAGCAGTCTTTTCCTCCATGAGGAAATCTGGCTCTTACAGCTAATCTGCAGGAATTCGTTGCCAAATAGATCTGTGAGCTGTGGGTTTGCCCAGGACACTAATAGTGCTAACTGCTGCACACTCTTAGGAGCACCTTTCAGACCCCAGGGCATCGTACAAACACAATTTCATATTCTATTTCATTCCACTGCCATTTCATAATTTAGAAATTAAGGAACAGAAAAGTTAAATAGCTTGCTCAGGACATAAAGTAAGTCCAAGTCAAGGTTTAAGCTTTTAAACTGAAGCCTGTCTGGCTGCACACCCCTTTTCCTCAGAGAGGGGCTTTCATTGGTGGTTTGGTAAGGTAGTTTTTTTCAGTTGCATTTTTTAAAGGGGATATTGTTTTTGTTTGTTTGTTTTTTGAGACAGAGTCTCGCTCTGTCGCCCAGGCTGGGGTGCAGTGGTGTGATCTTAACTCACTGCACCCTCCACCTCCCAGGTTCAAACGATTCTTCTGCCTCAGCCTCCCGAGTAGCTGGGACTACAGGAACGACTATGCCCGACTTATTTTTGTATTTTCAATAGAGATTGGGTTTCACCATGTTGGCCAGGCCGGTCTCAAACTCCTGACCTCAAGTGATCACCCACCTCAGCCTCTCAAAGTGCTGGGATTACAGGCGTGAGCCACCACACCCAGCCTGTTGTCACCCTTGTTTTTAATGCAACTTTTACGATGCTTCTGGTTTTCCTAATTGAGGAATAATTAATAGAAATTGTACATATTCAAGGTATGCAATGTGATTATTTGATATATAGATTGTGTATTGATTACTAATCAAATTAATCAACACATCTGTCATCACACTTAGTTACCGTCTGCATGGGGAGGGAAGAGAGTAAGGATACTTCCTAATCTCCAGAACATATTCATCTTATAAATGAAAGCTATACCCTTTGACCAACATCTCACTGTTTCTCCCATGCCCCAGACCCTGACAATCACCATTCTACTCTTGGCTTGTGGATTCAACTTTTTTATATTCTACATATAACTGAGATCATGCAGTATTTGTTTTTCTGTGTCTGGATTATTCCACTTAGCATAATGTACTCCAGGATCATCCATGTTGTTGCAAATGGCAGGCTTATTTTTATGGCTAAATATTGTTCTATCCTGTATATATACACCACATTTTCTTTAACCACTCTTAGGATAAATGGCACTTGGGTTGTTTCTGTATCTTTGCTATTGTGAGTAATGCTGAAATAAATATGAAAGTGAAGATATCTCTTTGACATACTTATTTGATGTCTTTTAAGTATATATCCAGAAGTGGGATTGCTGGATCATATATATAGCTGAATTTTTACAAAACTTCCATACTCATGTCCATAATGGCTGTACCAATTTTCACCCTAATAGTGTACAAGGGTTCCCTTTCCTCCATATCCTTGCCAAAACTTGTTACATTTTGTCTTTTTGACAACAGGCATCCTAACAAACGTGAGATACAATCTCATTGTGGTTTTGATTTGCATTTCTCAAATGATTAGAGATGTCAAGCACCATTTTGTTTTTCTTTTTTTTTTTTTTTTTGAGACAGAATCTCACTGTTGCCCAGGCTGGAGGGCAGTGGCATGATCTTGGCTCAATGCAGTCTCGACCTCTTCCGGTTCAGGTGATCCTCCCACCTCAGCCTCCTCACCTCAGTCTTGCGGGTAACTGAGATTATAGGTGCATGCCACCACGCCTAGCTAATTTTTGTATTTCTTGTAGAGACAGTGTTTCGCCATGTTGTTCAGGCTGGTTGGGAACTCCTAGACTCAAGCAATCCACTTGCCTCGGCTTCCCAAAATGGTGAGATTACAGGCATGAGCCAGTGCACCTGAAAAGCATCTTTTCATTTACCTGTTGGCTATCTGTATGTCTTCTTTGGAAAAGGGTCTATTAAAGTCTTTTGCCCCCACCTTCACTTTTTTATTTTAGTATTGAGTTGTATGAGTTCCCCATATATTATGGACATTGACCTCTTATCAGATATATGGTTTGTAGACATTCTCTCCCAGCCTGTATGTTACCTTTTCATTTTGTTGGTTGTTTCCTTTGCTGTGCCGAAGCTTTTTGGCTTGATGTAGTCCCACTTGTGTGCTTTTGCTTTTGTTGCCTGTGCTTTGAGGTAATAGCAACAAAACCATTGCCAAGGTCAATGTCCAGAAGATTTTTTCCCCTATGTTTTCTTCTAGAAATTATATGGTTTCAGGCCTTACCGTTAAGTCTTAACCCATTTCAAGTTGATTTTTGTATACAGTGTTAAGGGTCCAGTTTTATTTTTTAGCACGTGGATATCCAGTTTTCCCAAAAGTATTCATCGAAGAGACTGTCCTTTCCCTCATTGCGTATTCTTGGCACCCCTTGTCAGCGTGTTTCTGTGTAATCCTCCAGGTAGGTACTAGATCCATCTGACATTTAGGTAATTACGTATTTATCATTTACTCCCACTGGATTTTAAGCTTCTTTCCAGGGCAGTGACCATGCCTTATTTATCCTGTAGCAGCCTTTCACCACACTTAGAGCAGTGCCCCAACACACAGAGCTTAAGAAGAGCATGAAGTGATGACATACACAGATTATTAACTTCTTTGTGCTCCAAGGGAAGTCTTTTATGGAGACTAAAAGTACAAGTCATCAGTTCCAAATGAATTTAAATAGGTTTCAGGTATTCTTCTACTGACCCAAATTAGACCACTCCTTGTTTCCCTTTTCCTTCCATCCCTTGTAAATTCCCATGACACAACAAACCAACAAAAACTCTAAAAGTAGACTGTTGTATGAAAAAGACCCTAAACCTATCAGTTTAAAGAAGAGCTGGAAAAATTTTTAATGAAAACCAAACTCAGTATAAACTTTTCTTCCCCTCTTCCCTCCTTCCTTCTCAAGAGGCTTCGGCAGCACCAGAGCTCCCCAGAACAAACCAAAGCCCTCTGGTGGAGCATTTGGATTTCATCTCCCATCTGGACTGTACCCCTTCCACCGGTGAGGGCAAAGTTCACATGTGAAGTCCACAGAGTAAGATGCCTCGATGGGTAATGTGGGGATTCAGGAACAAGCGAGTAAGCAGGGCTGGAAACAGATTCGAGTTGCATTTGTGGTAGGTTCTGCTAGGAGATGGAAGGGCAACCCATGCTCTTGTTGACAGCAAAGGAAAGAGGAACTCACCACTGGCTGGAGGAATGTCCAGTAGTCATGGGAAGGCAGAAATGGATTATCAAGTTTCAGACTTAAAAAACAAAAAACAAAACGAAACAAAAAACTGTAATTGCGGATGTTCCTTGCAGTTTAAGATCAGAGTAAATATACCAGTACAAAATCACTGGAGTCAAAGGCCCTTGTATGTGTGTTTTTTCCCCCCAGTAATGGGTCACATGGTCAGCACTCCCTGTATGAACTCTCTTTTTTGGTAATGATGACTTGAGAATTTCCACACTTGCCAAGTCAGTATTACGTGGAACTCAAACCTGACTTGGTGCATATGAAGACTTTGCTCACACTTGTTTTTACTACAGTCAGCAACACTTCATAAAGCCAAATGTAATGATATAATTTTGGCAGAGCTAATATAAATAGCTCAAAATTATTAATTTACCATTGGCTGCAATTATTAACCAGTATCTACATTATGTGACAGCTGTCAGTTTTCTATTTACCTTTATTAGGTGAGGCCCCAAAGTAAATTTTTAGTTAAATATATTAGGTTACCCCAAGGGTCAGGAAAGGAGCCTAAAAACAGAGAAGAGACTGAATTGAATAGCTTAGATTTCTAGTACTGGGCATTCTGAAAGCATTTTGGCAATTTATCCCATAAATGAGAATTTAGATCAGATGGGAGATAATAAATTAGAGAATTTGATTCAAGAGGCTTAACTCTGGTTAGTCAAATGATGACTAATTTCCAATCAGGAATTTGATCAGTTAGTAAATCAGTACCTCAAAATTGGTTAAGAGTAAAATTGTTGAGAGCTGTAGTCATTTTAAAAAGGTGTTATTTCTTATTCCCAATCAAATCTCATATTGCTGAATTCTATTATGCTCCAATATTAAATTTTAAAAAGTTGGCTTTTTAAAAATTGGTTTTTAAAATTGGTTTTTGAAAAATTTTAAAAGTTGGTTTTTAAAAATTTTAAAAATTTTTAAAAGTTGGCTCATGCCTGTAATCCCAGCACTTTGGGAGGCTGAGGCAGGCAGATCACGAGGTCAGGCGTTTGAGACCAGCCTGGCCAACATAGTGAAACCCCATCTCCACTAAAAAACACAAAAAATTAGCCGGGTGTGATGGTGGGCGCCTGTAATCCCAGCTACTCAGGAGGCTGAGGTAGGAGAATCGCTTGAACCTGGGAGGCGGAGGTTGCCGTGAGCCAAAATCACGCCATTGTTCTCCAACCCGAGTGACAGTGCAAGACTTTGTCTCAGGAAAAAAAAAAAAAGAAAAAAGAAAAAAAAAGTTATAATTATCATTGTTATTTTGCTTTTCTCACAAAGAATTATGTCTTGCTTACCTTGGCCCAAGAGAGCAGGTTTTATTTAGGTGGCAGGTCATTTAAGAGTTAACATCCTATTCCAAGACAGGATGGGAAAGGAATGGATGTGCTTAATGACACTGAGTAATAGAGGGTATGAGTATGCTCATTTTGGAAGACAACAGTGTACCTGACAGTTTTCTTGCCTGCCTAGACCTGAACTAGACAACTGAGAATACAATGAAAGAAATTTTTTTTTTTTTTTTTTTTTTTTTTGAGATGGTGTCTTGCTGTTGCCCAGGCTGGAGTGCAGTAGCGCGATCTCGGCTCAACCTCCAGCTCCTAGGTTCAAGCAATTCTCCTGCCTCAGCCTCCCTAGCAGCTGGGATTGCAGGCGCATACCACCACACTCGGCTAATTTTTGTATTTTTAGTAGAGAGGGGGTTTTGCCACGTTGGCCAGGCTGGTCTCGAACTCCTGACCTCAGGTGACCTGCTCACTTCAGCCTCCCAAAGTGCTGGGATTACAAGTGTGAACCACTGCACCTAGCCACAACAAAAGAATTTAAACTAGCTAACTCTACTTGGAAAAACAATCCCACCAGTGGAAGACTCTGTTTAAAGCATTTAAAAATCATTGCAAATTATTAATATTTTAACATTTCAACATCTTAATATGGGAATGTATTGCTATTAAATCCTTGAAAATTACTGTACGGCTGATCTACGAACATCTGCATTCTATAGTCCGTGCGCACCCGCAAGTCAAAGGTAAACTTTCTTGAGGATCGTCACTTATCTTTACCACTAGATGAATGCTGAAGAGTTATTATGATTATATAGTAGCAAATCTGATTCTAAAAGAATGATGAATTATTCAGCTACTCTGAACTAATGTTGGCTCTTCTTTGCATTAATATTCACATGTTTTCAAAATGTAAAGCAACTGGGCCACCCAAATCTGACAATAGGCAAATGGACAATTATATAGTACCTGTCCCAAGAAAGAAGTTGCTCTCACATCAGCCTGTCCCTGATGCTGCCGCCCTAATTTAATACTACTTTTTTCTCTCGCCCCCTCTTCTACCCAACTAGATAAATTAAACTGTGTGATGGTTTTAAGTGCTGTGTGGCTTGAAATATAACATTTATACAAACTATTCTTGAGGCACAAATAAGAGGCCTCTCTGAATTTCAAAAGCACTGTAGCTCTCCCCTGTTCCTTTAAGTATTGACTCTAAAGCAAGAACTGAGGATTCAGACCTACAAGGAAGCTTTTAACTGACCTGGGTAAGCATGTAAAAAGAGAGGCATGTACTTAGTTATGGCCATTTTCTCTCCTAAAGGTCCTGTGGATTTTGACCAACAGATACTAAATTTATGTTCAGAAAATGTAGAGTTCACATTTTAAAACATTTTCTTAAGTCACAAGGTGCCTGAAAATAAGTAGTGTGGTTATTTTCTCTAATTTTCTACTTTTCTTCTTTGATAAGTTTATTCTCTGTTTTAAGGCTTGTGAGGAGCAATGGATTAATAAGGTGGAGCCAGTTTTGCCTCAGGACAGATATTAAATGTCAGGGATGAGAGGAGGAAACACTGCCTGTTCACCCAGTGTGCAGGAGCTTTCTTACTGAATGGAAGCACCACTTCCCAAATCAGCAGTCTGGGTGTTGTGCTTGAAGACTTAAAAAAAAAAAAAAATTAAGCAAGCTCTGGCATTCATCATCATTTAAAAAAAAATCATTTCATGAATGTCTACTGTGCATGTGAAGTAGTGATTCAGATGCCTAGCAATGAATTTTTTTTTTTTAAACGATGCAATCTTTTCTTTAAAAAAAATTGTTCCGGTAAGTATTTTGACAAAGAGACAATATGTGTTTCTTCATTTTAAAAATGTGATCTGGGGCCAGGCACGGTGGCTCATGACTGTAATCCAAGCACTTTGGGAGGTCGAGGTGGGCAGATCACTTGAAGTCAGGAGTTCGAGACCAGCCTGGGCCGACATGGTGAAACCCTGTCTCTACTAAAAATACAAAAATTAGCCAGGTGTGGTGGTGTGTGCCTGTAGTCCCTGCTACTTGGGAGGCTGAGGCAGGAGAATTGCTTGAACCAGAAGGTGGAGATTGCAGTGAGCCAAGATCACGCCACTGCACTTTAGCCTGGGCGACAGAGCAAGACTCTGATAAATAAATAAATAAATGTGATCTGGAATAAGAATAGCCTATATTTTCTTCAATGAATGCCATAATTTTACATTACGTGGGCTCTAATCTGTATATTTTATTCTTAGGAATACTTTTCTTTACCCAGGGGAAGCAGAATTCTATGGGTAGTACTGAAATAACCTTCAAGATAATGCCTTGTGTGCAGGACGAATTATAGTAGGAGGCAGGTAGGTCAAACTGTTTTTTTTTTTTTTTTTTGAGATGGAGTCTCGTGCTGTGTCACCCAGGCTGGAGTGCAGTGGCGCGATCTCGGCTCACTGCAAGCTCCGCCTCCCAGGTTCACGCCATTCTCCTGCCTCAGCCTCCGAGTAGCTGGGACTACAGGCGCCCGCCAACACGCCCGGCTAGTTTTTTGTATTTTTAGTAGAGACGGGGTTTCACCATGTTAGCCAGGATGGTCTCGATCTCCTGACCTCGTGATCCACCCGCCTCGGCCTCCCAAAGTGCTGGGATTACAGGCTTGAGCCACCGTGCCCGGCCAAACTGATTTTTTTGATAACTGCCTACAATAAGTGGCATCCGGAGAGTGGTTCCATAAATGTTACTGACTGAGTCAGGATTCATGTCATCCTCCACTCTGCCCACACCCTCTTTCAGTAAGAAATTCCATTCTATAAATACGTGTTTTCTTTTTCACAAAAGAGAGAAGTCTTACATGGAGCCTACTCCTATGAGAAACCTGAGCAGGAAAGAGGAAAGTGGAAGAAGCAATCTGAAGTGTGCACATGCACGTGTCACAAACTGGCCTGCTGAATTTCTGCCAAGGAAGACAGGTGCAGATCAGCCTATCAGCCTAAGTTTATGATGGGAAAATTTCAGCCTGGGAAGTAACTTTTCCTGCCCACCCATATTGGTGTGCCTCCCCCAACACCCAGGTGAAAGAAGAGCAGCTGGCTCCGTATCAACATCAAGTAGCTGTAAAGGTGATACTGGGCTCTGCCTGCCAGGCTGCCTTCAGGGTCCCAAAGAACAAAGATCCAGGGTCCTGAACCTCTTTAGCCACAGAAGAAAAGTAACTACTTAGACTAAACAGATAAACCCGTGTAAACATGAGCTAATATTTTTGAGAAAATAAGGGAATAAAACGTAGGCTATTAGACATTTGCCACATGTTCCCCCTCCCTAACCCTTCTCCTAACCAATTCCATTTACCCTTTGAAGATAAAAGACAAGTCTGGTTTTGAAAAATAAATGTTAAACAATGAAGGCAACAAGTGACAGTTGTAGAATACAGACTGTTAAAGAAACTAAACCACTGCCAAAAGAACTGGACTCAGTAAAATAACATTAAGGACAGTTCAAATATATCATAAATTCTTTATATTTTATTAGACATAATGATTCCTTGCAAGAAAGAAAAAAAAAATCAACCTAACTGACCCACCATTCACTCATGGTACTATATTAAAAAAAAATATTCTTAGACTACTGAGATCTTCTAGAGAAGGGACTGTATTTTAGACATGTGGTAGATCACATTACTATTCACCAAAATTTCCCGCTCCTTTATAAGGAGGAATCACATATCCTCACCCCCCACTCAACTCGGGTGTGGCCATGTGACTTGCTTTAACCAATGAAGTGGTAGCAGAAATACCACGTCTCGCTTCCCAGAAGAAGCTTTAAGGGCTAGTGTGGAACTTTGCCTTACTTTCTTTCCCTCCTCTGCTATGAAGAACAGCAATGACATAAACAGAGGCTGCTCCATCACAGATTGAGGTCAACACTGAACAGAGCTGCAGCTGACAAATAATGGACATGTAGCATGAGTGAAAAATCAATGTGTGCTGTTGAAAGCCACTGAGATTTGGGGTCTTGTAGAATAATTACTATCTTGATTGATACTGAGTGGCTTACAAAGGGCACTTAGTAAAGCCAAGCCTGGATGGAAGGACAGAGGATATAAAGTATTCAGAAATTCTAGGGGCGAAATTTGGTAGGTATCAAGTGAATATAAATCAAATATTTCTTTGATTTATATGTGTAAAGACAGCAGCTTTTAGGTTAAATGACAGCTTGGAGAAGTGACAAAATAGAGGTTTCATAAATTAAAGATCTGGCTATGCAGTTTGATAGTAATTTAAGTGGTGTTCAGGATGTCTATTCTAATTACCGGCACAAGATCTATTATCTTTATTCCAAGTTGCTTCACATGTGAGTTGATACAATATCACCTAAGCGCTGAGGAGTCACTGAAGTGACTGCTGAAATGGCTTCACTTTAGTCTTCATGGATATGTCATGCAATAAGGTAGGACTGGATCAAAGTTAGAAGTCTAGTAACCCAAACAAGTTCCTAAGTTTACCTAAACCTGAAAATTACATCTTGATGATTGAAACTCTTCAGCATTAAACATTTCTTTATTGAGCTTCAGTGGGTGTGGTGCTCAGCTGATGCTGGGTGGGGAGGTGACATTGGTATGATGGATACAGAAGAGTCCCTGTTGATCCTTATTATGAGAAACTTTCCTTAGGCTTTCCTGCCTGAAGAGGCTTGTCTGGGCAGGCAAATGGCATCAACACAGGTGTTGAACATATGCTATCAGCTGGCACCACCTTTGGCTCTTGGCATACCAAGGACTAGAAGTAGGCCAGCATTTTCCCACCTGGATTCAGCAGTTGTTTTCCCTGTTTATTCTTTCATTCCTCATGGGTCTTTAGCTAGGTCAGGCATCACTTGGGATCTCTTCTACCACCATCTTCTGTCTTTAAATGTTAAAGAGAATACATAACATTTGTTCTTGATGTCTTGGACATACTTTATGGTAAGCTAATATCCAGAAGCTGGTGTTAACAAATGCAAGAGACCAACCAGGGAAAATAAACCGAAAACACACCAATTAATCAAGTGTTTACCTAGAGTATATACTATGGGACTGACTCTGTGCTAGGTACCACAAGAACAAGTGGGAATCAAATTCTAGCCCTTCAGCTCGAGTCACCTTTTTAGTCTATTTGATAAGAAAAAGAGAAAAGCAACAAGATTATCTCCCCTCTTCTTAACTAGCACAATTTTAAAATGTGGGTACTCAAATCATCACAGGTAAGGCTTTCTCTCACCCAATGATACTTCTGTAGGAAGAAAAAAAGAGGGAATTCTAGCAAAAAGGAAGAGCACATGATGCCAGATGGACTAAAAGAGCAAAGAATACAATTCATCAGCAAATTATTTGTCTATTAACAGTTTCAAATAAAATGCAATAAAATATATTTATAGAATGCTGGTATCAAGAAGATGATATACTATACCAGGTGCAGTAGCTCAAGCCTATAATCCCAGCATTTTAGAAGGCCAATGCAGGAGGACTTCCTTGAGGCCAGGAGTTTGGGACCAGTATGGGCAACACAGGGAGACTCTCTACAAAAAATTAAAAATTAGCTGGGTATGGTGGCGCACACCTGTGGTACCAGCTACTCAGAAGGCTGAGGTAAGAGAATTGCTTGAGCCCAGGAAATGGAGGCTGCAGTGAGCCATGATTGCATCACTGCACTCCAGCCTGAGACCCTGTCTCAAAAAAAAAAGGCGGGGGGGTGGGTACCATAAAGTTATATATGTACAATTTTGTACTATGTTAAAAACTGTATGTAGGAGTAATCACAATCAGCATACATACATAAATATGAATGAGTAGAAGTTTAAGGTGATGCGCTGTAGTTGTGATTTTTTAAAAATATAAAGTAGATTTACATACATTTATTTAAAAGATCATACTCACTAAATCCACAAGGTCCATAACCTACACCAAAACCTCTACTCCAGCAGTTTTCAACACTAGACAGTACTGCCCCCACTCCAGGAGGCACATGGAAATGCATGGGAGTGTTACTGGGCAATTATGTCTGAGGGGCACTCCTGGCATTTAGTGGGCAAGGGCCAGGAATGCAGAATACCCTGCCGCACACAAGACAGCCCCACACAATAAGAAACTGTCCTACTCATAACACCAGCAGCACCACTGTTAAGAGACTGCCGCTAGGACAGGACCAGGATCAGTGTCACCCAAGATATGCTATAAAAACCCTAAAATTTAACAAAATACCATTAACTTTATGCCAGTATGATTTAAAACTAAATCTTTTTCATTTAAAACACTGCAGACGTATATAATCACTCCTCAAAGATGGAAATGGGTAAAAGATATTACCTGAACAGAGAAAATAATCTCGTTTCCTGAGAGAGATCATATTGCTTTCATGTTAGAAACAATTTAAACAAACACTGAGGGTCAAAAAATTATCCCCATCTGCTAAACACACTTTTGTACCTTATCAATACACCATTATCCCACAGGTGGTTTGTGAATTCGTCAGTAACTCCTGTCCCGGATTGAAAGTTCAAAAAGAAAGAAGCAAGGACAAGTGGCTAGAAACCCTGCAGCCACTGGCATGACCAAGAACTGAACACTCTGCTGGCCAACTTGCTCCTTGTGAAAAATGGCCCTCGAGTGCCACCCAGAGATGCTTGGAGCTGCTAAGAACAGTGCCTTCTTCCTGGCCTCAAATAAGAGGGGAGGAGAAAATGGAAAACTACTCTTTCACATAGGTTGTAGAAATGAGATCCTTTATGCTCAATTAAATGGTTTTCCTACTTTGATGCATGTTTAGTACTTAAGACCGTCATGCTCATATTTAACTTCCCAAAAGGCTGTTGATACTGCCATCTAGTGAATACAGTCCTTTTTACAACAGAAAGTCACAAAACTTAAAGAGTTCATGAGCCTACATTTCTAAAGTAAAGTTCAAGAAGTGTAAGTATCCTGTTTTTAATCTCATTTGAAATACTACTTATTTTACATTGAGAAGAGGAAAAAAAGTTAGTAATAGAGAGTTTGCACTCTGTGGATTCCTTTTAGGAATTTCAAAATTTCAAAAATGAATACAACAGGAGAAGGTAAGCAAATTTGATTTTCCATAAAGCAGGGGAGTCCAGTCTTTTGGCTTCCCTGGGCCACACTAGAACTGTCTTGGACCACAAGTAAAATACACTAACACTAATGATAGCTGATGAGCTTTAAAAAAAAATCTAATGTTTTAAGAAGTTTATAAATTTGTGTTGGGCTGCATTCAAAGCTGTCCTGGGCCGCATGCGGCCTGTGGGCCATGGGCTGGACAAGCTTGTCATAAAGGACTGAAGCTCTGCACTGTCTCCAGCAATGATTGTTACAGCTGTACTTGCTATCTACAAGTGCTGTTCAGATATGCTGTGCTGTTCAGAGCATAGTCCACTTGTCCCTGTATGATGAGTACTTGTACTTTTCTTGAGTTGCTAGCTTACTGAATCTTAAAGACACTATGAACTATGTATCTGGTCACAATTCCTTCTTTGCCTTGGCTGCTAGGAAGCATGGAGCCAAATTACTGGCCTATTTCAGTCTACTGACAAGATCTTGTACAGTACATGCTACCTCTATCTTCACTCCATATTTCCTCCTCTTGATATCTTCCTTCTGTCCCAATATGTTCACCCACTCATTTTAAATTTTATTTTGTATGCCCCTTTACTTTGGTACATATAAATAAAACACATTAGTGTTATTTACTGTGTGTATGATGCTCCTGTTGGGATCCTCTGCATGTAACCATAGGCATATGGATGGCAAATATCACAGGCAAAGGTGATTTGTGTCTTATATGACTCTTAGGGCCTCTTTCTACTTCTTAACTCCCCATTAGGAGAGCTGCTGCTGGTCTAAACTGGGGTTCGAAAGATACAGTCAAAAGTATTGCTCACGTATAACTGCTACCTTTTCCACATTCCATTCCAGCATGGCCGCCTGAGATGTCTGGCTTAAATTTCTGCAGCTTCTTCAACTGATGGGACTGCTTTTTTTACTTCTAAGCCCACAAATCCTGTCTCATTGTTTCTGTACTTTGTCCCATTCCTAGATAGTTGACCTATGTATCCCAAATAATTTTTTTTAATATGAACCTTTTTTTAACATAAAGGCTTACTAAAAGGCAGAACATAAACTGTTGTAGTAAAAGGCATAAAGATGATGATACTGAAACCCTAAAGGCTCTCCTTCAAAAACAACGGATAATGTGGGATACCTTATCACCGCTTTAGCAGACATCATGCTTGTCTGAGAAGCCAGGCCTACATACTGTTGAACTGTATTCATTCGTGTTGAGATAGTAACACCCAGTGAGAGTTCATCACTGGGACATCTTAGACTTTGTACTGAATTTCTCTTTCTTATCTCCAATAACTGGCTATTAAAAAAATACAGATTACAAAAATCACATTCTCAGTCTTACCCAAGAGCCACAACGCCTGGCTTTGTGTATTTTCTCTACAGCTGCCAAAAGCACAAAACAACAGATAGTTTCCTATTAACAAAGTGCAAAGTAAGAGGTATGGGTGGGTTTGTGTGGGAGGTACTATCGGTAATATGTGTGCTCATTATGCAAATAAAAGCCAATCCTATTTTTAAATGTACTTTTATATGTACAGGCAAGTATACATAAGAGTTACATGATCGGCCGGGCATGGTGGCTTACACCTGTAATTCCAGCACTCTGGGAGGCCGAGATGGGCAGATCACAAGGTCAGGAGACCAAGACCATCCTGGCTAACACGGTGAAACCCCATCTCTACTAAACATACAAAAAATTGGCCAGGTGTGGTGGTATGCGCCTGTAATCCCAGCTACTCAGGAGGCTGAGGCAGGAAAATCGTTTGAACCTGGGAGGCGGAGGTTGCAAGGAGCCAAGACCGCATCACTGCACTCCAGCCTGGGCGACAGAGCAAAACTGTCTCCAACAAAAAGAAAAAAAAAGAGACGGTCAAGGTCAAGGTGATGAAGGTTACGAAAATATTACTGGGAAGATAAACTATCAAAAATGCCTACAAAATGGAATGACAGTGTCATTTGATAGATAATTAGTGTCAAAGGTTCTGAATTTTAGACATGCTCATATCTAATGGGATTGACATACCTATCTTATGAAAAAGTGAAGTGAAATGTAACTTCCTCAGTGGCTTGTTTGGAATTCAGCTTCTGTGCAGGGAGCAGGCACTAAGACACATCTGAAAAGCATGACAGACAGAGGACATGGGCCGTAAGGTTTTTATTCCAAGTTCAATCATTACTTGAGTCCTGTACTTTTTTCTGTGTCCTACACAGAATCCTGGAGATAAGTGTAGTCATCGAAGCTTACACATTGGAAATTAAGGCATAGAGTCGCTAAGGAACTGGCCCAGTGAGCTGGGCTCTTGGTTCAGCAACAACTGTCGGTGACTTACTAAAAGATTCTTTAGTTTGCCTGTTGTTTTTAGTAGAAAGCTGTGGGCTGGACCCAATACTAGCAAATGGAACTCAGGGGGCTGACAGCGACATCTCTGAAGGCCAAAAAACCTCCTCACATGTCAAGTCAACCATCCCTTTAGGTCTTGGGGATGGAGACAGGGCTGGCAGGTGGAGTGGCAGGAGACAGGGCTGGCAGGTAATCTAATTATAATCATGCCAGAGTAATAAAGTGAGTGAGAACATAAAGGACACAGAAGACGCTTTCTGTCAGAGACAAAGAATTCAAAAACCACCAAACAGGAGAATACCATTGCATTCTTCTTCTATGGGACTGTGGACAATGTTAACCATTTATAAACAGCACTCTTGTGTACTGGACTCTTTCCCTTTGCACAGTCTCAGTGCCCAGAAAAATAACCACAAACATTATTTCTGCCTCCAGGTCTAGAAGACAGAATCAAATCTCAAACTCAGGTCACAGATGTGCAAGTCTAAAGTTGTCTCAACTAACCCTCCGAGCTTTCCAAGGCTAGCTATGCCTCCAGTTCCTGGAATGTACAATTCTCTTATCTACAAGGATTCTTCAATGACCCTTAAACCCAGGAAAGCTGGAACCTGCAGGTTCTAGCCATCTCTTGATCAGAGTCAAGGGGGCACAGATATCATTTAACATTACCTAACGCTGCAGACGGTACTCTGTCAAACCAGCTGCTATATTAAACCAACACTGGACACCTCTATGGCTTGTCCGCAGAGGGAACTGCCAGGATTCTATTTTTTATATCACGTATCTAAACCAGTACTTTATTTTTTCACCTATATAGTACACCATTATCACTTCCATATCACTCAATTCTTCAGGACTATCTTTTCTCATTCTACATAACAGTTGCTTAAGGTCTCATCATGGTTCACTTTGGAGAGCAGGACTGAAGTTCAGTGAGAATTTTTTTTCATCTTATATACTTCTAATATTCTAATTTATTAGGATAATTGTGTGCTACTTTTATAAAGAGTTTTGGTAAACATAAGTGTTTAACCAAATTAAAATGTATTCATACCTTTAATCTAGTTATTCTTGTGAATTTATCACAAGGAAATAACTTATTATGGCCTGAAGATTTCACTGTGATGATACTTAAAGTAGCAAAGAATTAGATACAATCTAAATTTTAAACATGAGAAAGTCAGTTTTAGAAATTATTGTACATTAATGTAACAATATTTATCATTATAATTGTAAAGGCTTCATGAATGAGTGGGAAGTCCTGATACCTCATTTATATGAGGTATCATATAAAAAAAAGCATTCCAAATAAAAATTAAATCACATAAATATATGTATAAGAAAGATAAAAACATTTGTTAGAGTGGTAAAATTCATAGGTAATTTGAAATTTTTAAAATTTTCTTCAGTGAATATAAAATACTTGCCAGTAGCCTGAGAAAAAATAATTTTGCTATAGTTTCAAACTATGATATTAATCAAATTAAGACTTCTCCTTTATTTAGAATTAACTTCAAAGGGAATGAAAGAAGTACCAATACATTAAAAGGCAAAATATGTTAACAGGATCAATGTCTATTGAATCTATTCGTTATTTAATTTAATTTATTTATTTATGTTTTGAGACAGAGTTTCACTCTGTCACCCAGGCTGGAGTGCAGTGGAGCAATCTCGGCTCATTGCAACCTCCACCTCCTGGGTTCAAATGATTCTCCTGTCTCAGCCCTTTTAGTAGCCGGGACTATAGGTGGCATGACACCACACCCAGCTAATTTTTTGTATTTTTAGTAGAGATGGGGTTTCACCATGTTGGCCAGGCTGGTTTTGAACTCCTGACCTCAGGTGTTCCACCCTCCTCGGCCTCCCAAAGTGCTGGGATTACAGGTGTGAGCCACCGTGCCCAGCCTATTGATTCTATTTAAAATGGACTTGTAGCTAGCAATAAAGTTTAAGGAATTCCCAAACAACTGTTTGGGAATGCAAATCTATTTAATTTATAAACAATAAATTTATAAAGTGTTATCTAAATTAAAATAATATAGTGGCACTATAATAACACCACTGCAATTAGTAGTTTAATAATGTGGTAAATAATACTAGGTAAACCCAATTGCTATTTGTGGAAAATCTTTTCTTTTTCAACCAGCTTTCTGAAGGGTTAGGGATCAAGTTTTCCTCCCTTTGAGTTCTGAGAACATGAAGATTTTCAATGATCTTGCAGAAGTTCAAGTCCCACTGAACAAGGAAGGAGAGAGATCAGCAGTGACCCCGAAAGCTAACAACAAGCGTGAGTATATGCCCATGTGTTATTTCCCATGCTTCCATCCAAGAAAATGCTCTATTGAAGCAATGTGTATGAATGCATCTATTATGCATATCACCATGGCCTTATCCCACTCAGTCTCAACACTGGCTTAGTTCACCTCCCTTGGAGACAATCTGGACCATCAACTGGGGTGGAGGCTGTTAAGTAACTCTATGAGTTGTCCTCATCTAGGTAGCTCTTCAGGTGTGGTTCATCAGCCACACCCTAGTAACTGACAAACTTTGTGAACAATTTTTCAATTCTGTTTACTGTTTATCTCCCTGGCTTGATGAAAGACAGACTGACCAAATCAGCCGGCGTGATGACGGCACTCCTCCTGAAGTGACTAGAGAGACAGCCCACTCTTGTAAACTCCAACTACCTTGACAGTTTCCACATGTAAATGCCCTAAAGTCAATCATCTTCATCCTACATGCTCTGAAACAATGATCTTTTCTTATAGGTAACATTGGCCAACATTATATATAAATAAATTTTTAAAAATGATTTCTTTCAGCTCTTTAAGAGAATACACAAATACTGATAAAGGAGAGTTGGTCTATTGTCATGTAGAATGTGCTACACAACAAATGAAACCGTTATAATTCTGAAAGTTTTTTAGTCTTTCCTTCAAAGATTCCATGACACTAGATAAATCACACACATATACGCACACACACAAAGATTTTCACAAGGAAAAATGAACATTACAATACAACCAGGTAAACGTACCAAGAACATGAAAGGAGGTTGCTAAGGTGTTTCCAAAAGATTGGCCTAATTTTAACACGACATCCATTTCAGTGCTTTTTTCTTTGCCTAAAATCCTTACCACCACACCATAGTATTTCCTCCCAACATAGTAAGTTAGGAGAACAAGGAAGCGGGAAGAAACTACAGAGGTTCTTACAGTCCTGCCAGCAAATTTTTCTAGCACTCTGCTGCTGGGTTGGGTGAAGAGAACAAGGCTAGCCATCCTGGCCTGGGTGACTCCACATGTGCAGGTATGTGCAGCTGGTCCTGGACTTGGGCAGGAGCAGGAATCTGCGCAAGAACCAACAAGCCCACAGGAGAGGTACTCAACCAAACCAGTGTTTAACAGGCACAGCCATCTCTTTTTCTTTTTCTTTTCTTTTTTTTTTTGAGATGGAGTCTTGCTGCAACACCCAGGCTGGAGTGCAATGGCATGATCTTGGCTCACTGCAACCTCTGCTTCCTGAATTCAAGTGATTCTCCTGACTCAGCCTCCCAAATAGCTGGGACTACAGGTGTGTGTCACCACACCCAGCTAATTTTTGTATTTATAGTAGAGACGGGATTTCACCATATTGGCCAGGCTGGTCTTGAACTTCTGACCCCAAGTGATCCACCCGCCTTGGCCTCCCAACGTGCTGGGATTATAGGCATAAGCCACTGCACCTTGCTAACCATCTGCTTTCAAGTGGATTTTGATATGCCAAAGTTTACCTCAGTGCCACTCCGAATGACCCAACAAGCATGCAAAGAAATTGAGGAAGGTGAAAGAGAGTGCCATTGTATTAATTACTAGTCTAAGACCCTGTTTTAGAGAATGACCCAGGAAAACATAAAACTAGAATTCAAGTCCCAGTCCCACAGTTTTCCTTGGGCATAAAACACTTAAAAATAAAAATCTGAATGGGCAACTACACCTCACTAGTTTCTTCTTAGTTTTTAAGCCAACTCAGTAGCCTGCCTTATCTCATTCTAAACCTTCTGAGAGCAGGGACTTCGTTTTTCCTTTCTGCTGTTTCCACAGTAGTAAGAACATACGGTAGGTCCATATATATTTGATGAGAGGATGAATACATTTCAAGAGCTTACTAGTTTCAGTCCTCTCCACAAAAAAGTAGATAAAAGGTAGATAAAAAAGTAGATAAAAAAGAATTTTTATCTACTAAAAAGTAAATTTTTATCCACTTTTTAAAAAGCTTTAATCTTCCTTTGTAGTTACCACTGTCATAACAAAGCACTGACATATTGCATCTTTTATTTTCTTAAAAATACATGTGTATACATATAAAATATAGATGTAAATAAAATATATACGTGCATATATAAATATATAAAAATATATGTGTGTGTGTGTATATATATACACACACATACAGAATTTCGCTCTTGTTGCCCAGGCTGGAGTACAATGGTGGGATCTCAGCTCACTACAACCTCGACCTCCTGGGTTCAAGCGATTCTCCTGTCTCAGCCTCCTAAGTAGCTGGGATTACAGGCATGCACCACCACACCCGGCTAATTTTATATTTTTAGTAGAGACAGAGTTTCACCATGTTAGGCTAGTCTCGAACTCCTGACCTCAGGTGATCCACCTGCCTTGGCCTCCCAAAGTGCTGGGATTACAGGTGTGAGTCACCGCCCCTACCACCCCCAGCCCTTCTAAAAATATATTTTTAAAAATTTTACATATTATATAAAAGTTCTATTATATATGTATGTACGTATATATGTGCGAGTGTGTGTGTGTGTAGGAATATGTGTAATTGAATGCCATATACTGGGGGAAAGCTCTATGGTTTTTCTTCCCCTATAATTTTTCAAAAGAGAAGACATGATCATCTTAATTTGATAAAACTGACTGAATAGTAAAACCCAGAACCAAAATTTAGGGTGTGGCAGATCTTGTTTAGTCACCACCTATTCTAATGGAAAGGGAGTCAGAACACAGGGCCTCCTGACAACAAAGACCTGGCATTCCCCTCAAATGCCATCTGGTGTATGGGCCAGCGAGTTCCATTACCATTTCTCTCTCCCATCCTGATCACTGCTCAACCCATAATAAAATCTGGGCACAGTGGCTCTCTGTTCATTTCCCCATATTCCAAAGTACTGAGGGAGAGTGGGCCACTGGGTGGTCCCCATCTCTATCCCCCTTCTTTCCCCTCAACATCCCCAGCCTGATCATGCTTCTTCTCTTTTAAAACCCAGAATTTTACTATGGCATGGCACTCACAGTCATTCATCATTTGGTCTCTCCCTGCCTCTCCACCTGTAGAGAAGAGATTACAGGAAACAGTATTACACAGCTGCCTCATGTTTAATGCTCTCTTACCCCTCTACATCTTTGCCCAGGCTGATCATTCTGTTTACAGCAGGAGGGCTTCATTGGTTTTTCCTCCCACATGCTCTTTAAGACTGAGTGTAGGCACTTCCTCCCCTCCAGGAAGTCCTTCCTGATGCTCTCTGCCTGTTTTAGATGCCCCTTCCCTGTGTCTCCACAGGAACCTGTGCGTGAATTCAGAACTTAACATACAGTTAAGCACATGCTTTACTATCTGAGAGTGATTATCTTGCCTCATGGCTAGCATTAGGGGGTTTCCTTTTTTTTTTTTTTTTTTTT
>NW_012110141.1:1426197-1441521 GCF_000951045.1 Mandrillus leucophaeus
GAGACAGTCTTACTTTGTCGCCCAGGCTGGAGTGCAGTGGCACAATCTCAGCTCACTGCAACCTCTGCCTCCCGGGTTCAAGTGATTCTCCTGCCTCAGTCTCCTCAGTAGCTGGGATTACAGGTGCACACCACCACGCCCAGCTAATTTTTCTATTTTTAGTAGATACAGGGTTTTATCATGTTGGTCAGGCTGGTCTCGAACTCCTGACCATGTGATCTGCCTGCCCCAGCCTCCCAAAGAGCTGGGATTACAGGCGTGAACCACCACTCCTGGCTGGAGGTTTCTATTAAAAACAAATGAGATGGTACTTGCAAACTGTCAGACACTGCCCAATTGCATTAGTTCATTTTCACACTGCTATAAAGAACTACCTGAGACTGGGCAATTTATGAAGAAAAAAGGTTTAATTGACTCACAGTTCTGCATGGCTAGGGAAGCCTCAAGAAACTTACTATTATCATTATGTTTTGAGACAGAGTCTTGCTGTCACCCAGGCTAAAGTGCAGTGGCACAATCTTGGCTCACTACCACCTTCATTTGTCAGGTTCAATTTGATTCTCCTGCCTCAGCTTCCCGAATAGCTGACATTACAGGTGTGCGCCACCTGCCCGGCTAATTGTTATTTTTTTAGTAGAGACAGGTTTCGTCATGTTGGCCAGACTGGTCTTGAACTCCTGACCTCAAGTGATCTGCCTGCCTTGGCCTCCCAAAGTGCTGGGATTATAGGCGTGAGCCACTGCACTCAGCCAGGAAACTTATAATCATGTATAATCATGGTGGAAGGCCAAGGGGAGGCAAGGACCTCTTCTTCACATGACAGCAGGAGAGACAGAGAGAGATGAGGGTGCAAGGGGGAAACTGCCAAACACTTTTAAACCATTAGATCTCATGAGGACTCCCTCACTATCAAGAGGACAGCATGGGGTAAACCATCCTCATGATCTAATCACCTCCCACCAGGTCCCTCCCTCAACATGTGGGGATTACAATTTGAGATGAGATTTGGGTAGGGACACAGAGCCAAATCATGTCACCAGTACAATGTCTGCTACACAGTGCTCGTTCAATAAATGGTCATTATTAGAGTCGTCATCATTGTTTACCACATATGTCTCCAGGAAAAATACAAATTTAAGGACCATAATAATGAGAACAATAACATATTTGGTACTTTGAATATCAGCTGTAACATTAATCTTAGACACTAATTTATTTATGAACTGGTACCCCAAAGTCAAAATTCCACAGGATGGGAAACCTTTTTGCTGAAATCACTGACACTCCATTCTCCTCCTCAAACATAAAGTTAATGAAAAAACAAAGACAAAGAAACCAAGCATGGTAAGGCCAAAATAATTTTACTTTTTTTTGTTTGTTTGTTTGAGACAGACTTGTTCTGTCACCCAGGCTGGAATGCAGTGGTGTGATCTTGGCTTACCGCAACCTCTGCCTCCCAGGTTCAAGTGATTCTCATGTCTTAGCCTCCAGAGTAGCTGGGACTACAGGTGCATACCAACACGCCCAGCTAATTTTTGTATTTTTAGTAGAGCCAGGGTTTCGCCACATTGGTCAGACTGGTCTCAGACTCCTGACCTCAGGTGATCCACCCACCTCGACCTCCCAAAGTCCTGGGATTACAGGTGTGAGCCACCATGCCTGGCCTACATTTTTTAGAAGAGAAAAATTCAAACCAGTACACTTATTAATTAATAATAGAATCAAAGTAAACTATTTTGCTGTTCTAGAAGTAGGGAAAGGTAAAGAAAATGATGATTTTAGAGTTAAGGTACTGTTAAGAATAAGAATTACTGAATGTCAATGTGACGTCTCTCTACATAACTAGGTCTAAAGGCACCAAGAATATGACTTACATTATTCACCTTTACATTACGTGGAAGAGACACAAACTGCTCTTAGTAAATTCTTCTGGCTGAGTATCAAAGCTACTTCAAGTTCTCTTATTGCTGCAAAGATAATTTACACATTCAGGGTCAGAGTCAGCCAGCCATGTTTCTGAACTGCACACAATTCAATACTAGGCTGTATTAGCCAGTTGAGATTTGTGCCACACTGACACATTTAACATCACCTCCAAATTAATGTGCACCAGGGATGGGATGAATAGGGAAATTTCTTACAAAATGCCATGGTCCAGAGGAAAAACATCCTTGAAAAAGATTCATCTTTTAAATCCTGATATAAATCTACTCTTAGATCTATATTCTGAAAGAGAATAAGAGACTCTTTACCCATATATAAGAAACAGGTGGTAAGGCCCACAAATGAGTCCTGAGATAGAACAAAATGCTTAAGAAGATAATTATCACTGTGGATAAATATGTTTTGTAACTATGATAACCCCATCAGCCACATGTGGAATGTGCCTTGACTGCATGTTTGGTATTCACAGAAATAACTGTTCAAGAGTTGAGACGTAATAGCAGAAATATGAAAAATTATAAAGGAGTCATGCTGGAATCTCATCTAAACAAGATCTATCTTGCAAGAACTAAAAACAGCAGTCAAAAGAAGTTCTACTGAATCACTGAATCATCAAGGAGAACAGGCTTTCAATCTTAAATATTTTGTCAATGTCCTCTGACTGTAAAGACTTCACACATCAAATTATAAGGACAAAAATAACTTATCAAAAGTTTATGCAAAAAGAGTTACTTTATTATAGGATGATGAATCTGTACTTAGACATTGTAAATCAGGTATTTACCTCTATAACTAACCAAAAGATATTCTCATTAAAATATGGAATAGGGGCCAGGCGCGGTTGCTCACACCTGGGTAATCCCAGCACTTTGGGAGGCCAAGACGGGCTGATCACGAGGTCAAGAGATTGAGACCATCCTGGCCAACATGGTGAAATCCCGTCTCTACTAAAAATACAAAAATTAGCAGGGCATGGTGGTGCGCACCCGTAGTCCCAGCTACTTGGGAGACTGAGGCAGAAGAATTGCTTGAACCCAGGAGGGGGAGGTTGCAGTGAGCCAAGACCACACCACTGGACTCCAGCCTGGTGACAGAGCAAGACTCCATCTCAAAAATATATATATACACAAAATTTTTAAAAAATGTAATGGGCTAAAAATGAGAGTAAAAAACCCAGGAAGTTATTGAAGGTATGTCAAAAACGTCTGGATGCTAATGCTAGCCTGTCAATGTAAAAGCATTTTTCCACAAAAAGTTAATCTATTCCACTGATAATCAAAGTACCCATTTTTCTATAGGGTATGTGCATTGATTTTAACAACTCAACATTAAGTGATCCAAATGACTTTACATCAAAGTGACTGACTACCTAGAAGTGTCAAAAATGAGTTTCAGACCTGGTACAACCATGTTCACAGGAAAGAGCTTACCATAAAACTCATGGAAGACAAAAGCAATGCCACCCCAGTTGCAATGTGCCTGTCTGGTACCCAGATACTGGTTTCTAAACACCATTGTCCAATAAAAGGACCCAGGCTCCTTAGAGAAGTGATTGATTCCAAAAGTAGGGCAAGGAAAATACAAGATTAGCCTGGAGCATCAGAGGATGCCATAAAGTGAGAAAGTACTTGAAAAAAGATGGAAGCACGTCAAAAGGACATCCGAGTCAGCTTGAAGGAGCTCCCAGTGGCCAAAGCTAGAATAATTTAAACAACAAAATAATGATGATAATATTGGGTTACAACCCACAGAATGAAGTAACTGTCCATGATGAGTCCACACTAATGGCACTAGCAATAAGGGAAACTGACATCAAGTAACCTCTGTTATGAGATAATAAAAAAGATACATCACTGCTTTTGTGGTATTCTTTCAAAAAAAAAAAAGCATAACCTAAAAGTAAACATTAGAAAACATCAGACAGCCCCAAATCTAGAGTCATTCCACAAGATAACTGACCAGAAACAACTGACAAGGAATGACAAGGAACTATCACAAACTGATAGTTTAAGGAGTCAGAACAACTCAATACAATGTGGATCTTGGATTGGCTCATGGAACAGAAAAAAAGGATAGTGGAAAACTGGATAGAAAGCTAGTAAGGTCTGTTGTTTAGCTGGAAGTATTAGACCAATTTAAATACCCAATTTTGATAATTATATTAACGATATAATTAATATCTTACATAATATGGTTATGTAAGATGTTAACATTAGGAGAAACTGAGTGACGTGTACATGAGCTCCGTACTACCTTTGCAACATTTCTCTAAATCTAACATTACTTCAAAATAAAAAGTTTTTAAAGACTGATGGAAGAGGAAAGCACCTGTGGTTACTCTTACTCCTCACTTCCATCTGGCTTTCTTTTCTTTGGGCATTTTACAAAAGTATCTCCCTCTGCTTTAGTTAATTGCGAAAGAGCACAGAAAGGTACAAGACACGAGACTCAGAAAGACAGAACATCATAGTGACCCTCCTGAAAAATGAAGATGGGCTGCCTTTTGGAGTGTAGCTAAACTTTTCAGTTATCCCAGAACAAAAAGTATTTAACTTTAGAATGTTAGTAAATTCCCAAACTTGTCTTTCTTGGATAGTGCAAAAGAAGAGAACACCGGGTGTTCACAGAATCTGTCAACAAGCAGAAGATATTTTGGCATAAAATCCAAAGCTACTTAAAAATGACTGCCAGCAATAGGTAGAGGGATAATGAAAGATATGTTGGGAGTCAGATGAGGTGAACAGAGGGCAAGAGTACAAGCCCAAGAAGCATATATGTGCTACTAGTTGTTTCCTCACCTAATAATATGAAGTTGGATCCACAATGCATTTACAAATACCTGTTTATATAGCCCATACACATACCTAAAAGGACTTCTTTTTATTTATTTATATTCTATTTAGATTATTACGTATGTTACCACATTGTATGGGAATGAAAAGAGTCAGACATACTCTTCTTTTTCTTCTTTCTTTCCAAGTATTTAATTACTCAATGTGATGCTCTTAGATAACAGTGAATAGCATCTACAATGATATAAACAGGCACTAAAAAAAAAAAAGGAAAAAATATATTTTCCTGTCCATTAAAAAGTACAACATGCAACAATGGAATATTATTCAGCCTTAGAAAGGAATGAAATTCAGACACGTTACAACATATATGAGCCTTGAGGACATTACACTAGGTAAAATAAGCCAGTCACAAAAAGACATTGTGTGATTCCACTTATGAGGTACCCAGAATGGTCAAAATTACAGAGACAGAAAGTAGAATGGCCGCCAGGGGAAGAGGGGAGTGGAGAGTTGTTGTGTAATAGATATAGCGCTTTGTTTTGAAAGATGAAAAAAAGGCCGGGCGCGGTGACGCACGCCTGTAATCCCAGCACTTTGGGAGGCCAAGGCGGGCGGATCACAAGGTCAGGAGATCGAGACCACGGTGAAATCCCATCTCTACTAAAAATACAAAAAATTAGCCGGGCGCGGTTGTGGGCGCCTCTAGTCCCAGCTACTCGGGAGGCTGAGCCAGGAGAACGGCGGGAACCCAGGAGGCGGAGCTTGCAGTGAGCTGAGATCCCGCCACTGCACTCCAGCCTGGGCGACAGAGCCAGACTCCGTCTCAAAAAAAAAAAAAAAGAAAGATGAAAAAAAGTTTTAGAGACTGGTTGCACAATAATGTGAATGTAAATAACATTACTGAGTTGTACAATTAAAAAAACAGTTAAGATGGCAAATTATATGTTATGTATAACACAAAACTTAAAAAAAAAATTTAAGGTAATTATGTGCTTTTTTTTCCTCAGCAATTCTTATTACCTTAAAGACGTACACGGGTATATGCTCATTTGGGTACAAAATTGTTAACTGTTGCATTATTTATACTATAAAACACCAAAAACACACTAAATGATCATTAAAATAAAGCCTTAAGCAAAGTACAGTCATTCCTTGATATACGAGGACTGGTTCCATGACTGCCTGCAAATACCCAAATCCTCACATACTGAAGTTCTATAGCCAGCCCTGAAGAACCTGCATATATGAAAAATCAATTCTCTCTTTATGCAAGTTGCGCATCCCTCAAATGCTTTATTTTCAATCCATGTTGGGTTGAAAATATCTGCATAAAAGTAGACCTACATGTGGACCTGCATTTAAGTGGACCTGCATATAAGTGGACCCTTAAGTGGACCCATGTTGTTCAAGGGTCAGCTAGGTTGCACATCAGTATGATGGGTTACTCTGCAGCACTTAAGAGAAATAAATACACTCACAGAGAAAGACACAATCTATAATCATGTAAAATAATAAGTTAAAATGTAAGACAAATTACATGATTTTATTCATAGTAAGAAAGTATGTTTGTATATAAATGCATGGAAAGTATGTAGAGGGAGGTATATCAAACTTAACAGGGACCACTCTAAGGAACATTTGGAGGAATAGTGGGGTTCTTACCTTGAATTTTAAAATAACCACTAGAGAACATTTTTTAAAAAATAAAAATATTATTTCTTGCCAGGCATGGTGGCTCACAACTATAATCCCAGCACTCTGGGAGGCCGAAATGGGCGGATCACCTGAGGTCAGGAGTTTGAGACCAGCCTGACCAACATGGAAAAACCTCGTCTCTACTAATAACACAAAATTAGTCAGGCATGGTGGCACACGCATGTAATCCCAGCTACTCGGGAGGCTGAGGCAGGAGAATCGCTTGAACCCAGGAGGCGGAGCCAAGATCACGCCATTGCACTCCAGCCTAGGTGACAAGAGTGAAACTCTGTCCCCCACCAAAAAAAAGAATAAAAACAAATCATTCATAAAGGAAATTAAGAAAACAATTATATTTATAATTGCATATAAAGAATAAAATACCTAGGGATGGCCAGGCATGGTGGCTCACACCCGTAATCCTTGCACTTTGGGAGACCAAGGCGGGCAGATCACCTGAGGTCAGGAGTCTGAGACCAGTCTGGCCAACATGGCGAGACTGTCTCTACTAAAAATACAAAAAATTAGCCGGGTGTGGTGGTGTGAGCCTGTAATCTCAGCTACTCAGGAGGCTGAGGCACGATAATCGCTTGAACCCGGGAGGTGAAGGTTGCAGTGAGCCAAGGTTGCGCCACTGCACTCCAGCCTGGGCAACAGAATGAGGCTCTGTCTCCAAAAACAAACAAACAAACAAGCAACCTAGGAACAAATTTAACACAGGAGGCAAAAGACTTACACACTGGCAATTACAAGACACTGCTGAAGAACAAGATCTAAATAAATGGAAATACATCCTACATTCACGGATTCGAAGTCTTAATATTGTTAAGATGACAGTATTACTCCAAATCATCTGCAGATTCAATGTACTGCTTATCAAAAATCCAACAGCCTTTTGCAGAAATGAAAAAAGAGATCCTTAAATTCATATGAAGCTGAAAGGGATCCAAATAGCCAAACAACACTAAAAAAAACAAGAAGAAAAAAGTGAAGAACCCTCACTTCTCAATTTCAAAACTTACCACAAAGCTACAGTAATCAAAAACGGTGTGGTACCAGTATAGGGATAGACGTATGGACTAATAAAGAGTCTAGAAATAAAATCTCACATATATGGCCAACAGATTTTTAACAAGGGTACAAAGACCATTCAAATGGGGAAATATAGTCTCTTCAGCAAATGGTGCTGGGAAAACTGGATATCTACATACAAAAGAACAAAGTTGGGCCCCTACCATACAGAAAATACCATATAGAAAATTAACTCAAAATGAATTAACAACCTAGTATAAAAAATAAAACCATAACTTCTTAGAAGAAAACATGGGGAGGCCAGGTGCGGTGGCTCACGTAATCCCAGTACTTTGGGAGGCTGAGGTGGGTGGATCACCCAAAGTCAGGGGTTTGAGATAGCCTGGCCAACATGGTGAAACCCTGTCTCTACCAAAAATACAAAAAAATTAGCCGGGCGTGGTGATGCATGCCTGTAATCCCAGCAATCCGGGAGGCTGAGGTAGGAAAATCACTTGAACTCAGGAGGCAGAGGTTGCAGTGAGCCAAGATCTTGCCACTGTACTCCAGCCTGGGCAACAGAGCAAGACTCTGTTTCAAAAATAAAAATCAAAAAATTAAAAAAAAAAAAACAAAACCTTAAAAATGAGAAAAACTGTGTGCAAATCATGTATCTATTAAGGGTCTATTATCCAGAATATATAAAGCACTCTTACAAGTCAACAACAAATAACAATTTTTAAATGGGCAAAGGACTTGAACAGACATGTCTCCAAAGAAGATATGCAAATGGCCAATGTGCACATGGAAAGATAAATACCATTAATCATTAGGAAAATATAAATCAAAACCATGATAAAATACTACTTTATGTCCACAAGGACGACTATAATTTTTTTAAAAAGGAAAATAAGTGTTTGCAAAGATGTGGAAAAATTGGAACCTTGTACATTGTTGGTGGGACTAGAAATGGTTTGGCCCTATGGAAAACAGTTTTGCAAAAAGGTTACATAGAATTCCCATATGATCCAGCAATTACACCTCTAAGTATGAACCTGAAGTAACTGAAAACAGGGACTCAAGTACTTGTACACCCATGTTCACAGTAGCCTTATTCATAAGAATCAAAAGGTGGGGAAAAAAATCAAAAGTCTATCAACAGATGAACTGATAAACAAACTATGATATATCCATACCATGGACTATTCAGCCATAAAATGGCTGAGACATTACAACATGGATGAATTTACTAAGTGAAAGAGGCCAGACACAAAAGGTCACATTTATAATAAACGAGAACACTTATTTTACATTTATTTTACATGTGGTATCTAGAATCGTAAATTCATAGAGACTGAAAGCAGATGAATGATTATCAGGGATGAGAGAGAGGAGAGAATAGTGTGTCACTGATTACTGATTAGAGGGTTTTCTTTTGTAGTGAAAAAAATGTTTTGGAACTAGAGAGAGATGGCAGCTATACAATATTATGAATGTACCAAGTACGTCTGAATTGTCAATTATTAAACTGCCTATTGTTATATTACGTAAATTTCATCTCATTAATAATAAATAAAAGTTAAAAAAATAATGCATAGGTAAGACCAAAATACCAAGGGGAATTGGTAAAGTAATGATGGCGTAACGAGACAGCAGTACCACTGTAAACGGGCATCTTCTGAAACCCGTTGCCTCTCCGTGGAACATTCTAAATAAAGAGCTATTGCCAGGGGAAAAGGAAACCTACTCAAAACCAGGGATGGTAAATAATCACTGGCTCTGTGACAGCAAAATGATCCACTGCCAGAAACAAAAGCCTAGTTTAGCTTAGCATAGGGGCTCAGAGGACAGCCAGACTTGGTAGCCTTTAGTCTTTTCTCTATCTGAACTTAACCTACAGTGATGTACATTAAAAGAAGTTCCACACCCTCCCTTACAGGTGAGGAAACTAAACCATGGCTGCTTCTAGAGCCCATACACAGGGATGTGGGTAGGAACTCAAAAAATATTTACTAACTTGGTATACAAGTTGAACGTCCTTAATGCAAAAATCTGAAATAGAAATGCTCCAAAATCCAACACTTTTTGAATGCTAACATGACACCAAAAGTGGAAATGTCACACCTCGCCTCATGTGACAGGTTACAGTCAAAATGCAGTCAAAACTTTATTTCATGCACAAAATTATTAAAAATATTGTACAAAGTTACCTTCAGGCTTTGTATCTAAGGTGTATATGAAACATAAACGAACTCTGTATTTAGACTTGTGTCCCATCCCCAAGAAATTTCATTATGTATATGCAAATATTCCCAAATTCAAAAAAGTCCAAAGTCCATAATACTTCTAGTCCCAAGCATTTGGAATAGGGGATGCTCAAACTGTGAAAGTTATTTGTTGTCCTTTGTCAAGCTGTGGAAATTAACAATTCTTCTATCTATCATCATAAATCTTCTCATGAGCCTGGGTGCAGTGGCTCATGCCTATAATCCCAGCACTTTGGGAGGCCCATGCAGGAGGATCACCTGAGACCAGGAGTTTGAGACCAACCCGGGCAACAAAGCAAGACTTCACCTCTACAAAAAATAAATTAGCCAGATGTGGTGGTGCATTCCTGTAGTCCCAGCTACTCAGGAGACTGAGGTGGGAGGATCACTTGAGCCCAGGAATTTGAGGCTTCAGTAAGCTATGATCATGCCACTGCTCTCTAGCCTGGGCAACAGAGTGAGACCCTGTCTTAAAAAAAAAAAAGAAAAAGAAAAAAGAAAAAAATTCTTATGAATAACTGTCCAAAAGCACACCCTAAATCACAGCAGGCTCATTTTGCAAGCTTTTCCTCGGGTTCTTGTTCTATTTGCAATGCTCAAGTTTGGAGCTGAGGTGTTCCTGCAATGGCATTAGGTCTCCCCTTCAGAGTGCTTTCACAGCAAGAGAAATTCACACCAGAAAAGGCACTGTCCTTTTAGCCACTTTCTGGGCCATGTGAATAACTCCCAGTTAACCCTTCTCTCAACAGGTATCAATCACCACATTTTAAAAATAGAGACAGGGTCTCACTATATTGCCCCAGCTGGTCTTGAACTCCTGGGCTCAAGCAATCTGCTGGCCTTAGCCTTCTGAGTAGCTGGGACTACAGTCATGTGCCACCATGCCAGGCCATCATTGCATTTTAATTTAAACTATTTGTTTTGGCTATTTCAATGTGATTATTAGGACAAAACAAGAAATTTAAATTAAAAGGCAACTTTTCTAAAAATTCTTTTTTTCTTTTTGAATCTGTGTTCTGCTGAATAAAAATTCTTAAAATCAAACTGTTTCTATAGTAACAAAAGATGTCAAAGTATCTATATATCTTTATTGTTTAATTCCTCTGACTGTAATAAATAAGCCATTATCAATACAGAATGGCTGAATCCGAAAGGATTTGTTTTATATATTAGAGGTTGGAAGAGGAGAGACAGGGAATCTGAACTCTCCGAATTTTTATATTTGGTTTTAAAAGTCTTTTCCTCATTTAAAGTGTCATTATTAAAAATTATTAATTTTTTAAAAATTCTAGACACAATTGAAATCACATTCAATATTTTTGAACATTCCAAAACATCTATAATTGTGGATCAGAGTTTAGGAAATCAAAAAAACACTCAGGGATTCTCTACTTCATTTCATTGTATCTTAAGACATTTTACAAAATATAAACAATCTCACACTTATTAACTATTTAAGACTTTAGAGTGTTTCTGGCTCACTTTAGTCTCTGGCAGGGCTGGTTCCCATTTTGAAATGAGAACTCTATGTTAAGGTGGAGGATTTAGAGACTTACAAAGTCAAAAAGAAATCATAACTCCTACATTTTTAATCATCCATCCTTCTGGTATATGATTTGTCCCATAATTCTCACCAGAAAATGAAGAAAGTTTTGAAGAACGAGTTATTCTCAATGTAAATCTCCAGCCAGCCTCTGTCAATCATGTTGGCCTTTTCCCCCTAGTTAGCCTTTTTCCACCTCCTGCCTGAAAACTACACTACTATTTAATTGCTTTGTGACTTCACATTTTATTAAAGGCAGAAAAACATAAAGAGCTAAAACAAGGAGATAAGCCTATTGCCATAAATTGTCCCCTTAAGCAATGAAACTTGCCTCTCTAGTATAGTAAGGTGGGTACTGTGAAAACCCCCAACAAGTGCAATTCTGCATAAGTCCACAGCCCCCATCACTTACAGCAGACCTTACAGTTCTCTCTCGAGTGCAGCGCCATAGATCACACCCCAGGGCAGTCAGCAGCATGCTTTCTAAAGCCAGTGTGAAGGGCACAGCCCAGGGAGTCACTTTGCTCTCTACCCTCACTCCCTCCAAATTTATCTTGGGTTCTCATGGCCGGTGTGGGGGAAGCAGAAATAAGAGACAAGGTTATAAAAAATCTTATAAACTGATAGCACCCCACCTGCCATCCCATTCCCTAGAAATCCAGTCATAACCCAGTGAACACATTTTAGCTAAGTGTTCATTTTCATAAATTTAGAAGAATTCACTTCTGTCCCTTTTGAGTCTCCATTTCTTCCTCTGTAGTGGGAAGGAAATCATCATTATCAGATTATATCATGTTTCTGAATGTGCCCAAGCTCCTGCCCTCTGGAAGATCACATCCAATGATTTACACAAACAAATCAGGTCTTTGTGTTTAAAGCCCTATGAAAACATCAACGGGCAACTTCTCTAAGTTACTCTGGTTTTTCTGCGACCAGCCAAAAAACAAAGGCTTGTGTCTAGAATTTTAAAAAAATTAATAATTTTTAATAATGACACTTTAAACGAGGAAAAGGCCTTTAAAACCAAATATAAAAATCTGGAGAGTTCAGATTCCCTGTCTCTCCTCTTCCAACCTCTAATGTATAAAACACTGAGGTGTGTAACAAAGTTTATGACATTAGTCAAAAAAAACATGCAAGTATATGGTGGGGGGGGGGGATGTGTAAAGATCTAATAAATCCACTAAGCATTAAAAATGTCTGGAAGGATATACAATAAATTTAGCAGTGGTTATACTAGGAATAGGATCAAAAAGTGGGATACAAGAATCCTTTTTTTGTCTCTATAAATGTTTGAATATGTGACAATGGGCACATGTGACTTTTGTCATTAATCTTAATTTTCAAAGAGTTAAAATAAGGAAAAGAATAATGACCAGTATTTTCCAAACCAAAAACTGGAACACGTGATCTGCCAAAGAATTTTTATTCCACATCTAGAGATAAGAGGCAGTTAGGAAAAGTAGTCACTGGAATGTTCAAATTTCCAGGTTTCAATGGTTTAAAAAAAATGGCAGCCAGAATAATCTAAAACAAGATTGTCTACTAGCATTAGATATTGAGCAAATAGTACAAATCCCTAAGTCAGTCACACTGTGTCTTCTTTCCTCTTAGAAGGTAGGCTATGGTGAGTGACCCCAAGATCATCTTTCTTGGTATTGAGCCAGCATGCTCATGAGGAATTTGGCTCAAGTCAATGAACAGTTTCTGCATTTACGTTTTGCACAAAGGACTACCCAAGGAGAGAAAAGCAAACAAAAGAAACAAAAAACAATATAATAGTGCTTAAGGACTATAATTTGAGTAAGACTCTCTAACAAACAGGAACCACAAAAATTGCAGGTGCTATTCATTTGGGAAAGAAATGAATTTTAATTCCTATCTCAAATCACATTTCAAACTAAATTTCATACAGATAAAATATTTTAAAATGTGAAATGAAACCATAAAACTACAATAAGGTAAATATAGGTAAATGTCTGTGAATCTTGTGGTTAGAGATGTAATATTGATTCACTTCTTCTATAAATACTTGCCAGGTCTGACCGGCAGATCCTGGCCAAGCGATGGATGAAAAAACGTACTCAGACACAAGTATCCAGTGAAAGAGAGGGCTAGGGGACCGGGCTGCTCACAGAAAGAGTCCTAGCAGCTGTGACCCTGACAAGCCAGCACTGCGGGCATTTATTCAGTACAGATTTAATGACAAAGGCTTTGAGTCAACATACTTGTGGGTAATTAACATGGTTCCCCTCCCCCAGGTTTCCACAGCTCTCCCCAGGCACGCCCCTGCCCAGAGAGCAGTCCTGCACACAGATGATTAAAGGCCAGCCTCCAAGGCCTAAGTAACTTCTCTAGATCAATTCCTTTACATCCCCTTGTTATCTAACCTTTGCTCTCAGGCTCCGGGTAAGAGAATTTGGCTGCCTTAGGTTTACATCTTTTCCTACAATTTCTCCCACCCTGACCAATCTCCTACAAATACTATATGTTAAGTACTAGAGATCTTGCTGTGGACAATACAGACAAGGTCCCTGCCCCCACAGAGTTACAGGCTAGAGGGGGAAACAGGAAAAGAGTAAGTTAGTAAGAAATAATAACTATGGCTGGGCACAGTGGCTCACTTCTATAATCCCAGCACTTTGGGAGGCTGAGGTGGGCGGATCACCTCAGGTCAGGAGTTTGAGATCGGCCTGGCTAATACGATGAAACCCCGACTCTAATAAAAATATAAAAATTAGCTGGGCATGATAGTGGGCACTTGTAATCCCAGCTACTTGGTAGGCTGAGGCAGGAGAATCGCTTGAACCCAGGAGGCAAAAGTTGCACAGTGAGCCGAGATCGCACCACAGAACTTGAGCCTGGGCAAGAGAATGAGACTGCATCTCAAAAATAAGTAAATATATAAATAAAAAATTGCATACTGAGAAATGCACACACATGCATGCCTACATTTTCCAAGCAAAGGAACTGCACCTGCAGAATCTCAGGGACAGGAAGGAGGCTGGCATATTCCCTGGACTGAGAAGAGACCAGTGGGGCTGGAACACAGTGTTCAAGGGTGAGTGACAAGAGGTGGGGCTTTACAGCAGGCAAAGCAATATCATGCCAGGCCCTGCAGGCCATGGTAACAAGAATGCCATGACGAGCTCAGGCAGGGGTATGCCAAGATGTGATCACACTTGAAAGAGATTACTCTGCTATGTGAAGAACTGACAGTGGGCAACAAATACCAAGGCATTCTTACGTCCTAGTTAGCCTATATGGAAACCGTAAAGGAAAAGATTTGACAACCTAAATTTAAATATATACATTTAAAAGCAGTATAAAAGTTGGAAGAAATTATCAAAACAATGAACATACTTTTATAATAAAAGACATTTTTAAAAATTTAAATCTTTAAAATCTTATTGTTGCAAGTCAGTAACAAAAATAGCAAATACCCCTCTGGAGAAATGGGCAAAGGATATGAACAGAAAAATCACAAAGGAATATAAATGGCATATGAAGAGATGTTCCTCTATCTATAAAACTGTTAAGGTTTTTTTGTTTGTTTGTTTTAAACTGCACTATCCAATGTTAAGAAGGGTGTGGGAGAAGAGATCTCTTGCATACTGGTGATGGAATTGTACATTGGTTCAGTCTTCCAGGCAGTATGTATTATACATTAAACCTCTTTCCTAATCTTATAAGGAAATAATTAAGAGTAGCCTCACAAATATAGTTAGAAGGATGTACATTAATGTACATGTCCAAACTGAGATTTGATAAAATACATTCCTGAAGCAGAATATTCATCAACCTTTAATAATTACACAGCAGTGACTACTGATAAGGAGAGAGGTTTATAATTTTCAACTGAGAAAAGCAGGGTACGTTTCTGTATTTAAGAATCTTATTTAGGCATATACACCTAAAAAAAAAATCTCTGGAAGAATACAAACAGTGGTTATTTAATGGTGGTAAAGTTACACATTTTTAACAGGTTTTTTATTTATCGATACATCTTTCATTTTTCTATAGTCACTATATACTGCTTTTAATAATGCATGAAGTCTCTAAGCAAAAA
>NW_012110141.1:1442016-1442926 GCF_000951045.1 Mandrillus leucophaeus
TCTCTAAAGCACCATAAAATAAAACTTGAGACATACTAAACTGAATGGTAGAGGAGGAGATGGAGAGGAGGCAGTGTAGACTGGAGTTGGATGAGAAAATGGTAATGTTAGAAAGGGACTTTGAGGGGGCATCTGCCTAGTCCAACTCCTCATTTTGCAGATTAGGAAAGCACCTACATCTACCATCTCCTCACTTCACCTCCCTGACTGTAATAACAAAGGCTATTAGAACACAAAACAAAACTATTGCTACTAGGTCTTCACTAATTAAAAAATCATGTACCCCGTGAGCAGCAACCATAAATATCATCACTGTGGCACTTCACTCCTGAGTAAAAGGTACCCAGACAAGAGCACAGCCTGACAGCTGCTTTGGTATTTGGAAACAAGAGGGTTATTGCCGAGTGCCGTTTTTTTCCTCACTCCTCAAGCAATTAAGAAATATTTCCATCCTAATATTGCTCCTGCGCCTGTCTAGCACTGAGCTCACAAAGAAACATCCTCAGATGGTTACATACATCTGGCAAGAATATCCTCAGCATGCCTAAGGCGTTCACAGAATCTGTCGACTTGGAGCCCAGACGTTTTTATCTGGGTCCTGCCTCCTGCGCACAGCAGAGGTCTTTGGCAGGCATTTCTAATTCCTTGGCCCATTTCCCACAACAGATACTCTAAATGGTTTCCCTTTCTCAAATCTAAAACCCCAAACCTACCACTTTTATTCTCCAGAAATAAATACTTTCTTCTTTCTTTATTCAGGCCATAACCCGTCAGCCCTCTTAATGTTCCTTTCTATTTCAAATCACCTGTGTCTACCCTGCCCAGAGAGCAGTCCTGCACACAGATGATTAAAGGCCAGCCTCCAAGGCCTAAGTAACTTCTCTAGATCAATTCCTTTACATCCCCTTGT
>NW_012110141.1:1442976-1454409 GCF_000951045.1 Mandrillus leucophaeus
CACCTGTGTCTACCTGCTCCATCTCCTCCCTCCTTCCTGGCTCAGGGGTGGCATCCCTTCTGTCTCAAAGACGAAGCCCTCCACCCTGATCTATTCAGCCAATCCTGTAGTCACAGAAGTCCTGGCCCCCTAAGTTTTCCCCTTTCTTTATGACTCCTTCCCCGCCCCTACCTCTCTCCCCACTGGGTACCTCCCTCTCTTTTAGTATATCTAAGTTTCCTTACCCCAACTCTGCTGTCTCCTCCCAGTGGCATCCTCTTTTGCTCCTTCTTTTCCAGCAAATCTCTAGACCTGGGCATCTACACCTGCACCTCCTTAGCTTATCATGATGTTAAGAAGCATCAAGAGTAAGTATTTACAGTCAGAAGGCCCAGAGTACACATTCAGCTCTGCCACTGACCATTTCCCACAACCTTCAGTGAGGAAGCCACTTAATCCTCCAAGTCAATTTCCTCCTCTGTAAGATGAGATTAATAACACCTGCTCCATCTCCTTCACAGCTGTGTTGTGAGGATCAAATGAGATAATGTGTGTGGAAGTGCACTGGCAGCTTAATATAAAGCACTTTAACATTCTAGTTATTCCTGTTATTACTCTATCCCTGACCTCTCAGCATCAACTGAGTCAGGCAAGGTAATTTGTGATCTTCAGGTTGGTCACAGTGTTAATGCTAACAATGCTTCAATGTCAGCTTTTTAGCTTAATTCATTCAAAAACAAGTACAACCTTGCGTTTTTTTAATCATATGGGCAGGGACTTCTGGAAAACAATAGCAGTAAGCCAATAATTATTGAACACATACCAAAAGTCAGGCGCTGTTCTAAAGTACTTTACCAGAGAGTTTTATTACTATTTTCATTTTACTTATGGGGAAATTGAGGCAGAGCACAGTCATGATTTGAACCCAGGCATCTAACTCTAGAGTCTATACCCTATCCAATTCTGTTAGTGGCAAAGTGGGTGCCAGATAGAAATAAACTAGTCAGGAGATCATGATTACTACAGTATTAGAGGCAAGAGATAATATGGGTTAACAGTAATACCTAGAATGTTTTTTAAAAACACATACCTTTCTTTTTTCAAATAGCTAACTACCAATGCTGCTGAGAGCTGAAAGTTACCAGGTACTTCAATATACTGCTACTGAGAGTATAAACTGCTGTGACCTTTCGAGAAAACAGAGTACATCAACAGAGTAAATTAACAGAATACATCAAGACCTGAGTGCTACATTCTATCAGTGTTCAGCAATGCCACTTGTAGCAATTTATCCTAGGGAAATAATCACAGATGTGCATGACAGACGTTCACTGCAATGTTATTTCTAAAAGTAAATAACAAGAAACAATATAAATGTCTAATAAAAGGAGATGGGATAGAGAAACCATTACATTTCCATATATCTGAACACTATGCTGTCATTTAAAATGATGCTGCAGAAAAAAGGAATAAGCATTTTATTAAGGAAAAGAAGTATGTAAAAAAGCCCATTGATATGGGCTTTGGTATCTGATTGGTTAAGTTCTGAACTGGTGGGTTTACCAGCTATGTGAACATGGGCAAGTCATTTCCTTCCTTCCTTCCTCTCTTTTTTTTTTTTTTTTTACCAAGTCTAGCTCTGTCACCCTGGCTAGAGTGCAGTGGTGTGATCTCAGCACAATGCAACCTCTGTCTCCCAGGTTCAAGTGATTCTCCTGCCTCAGCCTCTCTAGTAGCTGGGATTACAGGCGTGTGCCACCATGCCCAGCTAATTTTTGTATTTTTATTAGAGACAGGGTTTCGCCATGTTGGCCAGGCTGGTCTCGAACTCCTGACCTCAAGTGATCTGCCTACCTTGACCTCCCAAAGTGCTGGCATTACAGGAGTGAGCCACTGTGCCTGGCTAATTTCTCTGAGCCTCAAGTGTCCTGTGTATAAATGGGGATAATAAAAGTACTAACCCCAAGGGTTATGAGAATAAATAAATATATATAAAATGCTTGGTATTTAGCTTGTCACAGCACAAACATGCAATGAATGTTACTCAAGTTGCAAACATAGAGAAAGCTAACACAACACAAACACATATTCTAAAAACTTGGAAGATAATATAGTACAATTTTAACACTGATTATCTCTAGAAACAGTGTAACAGATTTTGATTTAAACTCTATTTTCTAGATTTTATTTATTGAATAAAGTCAGCAACATATTAATATTTGAATATCTCCATTTTTTTCAAGTAGTCTTAATACTCCTTTTGATTTATTAAGTTTCCCTAGTATTATCCAGTCTATGCATATTGTGTTTATGAAAATGGGGTATTTATTGATTCAACCTGAAGAGTAATACAATTCACTTTTATTCTTCAGAGTAAAACAGCTTGCTCATATTTCATCCTATAAAAGTCTTTTCCACAATCATACATTCGTAGATCAAGAGCAGTCTGAACAGATCACTGGAGCATAAAAGACTAGAGAATGGATTTGTATCTCTAAAAAGCAAAGTTAAAGGAGACAAACATGACAACTTCATGATAGTTATAAAGAAAAAAATGATATGTTACCTTAATTATGTAAGGTCAGAAATTACTGCAATAAATATTTCAACTCCATGGACAATTTCCTAGTGTGATCAAAAGATGAAAGTAATTCACTAGTTCAGAAGTCCATCCAGTATAGTGACCATCATTCTGAAAGGAAAAAGAAATCTCTTTGAGGGAAATGTAATAGAACAATACTCATTTTTAGGCTTGAGATCCACAGGAGAGAGGAATCAATTATTAGAGACAACTATGCATTTTGGAAATCAAAGTACAGTTAAGCCACTTTCCTGCTGGGGGTGCAGGGGCAGGCCAGAATAAAAGGGAGCCTAAGATACCATGCAAAGAGCCGCTTTTGCTTTAGGTAAAGGCTAGCTATTTGCTCTTGTGACTCACCACCACTGCAAAGAAAAGTGCTGGATCCCTCACAGCTTTCCACCTTCTGTCCTGTTCTCCCCCTTCGTGTGTTTGGTAGTACATACATAAGAAGGCACACGCATACCTCTCTATTTTTATATATTTTTTAAACTCCGTCATACTTACTCAGACCACTCCATAACAAACACATGGCCTTTCTACTAAAACTGTTAACGGCAGTTCCCTGGGACTAAAACCTTGGAACTGTTTTCAAGTCATCCCTCTTATCGTTACCTTCCACTAACAGTCCACCACCACTTTTCCCCGAATGTCCAGCTGCTCTCTACCCTTTCTTTTTCACTCCTATCACACTGCTAAACCAAACTTCCTTGGCATACCTCATCTGTTTATAACAAGAGCCTCTAACTTGGCCCCTCTGCAGATCACAGCCTATCCACTCTCTTACAGAAAAATTGCTTTCATCCTATTTCTGTAACCTTGAACAGGATCGGGCCCATCCCTTTGACTGTAAAATGAAGAACTGGTCTCAACGTTCTCCATCCTCACTGTGCTTTGAAGTCAGATGTCACTGGACATGAATCCTGATCCAGCCACTCTGCAAAACTTAGACAAGTATGTCTGCTCACAATTCAGTCTTACAATGCATAAAATAAAACGGGAACTAGTACATCTACTCCAAAGGCTGCTGTAAAATAATAATGGGATCTTATGCCTTGCAGATCACACAGCAGGTACTGAACAATATTGGTTATTCCCATCCCACCTTACAGAATCCCACAAGCTTTGAAGTTCTCTGGTCTTATAACTTCCAAACTTAACATTTTCTTACATCTACATCCGTAGTGATAATGATTTTCTCTTCCATCACATATAAACTCCTCTGTTGACCTTCAGTTCTTCCATTATCTATCACTACTTTATCTTCCTCTAATTTCCAATAAATGCCCTCTATTCAATCAGATTAGTCTGATCATTTTCCTAAGAACACACACTTACACCCTGCCTTTGTGCCCATCAGTTCCCCTAGACTTTTCTTATCCCCTCTGTCAAGACCCAGTTTGAATCCAAAGCCGCCCAATGCTGACCTTGCAAATAATTTAACCCTCACACACTGCCTTAACATTATTGTCTACTCTTTCATGTTTACCGAGATGAGCTGTCCAGCTGACAAAGACTATTCCGATTATTTCAAGTTAAGCTTTTTACTTCAGTGTGGATTGTATTAGAGTTTTTACAAACTACATATTTTTTGGATCGATTCTGTCAATGCTTTTTGAAATTCATAGGCCTTTGTGCCTTAAGATAAGAGTCTTTTATTAATTCCCTCATTTTTATTTGAGGCTCACACAAGGAGCTGGTTCCATTATCAATGGGTAGACCATTGGCAGACAATCTGACAATTGTCTCATGAAGCCAGATAAGAGTTCTAAGTATGTCTAATGTCTGTCAGATTTTGTGACAAAGTGAACATGTTCTAATTTCAAGTACCATTTTAAGGCTAAACTCTCAATGGCAGCAAGGATGATGCATGGTGGGGAAAGATGACTGGTCACTAGAGTTTCACCTGAAGATGATGGTTGAAGCTCCAGGGATAAATGAAGGTTCTAAGTGGAATCAGTAGAAGACACAGTGAAGGGTCAAGGGACATGGAAGAAAACACTGAGTGGTTACAGAGGCAGGAGAGCAACTACAAGGGTGGAGAGGCACACAAGCCCAAAGAGAGTTGAGTAACACATCAAATGCTGCAGATGAGGACAAAATGTCACTGGGTTTAACAATTAGGAAGGCATGACCCCTTAAGGCAATTTTCAAAATGGCAGATACAGGATGCTGACTCAGGGCATTGAGGAGAAACTAGGAGGAAGGCAAACGGAAACAAGCAGAGACTGCCTGCCAAGAACTTTGGCTCTCAAGCCAAAAGGTTTGTGCTGGTCATTTTCTAACCTTGAACTTAACAGCTCAATGAAATACCCAAGCTCACTCTTCTTCCCTGCCAAGAACTTTGGCTCTCAAGCCAAAAGGTTTGTAGTGGTCATTTTCTAATCCTGAACTTAACAGCTCAACAAAATACCCAAAGCTCACTCTTCTTCCCTTGCTTCTCACCTGTCCATGTGCAGAGATAACTGACAGTTGACTGCAAACCCTTCCCGCCTTTTTTCTTCCAACACCACATTCACATGCCTGGTTTTGGTTCCCTAACAAATCTTACAGAACTATTCAACAGCTATATGTTATCAGGTCTCAAAAGCTAAGTTACATTCTTCTTCTGCTGTAGGTAAATAATAGTTACTTAACATAAAAGGAAAGACACCAAAATGTGTCAAATCAACAGAACAGAAGTCCAGGTTCGGATCAACTACCATATTACTATCTTTGGGTAACCTATGTAATTTATGCTGAATTATTAAAAAATAGTTTTTCTTCCTTCAAAATAGTGTTTTGTTCTTTACTGTTAAGTTTAGAAAAATCAAAGAAAAAAATAAAAATCATGAGGATAATTAGCACTTTGTTGAACCTCCTTCCACTTTGATATGTATGCATGACACATATAAACATAATACACAATGTGTAAGTGCATGTAAGTTTCACTGAAAGTGAATCATATGGTATTACTGGTAACTTGTTTTTCCCACTTATTCTGATGGAAATTCTGTATCACTGAATAGTCTTGTATGCTTTCATTTTTAATGACTGCTCAATAATCCATTTTAATAAATTCCCTTGAAGTACTTAAGTCACCTCCAATTTTTGATTATATATTTAATGCTGAGAAAGATATCCTTCAGTATACCATCAAGTATTTGCCTGGGATAAGGTCAAGGTCAAATGTATAGAAAATGTGAGGATCTGATATTGACAATTTGCCCTACACAATGTTTGACCCAGCGGCACATAACAATACCCACTCTTCCACACCCCCTCTAACACTGGGTCATGTTATTTTTAAAATTGTATTCTATAGATTTAATTTTAAAATTTTGATTAGCATATCTTTGGGGCTGAACACTTTGTACCTTTTTACACTCTTGTTCATGTTCTCTATTTTTCTACTAGTGTGTTCATCTTATTGATCTGGAATACCTTTTCGTATATCCAGGATATTAATTTCATGTATCCAGAATATTAATTAAGGATGTATAGATTGATATATTAATATACAATGGATTTTTACATTTATATATTAATATTAATCTATATATCCTGGATAATGGAGAGAAAATAGTGTATTTATTAAAACTTTTGCCTACAAGGAACAAAATCAACTCAAGCATATTAGAGCCAGAAAGGATCTTTATATAAGGATACTGAGGGATCCTTCACATAGAAGGATACTAATATATAAGCTTTGTCATGTGTGTATTACAATTCGTTTCCCCAGTGTATTTTATTTCTAAAATGGAAACATGACTACTTCACTAATCTATTTTGAAGATTCACGAACATGCAAGTATTAAGTCATGAGTGGAATTAATCATCCTAAAAACAAAAACAAAATTGCTGCTACTTAGGACTTAATAAGGTCCCGTATTCTCTGTCCTTATGATGAACCTACTAGGCAGGCATTTCCATTCCTCTTTTACAGAGAAAATGTAACAGATATCCATAGACAGTAAAGTGATAGTTAGATTTTAATTTTTACAAATAAGCTCTGTATTGATCCTAAAAAAGACTTGGTAACAGAATTAATCCCAGCTGTGTTTGTAGTAAAATTTCCTCCTTAGAAGTAATTCCAGGGACTACTCCCATTTGTCTGCCAGCCACAAACCCAGTTACTAGGTTCTGCAGCAACCATTCTTTTAAGTTTCTCTAAATTCTCTTCTTCCCCTTCCTCTATGATATCTTTACTATTAAGTGTCATTCTGATAGCAAGAAAAATATTTTTGGCTAGGAGCCAAGGCTACATTATCAGTCACTACAAGTTTAACCTGATGGCAGTTACTTTGCTAACACTATAAATACATTAAAGGGACTTCAGTGGCTTATACGTTAGTGACGTCTATAGTAACAGCATACATCTGAACCCATGCTTTTGTCAGGGGCGAAGCACACCGTGCTGTATAAATATTTTATGTACAGCCTGTACTGAAATTCTAGATTAAGAGGCATTCACAGAGCCTCTGTAATATGCTGGTTGCTCAAGACAGCATATTTTTATCACAATTGTGTGCAAGCTTTGCCATATTCTACAGAGATCTCCTTTATTTAATCATAGTTCCCCCACCCCCAAGTGTTTTTATTTTTTAAATGCATTGGTTGTGCTATGGGCAAGGCAGCATCTGAAATAATGCCAAAAGTAACGTAGCTGATCATCGAACTGGTTGTACTCAATTAGCCTGGCCACTGAGGATTCCGAGGGCAAAAGTGCACAGTGTGAGTGAGCCTGGTAGATGAGATTTTTGCAGGAATATTAACAGAGCTAGACTACCCGTTGCCAGAAAAGGGAAAAGGAAATACTTTTATTAGTTCACTGAAGACTTACAGAAAATGCTTAGGAATTTGAAGGCTACTCTTATGAAATAACAGGTTTCCAAATGGGTTTTGGAAACAGACAATAACAACAAGAAGAAATACCTCAAATCCTCCTGCTAATTTGGGGCAGGTACAGCCACACACCCCCATACTCCCCTCCTCCCCAAAACCCCCATCAAGTAGCCACGAGGAAGGGCAGCTGCCACCTCTACGTGGGGAACTGGCCAATAGGCGACTGTTAGCTAGGTGACCACAGAGGAAGCAGTGTCTCTTGCACCACCTGGCGGCAGCCAGCATTTGAGCAGTTACCGACTCTGGGGCAGGGGGAGTTCTCAATGTTTTTCTCTCTGAAATTTCCTCACTCACAAGAGTCGAGGGCTCTGGCTTACCTGCTTCAGGGAGGTTGTGGTAGGGTTCCTTAAGGAGAAAAGCGGGTGAGAAGATAGAAAGGTCTGCCACACTTAGGGGAGATCTTGGAAGTGAATGAGTGTGAAACTCTGAGTGGCAGATGGCCATACCTGCACTCTGGCTGCACCCTCAGGTGTGCAGCAACCCCAGGGGGATGGCTGGATGTGGACAAAGCATCCTCCCTAGCCTCAAATGCAGCCCAGAAGCAGTAGGGCCTGGTGTAAATGGATAACTTAGGAGGTCTTCCTGACATCATGACATTAGTAAAGCCTGGAACCTTGGCACAACTCTGGGAGAGTGATATGGGAAACAAATCCAAGAATAATCGAGCTGAATCTTTCTGCTACCCAAAAGCAGTAGAAGGTTACAGTCAAGATTAAGTCTATTTAGCAAACTGCAATATTCTCTGCACCTCTAGTTTGTGGACTAAGATTCATTCCCAATTCAAATTAACCCCTTAGTAAACAAGTACACTACTGAAGGAAGGGTTCATAGCTAGTAACCTATATATTTTTCTCAGTTCAACATCATTGACTCCCATCAGTGGATCAGAGATCAAAATGGTATTCAGAATAAAGGACCCTTTTAAAGCAGATTCACGAGAAAGCTCTTGTATCATGCAAGCATTTCACAAAGAACTTCCAGTCTTACTTGCCACCAATGCCATGTAAAGGGTCTGTTTAAGATAGGCATCACTGGAGACAGCAGATGCTGACAGCCATGAAGCCTCATGGGGTGGAGTCACTTTGGAAAATTCAGCGCAATCCAGGACTGATTCACTGTCTGGCCTGAGGTTTTTCACGTCCAACCTCCAGATTTTCTTAGAGCCAAAGATGATTACTTTCCAAGTGTGGGGTTAATGAATAAACCCACAGCAACATGTCAATGGAATAACATAGGGAGAATGCTTTTGTTCCATCTATGCAAGCTACTCCCCTTTGGGGTCTTCTAACTGGGTCACAGGGTCAGAGGTGGACCTCCCATAGTGCCTCCCTGCACTCAATTACCTCCCCCACCATGGCTCACTGGACCACATAAAGACGTGAGACCTACGGTTAGCAAGATGCTCCTTCCCTGGGGCTTTAAAATTGGGGCTGAGGAGCTGCCAGGCAGGCTCCAGATGGAGCTGGATCTGTGTGTTACATGCTGTGGACGACACAACAGAGCTGCAATGCAGAAAGGTGAGGATGGAGCTGAGAGAAGCAGGGACAACACACAGAGACAGAGTTCTTCAACTTCCTTGGGCTTTTCTATTTTTGATTCTAGGTTTTCTCTGAGGATCTGGATTTTGGGGAGGACTTCAGTATCCTGATAACATCTTCCCCAAGTTTGTTTTGCTCCTGGAAGCCAAAGATTCCCAGTTGAATACCATCCTTTTCCCATTACCAAGCTAATACCCAGCTGTGCTAGGGGAGCCCACACTGGGGGCAGAGGGAAGCAGACCCAGGGTGGGTGGGTCGGGGAAGTCTACATGGAGAGCACCAGTCCTCAACTGAATACCTCCCCAGTTACTAGACCTCCCATCCCTGCAGCTTCAGTGTGCCTTCCCTGCCACACTGTGCCTCACTGAACCTGATTTTTCTAGGCTTGCAGGTGGAATACTCTGCTTCAGCTGGCATTTTTTATGTCTGTGTGTTCAAACATGCATATAGTCAAGTTTTCCTATTTTCAGCTGCAGACATTTTATTAAGTCAAGATATAACAGTGAAATTCCTAGAGTTATGAGGGTGCTCTGCCCTCCATCCCCTCCCCATGGATAAGCTCGTCATCTTCGAGATGGAATTTTTAGCATGGCTTGAGCCTACATTTCAAATAAAAGTTAAATATTACACAGAGGTGGGTGAAAATGATTATCTAGAGTAATATCAGTTTTCTGACAGAACTGGTAGAATCTGGAATAATTTCTCCCATAAACATCCAAGTACAATTTCTCGAGGGTAAAGAAGAGTCCAACTTAGTAATGGGCATTTTATTTTCAATTGTCACGCTTGATTTTTTTCTAAAACTTGCACTGATGCTGTAACAATGCATAAATCTAGCTGTTTACACATGTATTTTCAAAAATCAACACTGAGATACACTCCTAAACTATGATGATGTCCCAGGGGAAAACAATTAGAATAGATACAGTTTTTAAGATTTTTGTATAGAGGGCTGCACCATCCCACATACACAAAAAAAGGCTTTTTCTTTCAGGATTAATAAGAAATGAAACATTTAATTGTCTGTGGTCCATGTAAACAATGTTGCTAATATATATCATTTTTACCCTCCATGGCTTGGCAAAGGCAAACACACACACACACACACACGAAAGATAAAAATAGACTCAAGAATCCAAATCATACTTCCTTACTTGATATCTAGATATATAAAGCAAGAAGAATGTTTCCTACTTTGTTTGAAGCAAAGAAAACAAAAGGTGAATGCTTTTACCGATTTATTTCTGGGGTGATCCAATGAGAAAGTCGTTTTCTGAGGGATCCTCATTTGGCTCAGTTCTGCCCTTTAAACCATAAGCCAGTATGGCCAGTTCCATAACCTCTGGTGTTTTTCTCTTCTCTCTCAGTTCTTGTGGAGGAAGTGACCACATCTAAGGGTGACCTGGTTACAAGGTGGAAGGAGGCCTCCTAGCTGGGCTCTGAATGAGGGAATGATGTGTGCACAGGTAATGATAAGCAACTAGCACTCTTTCGGGCTTTGCAGGATGCCATCGTGAGCTTCAGGGTGCTCCTATCCCCAGAGTTTACAGGTGAAACAGCTTTACTTTCCCAGAAAATTATAATAAAAAGTACAATTTCAAAATCCTACTTCTCATGTGTAAAGCCAGTGGTTCTCAAATGTTAGCATAAATTAAAATCACCTGCAGGGCTTGTTGAACCATAAATTCCTGGGCTCTACCCTCAGAATTTCTGATTCAAGAGGTTTGGGGTGGAACCTGAGAATGTGCACTTCTACCAAGTTTCCAAGTGATGCTGTTTCTGGTCAAGGGACATTTTGAGAATCAGTGCCTTAAACAAAGAAGTTTGAAGGGTGGGCATAAACTATCTGGGAGACAATACTGAGAGGTGAAGCTGGCTGGGCTTCTGGGTCCAGTCCGGACTTGGAGAACTTTTCTGTCCAGCTAAAGGACTGTAAACACACCAATTAGCGCTCTGTGTCTAGCTAAAGGTTTGTAAGTACACCAATCAGCACTCTAAAAACGCACCAATCAGTGCTCTGTGTCTAGCTAAAGGTTTCTAAATGCACCAATCAGCGCTCTGTGTCTAGCTAAAGGTTTGTAAGCACACCAATCAGTACTCTAAAAACACACCAAGCAGCGCTCTGTGTCTAGCTAAAGGATTGTAAATGCACCAATACAGCACTCTGTGTCTAGCTACAGATTTGTAAACGCACCAATCAGCACTCTGTAAAATGGACCAATCAGCAGGATGTGGGCCGGGTCAAATAAGGGAATAAAATTTGGCCAACCAAGCCAGCAGTGGCAACTCGCTAGGTCCCCTTCCACGCTGTGGAAGCTTTGTTGTTCTTTAGCTCTTTACAATAAATTGTGCTGTTGCTCACTCTTTGGGTCTGCACTACCTTCACGAGCTGTAACACTCACTGCAAAGGTCTGTGGCTTCACTCCTGAAGTCAGCGAGACCATGAACCCACTG
>NW_012110141.1:1454459-1456810 GCF_000951045.1 Mandrillus leucophaeus
TGAGGGAATGATGTGTGCACAGGTAATGATAAGCAACTAGCACTCTTTCGGGCTTTGCAGGATGCCATCGTGAGCTTCAGGGTGCTCCTATCCCCAGAGTTTACAGGTGAAACAGCTTTACTTTCCCAGAAAATTATAATAAAAAGTACAATTTCAAAATCCTACTTCTCATGTGTAAAGCCAGTGGTTCTCAAATGTTAGCATAAATTAAAATCACCTGCAGGGCTTGTTGAACCATAAATTCCTGGGCTCTACCCTCAGAATTTCTGATTCAAGAGGTTTGGGGTGGAACCTGAGAATGTGCACTTCTACCAAGTTTCCAAGTGATGCTGTTTCTGGTCAAGGGACATTTTGAGAATCAGTGCCTTAAACAAAGAAGTTTGAAGGGTGGGCATAAACTATCTGGGAGACAATACTGAGAGGTGAAGCTGGCTGGGCTTCTGGGTCCAGTCCGGACTTGGAGAACTTTTCTGTCCAGCTAAAGGACTGTAAACACACCAATTAGCGCTCTGTGTCTAGCTAAAGGTTTGTAAGTACACCAATCAGCACTCTAAAAACGCACCAATCAGTGCTCTGTGTCTAGCTAAAGGTTTGTAAATGCACCAATCAGCACCATGTAAAAATGCACCAATCAGTGCTCTGTGTCTAGCTAAAGGTTTCTAAATGCACCAATCAGCGCTCTGTGTCTAGCTAAAGGTTTGTAAGCACACCAATCAGTACTCTAAAAACACACCAAGCAGCGCTCTGTGTCTAGCTAAAGGATTGTAAATGCACCAATACAGCACTCTGTGTCTAGCTACAGATTTGTAAACGCACCAATCAGCACTCTGTAAAATGGACCAATCAGCAGGATGTGGGCCGGGTCAAATAAGGGAATAAAATTTGGCCAACCAAGCCAGCAGTGGCAACTCGCTAGGTCCCCTTCCACGCTGTGGAAGCTTTGTTGTTCTTTAGCTCTTTACAATAAATTGTGCTGTTGCTCACTCTTTGGGTCTGCACTACCTTCACGAGCTGTAACACTCACTGCAAAGGTCTGCGGCTTCACTCCTGAAGTCAGCGAGACCATGAACTCACTGGAAGGAAGAAACTGGACACATCTGAACATCTGAAGGCACAAACTCCGGACACACCATCTTTAAGAACTGTAACACTCACCACGAGGGTCCGCGACTTCATTCTTGAAGTCAGTGAGACCAAGAACCCACCAGAAGGAACCAATTCCGGACATAATACAAGCTTTCTGTTAATAGTACGGGAATCTAACAGTTATTTATCATGCACCAGGGTACACGGTATGTACAGGGAATGTCATGGTTTGCAAAAAAGACAAGGTCCCCTCCTCCTCTCCCACAAACCTGAAATAAAATTACTGTTCCAGGAAGAAGCACCAACTTCAGGATGAAGCTTTCTGTATCTCCAACACAAACTGCATGCCCCATGAGGAAATGTACAGTCCCCTAAACGAAACAATGTCAAGTCTCCTTGATTGCCAGTGGAAGAATTGAAGCAAATGTCTGAGCCTGCTCTCAAGAATGAGATTACAACTAGAAAATGATGATGCACCCAAAAGATATAAGGAGCACACTATGACAAGCACATGATTGGCATGAGGGCTAAATGCAGGGGACCTGTGGGAAAGACAGACACAGTGCCTGGCAGAGCACAGGCAGCTCAAATATTGGTTCCTCTTCTGCTTTCTTACCTATCTGTACACTACAAGGGAGGCCCAGTAAGGTTGTCTATGCCGGGCCTTCAAGGAGGCTACCAGCTGCTTCTTACCTTGTATATACTCAGGACCCAAGGTTAAGTTATCTCAGCAGCCCCAAGCATTTAAACTCATAAAATTATAAAAGGATGGTATGAAGCTAGTGGTACTGAAACTTTATCATGCATCAGAAGGATCTGGAGGGCTTTTTGAAAACAGATTCCTAGACTCACACCTTCAGAGTGAGCAGTAGGTCTGGTAGGTTCCAAGAATTTAAAATTTCTATTAAGTTTCCAGATGATGTGAATGATGCTGGTCCATAGACCATACTTTGGGAATCATTCATTAAACTTACTGTTTTTTGTTTTGAGATGCAGTTGCACTCTCGCCTAGGCTGCAGTTCAGTGGCACAATCTCAGCTCACTGCAACCTCCATCTACTGGGTTCAAGCGATCTTCCTGCCTTAGCCTCTCAAGTGGCTGGGATTACAGGCATGCACCACCACATCTGACTAATTTTTGTATTTTTAATAGAGACAGGGTTTCACCATGTTGGCCAGGCTGGTCTTGAACTCCTGACCTCAAGTGATCGGCCCGCCTTGGCCTCCCAAAGTGCTGGGATTACAGGCACAAGCCACTGTGCCCAG
>NW_012110141.1:1456860-1457366 GCF_000951045.1 Mandrillus leucophaeus
TTGCTATGTTGCCCAGTTGGTCTCGAACTTCTGGGCTCAAGTGATCCTCCCACTTCAGTCTTCCAAAGTGCTGGAATTATAGGCAAGAGCCACTGTGCCTGGCCTCTGTAATCTATCATATAAAACAGAAGTCTCATATAAAGTACTAAGAATGGTGGCTTTTATCACCGACTGTGTGACTTACCTCAGGCAAATACTGTACTAACTTTCTCTGTGCTTTAACTTTCCAGATATAAGTGGAGCTTACCTCCAAATTATATAAATCTCACTGAAGGTTATTACTATGCAGTTTTAAGGCCATTACCAAGTATCAGCTGCTGCCTTATCATCTAGAATATTGTTCACTGCTTTAACTGAAATACATCAGAACATTTAAGACAAGTACCCTAGACCCCTCATATGCCAAGCACAATGGGAGAAACCCAGGAGCTTTTTCTGTTTTTGTTTTTTTAAACATAAAGCCTAGCAAATGTTAGCCTTCTCAAAATTCAGAATAATATGAGAAG
>NW_012110141.1:1457416-1458486 GCF_000951045.1 Mandrillus leucophaeus
GGGTAGCTGGGACCACAGGCACGTACCACCATGCCTGGCTAATTTTTGTATTTTTAGTAGAGATGGGGTTTCATCGTGTTAGCCAGGCTGGTCTCAAACTCCTCACCTCAGGTGATCCACCCGCCTCAGTCTCCCAAAGTGCTGGGATTACAGGTATGAGCCACTACGCCCGGCTGAGAAAGAATATTTACAATCATTACAAATAAAAAGGTTTCCTCCCTGTTGAGAACAGAATGGTACAGCTGCTCATTTCAATATTAACAATCATATAAATGATATACTTCAATCTAAGGTGGAAAAGCAGGAAGTGAGGCTCGTTTTCCCAGAGCACTCCAGTCAACTAGGTCAAGCATTAAAATACACCAAGGAAATGTTCTCTCCAGCCTCATTCATTATCAGAGTGCAGACTCTGGTATTTCAGTAAAGACCACTGGGACCCTGCCCACTCAACATCCTCATGATCTTTAGCCTTTATAGAATGTTACAGGTGCAGAGCTTCGGCGCCCTTTCCTAAGGGAGGAGTGGGTATGAGCTGGGCCTTTCAAACATGTCCAGCCAGAGAACAAAGACCACATGATGCTAGTGATGCATCAGTGATTTCTATTTCTACAGGACAAGACTCCTTCCACTATAATAAAGACAAATCCAGGTTGCCCTGGCAAACTTTTTGGAAGCACAGAGCTGCGGTGGATGGGCACAGCCCATTAATCTCCTCCTTGGCTCCTCCAAGCAACTCTCAGCTTTCTACTCTAAACCTCTAATTAAAGCTAAATGCAATTACAAAACAAAAAGTGCACTGTTAATCTATAGTCCACCCAGTTTAACAAAAAACCTTTCTAAAGTGTATATGAATCTTGTAAATGTAGGGAAATTGACCTTCTGATATTAGTCACTCTCACCACAATGAAATAATTCCTGTCTTTTCACTCAGGATTTTTAAAGCAAATAATCAATCAATGGGTGAGGGTGGGGGTGGGACTGCTGAGCTAGAAAATATCAACCATTTTAACATTTTCTTTAAAATAAAAATAAAATGCCTGCGACTTACTTAATCCCTGCTATCCTCACCA
>NW_012110141.1:1458536-1459172 GCF_000951045.1 Mandrillus leucophaeus
CTCATGTAGCACTTGACTAATTGCAGCAGCATATCAGCATCATGAATACTCAGAGTCGGACTCTCTTCCATATCTGCCAGTAATTACAATTTACACCAGCTCAAATATTTTCTCACAAAGCATGCCAGAAGAAAAGAGAACTTTTGGTTAAACCTCAACCATATCGTATTAGGACATAAATTGTGATAATAGTAATGAGATTGCAAAGTATTAAAAGGCAAGTCCTAAAGAGATCACTGGATCCAGTCTTACCTTTTTCTAGCCCCAAAAGAAATTTTATTTCAGAAGTTTTTAATATAAAGATGGAAATGTGTAAAGACTGTTATGCCAGAAACAGCGATGTTTTAACTCATGAGTTAAAAATGGAAAGTCAGTGTTTTCCCTCCACTAATACATCTCTAACTTACAGTTGTAATAAACAGTGATTAGAAATATACTTTTTTTTTTTAAACTCATGAGTTAAAACATGTTCTGATGCAAAGAATGCACTGACATTAGAAATTTCTGCTTAACACACGTGTCCTTCAAAAAAGCAAAAGTAGGGCTGGACATGGTGGCTTATGTCCATACTGTAATCCCAGTGCTTTGGGAGGCCACGGCAGCAGGATTGCTTGAGGCCAGGAATTCAAGACCAGC
>NW_012110141.1:1459222-1479972 GCF_000951045.1 Mandrillus leucophaeus
GTCCTCCACATTTACAAATTATACTTTATTCTCCGATAATAGACTGTCCTTTGGTAATGACATTAACTCATGTAGCACTTGACTAATTGCAGCAGCATATCAGCATCATGAATACTCAGAGTCGGACTCTCTTCCATATCTGCCAGTAATTACAATTTACAGCAGCTCAAATATTTTCTCACAAAGCATGCCAGAAGAAAAGAGAACTTTTGGTTAAACCTCAACCTTATTGTATTAGGACATAAATTGTGATAATAGTAATGAGATTGCAAAGTATGAAAAGGCAAGTCCTAAAGAGATCACTGGATCCAATCTTACCTTTTTCTAGCCCCAAAAGAAATTTTATTTCAGAAGTTTTTAATATAAAGATGGAAATGTGTAGACTGTTATGCCAGAAACAGCGATGTTTTAACTCATGAGTTAAAAATGGAAAGTCAGTGTTTTCCCTCCACTAATACATCTCTAACTTATAGTTGTAATAAACAGTGATTAGAAATATACTTTTTTTTTTAACTCATGAGTTAAAACATGTTCTGATGCAAAGAATGCACTGACATTAGAAATTTCTGCTTAACACACGTGTCCTTCAAAAAAGCAAAAGTGGGGCTGGACATGGTGGCTTATGTCCATACTGTAATCCCAGTGCTTTGGGAGGCCACGGCAGCAGGATTGCTTGAGGCCAGGAATTCAAGACCAGCCTGTGCAACATATCGAGACCGTCTCTACAAAAAAAAATTTTTTAATAGCCGGGTATGTCAGCACAAGCAAGTAGTCCTAGCTACTCAGGAGGCTTAGGCATGAGGATGCCTTGAGTCCAGGAGTTTAAGGCTGTAGTGAGCTACAATTTCTCCACTGCACTCAAGCCTGGAAAATGAGCAAGGCCCTGTCTCTTTAAAAAAAAAAAAAAAAAAAGTATATTTCTAATCACTGTGTATTACAACCGTAAGTTAGAGATGTATTAGTGGAGGGAAAACACTGACTTTCCATTTTTATTTTGTTTTAAACTGAAATGCACTAAAAAAGGAAAATAAGCATTTCCTACCAGCAACCTCCAAAGTTGGATGGCAGAAAAAGACACCCAACCACAACGTTCCAAGTCGTTCTGCACCTCGACCCACAAGTAACCTGGGAATACTATCACTTGGTGACCTTGGGACTTGATTTATGAGACATAAAGCTAAAGTACAAACTCAGAGTCCTTACCAAATAGGTAAGAATTTTCCTATAAACCCATGTTTTTCTCTCTCTGAATAATCTATGTGCCGCCTTGTAAACAAAATGAATTGCCTTTACCTTTTCTGATAAATGACGGAATATACCTTGCTCCACATGTCTGTTTCTCAGCTGAGACTCTATAGTCCAACTGTATTTCAGGCATTCATTCAAAAACGCCAAATTGTTAAGTCTCTAAATGTAAATTTATATAAGATTAAAAAGTGCCTAGGAATGAGACAGTTATCTTAGTCATGTTTTTCTTTTTAAAAAATGTATTCTCTTTTTAAAATATTTTTTTATTTAGAAGTGAAGCATAGCTATTTCCTTGCCTACTACAAAGGAAAAAGTAATCTACCTTGTTAAATAACATGTGACCTCCTTGGCTAAATCTTAACAAGCAATACATTCCTGACTAAGGCTTTTTATTTTATTTTTCCAGTGTAGGTGTTCAGAATTTTCATTAAAAAGGGCTCTAACACTGGAACAAATCCATTAACACATGTTGCCAAAGGAACACTCTGTAACTTCTGCATTATCATACCCTCTAGCAATTGTCAACAGTCTCTCTGGCAAAGGCTTCCTCTGGTTTATACATAACGGTATCAAGTATCTCTGTTTGCCTTGGTAACAATGCCTTTTCTTGTAGAGAAGACATATGACACCACCATGTCACACAAAACACCCCACAGTGAAGCTGTTTTGGATGGAGCGCTGGAACCATCAAGCGGCTAGGTCCCCAAGAAGATGGGCACTCTCTCATACCTCAGCGGAGGTGCAAACTGGTCCCATTTTTACAAGAAATCAATTTGACAAAATGCATCAAGGGTCTTTAGAGTGGTTAGTTTTTTAAAAAATATGTGTTTGTAACTCCTGACCCAAACATTTCACCTCTAATAATATACAGTAAGAAAATAATGTTCAAAAAAATTCCACACTTCAGCACAAATATATTCACTGGCCATTATAATAGCAAAAAGTCAAAAACTTACATTATTATTAAAATAGTATGCAGAGATTAAGCATGTTTAGAAAGTCTCATGAAAAACTAAGCCAAGGGGTCTTAAAACAACTTTACTAAATTCACATGAAAAGCAACATAATTTAGTCACTAATTAGCATGCATATTTCCTAAAAACTTACAAAAACTACAAATTTTCAAAGGCTTGGTATATATGACAATTAGTGTAAGTTACTGGAGGCAAGTGGTGTTATAAAGGAAAATAAGTCTCCAATGCTCAGTTTCCATAATAGAATGAAGCAGCATGCACTCACATTTTATCAACAGCATTTAGAAAATTATTTCTGCCTTTTATGTTGATGAAAGATCCTCTAACAGATTAACTTTCTGGTAAGAGCACCCCAGAGACAGGGTCTAGGTCACAGATTAGGCTTCTAGGGACCTGTGTCTAGATTTCTATTTATACGGCACGCTGTATACCCAGCTGGGCCCCCTGGACAATAGTGCAGCCATCAGTGCAACTGCCAGCAAACCTCTCTCTTATCTCAACACTGTTAACTATGCTCAAAAAGCAAGTCAAGGCTTTATACTCAGGGCAGGCTAAGGACATCAAATTTTCATTGTAATGAAAACACAGCTACAGATTTAAAATTTTAAGTCTACATTATCTCCACAAAAACGTTTTGTCCCCAAATGTACACACACAATCATACTAGGCCAAAGAAAAATACATTTTGCAAAGTAGCAATGAAAGACCACTCTCCAAGCAGATTAAAACAAAGCCATCACAGAAATAACAGACATTTAAACAAACAACCAATACATGGAGAAAAAAACTATTCTATTCTCCTAAATGTTTTAAAAAACATAAATCCTAATATGAGACTGTGTTGAAAGTAATGAAAAGGCCTGGGTGGGGAAGGTGTATAATGAATGAAAACAGAAACCCTACAACATATCAAATGTTATGGAATCTGATGCAGGTTGAGAACAAAGAAAAATGTAAGCCCTACATAATTAACATAAGTGAACTACATATTGAAATGAGAAAAAAAAAAACCAATCTGTTTGAAAAATGATTACAAAATATTTCACTAATAATGAATGCATTAATAGAAAAATCAGAAGTGATAAATTCAAAAGCTTCCTTGAAAAGCCAACCAGAGAAGTAAATTTCTTGTAAGTCTAGATGAAAGAAAAGTGAACACAATTAGAATAAATGTATTATCAGTCAATTTTCTGTTGCTTATGACGGAATACCTGAAACTGGGTAATTTATACAGAAAAGGTATTTATTTCTTACAGGTACGAAGGCTGAGAAGTCCAAACTCTAGGGCTGCATCTGGTGAGGGCCTTCTTGCTGGTGAGGACTTGGCAGTCTCGAGGCAGCACAGAGAATCACATGGTGAGAGGGCCCAGTGTGCTAGCTCAGGTCCTCTCCTCTTCTTAAAAGCCACCAGTCCCACTCCTGTGATAACCCATTAATCCATTAATCCATTCATGAGGGCAGAGCCACCTCTTAAAGGCCCCACCTCTCAATATTGCCACATTGGGGATTAAGTTTCAACATGAGATTCACATGAGACATTGAAACCTTAGCAAGCACTATAACGTACTGAGGGACCATAAATAGGAGAATGATGAACATCCAGAGATAGAAAGCTATGCTTTTTGAGACAAAGTTGATAAAACAGAGGGGAGGCAGGAAGAAAGGAAGGCAGGTGGGCAGGACTGGGTCAGGCAGCTGGATACAGTAGTGTGTCAGGCAGATACTGAGAATATACCTCTGCACTAACAGCCTTCCACTGCCCCACAGTGGAGCTGGTCTCTAGATAAAGCTCTACAGCTGGGTAGAAGAGCACCAGAGCCATCCATCCCTCCCCAGGAGCTCTGTCTACAGTGAGCTACGTACTCAAACATACCCTGATGAGTATGGAAATCGATCCCATTTTTAAAAGACATCAATTTGGCAAAATGTATTAAGGGTTTTTTAAGTGATCATGATCTTTCAAAATGTGACTTCTGACCTGTAATTTTGCTTCTAATAATACACATACTAAGGAAATAATGTTTTTTAAAAATCAACCTTGGCCAGGCATGGTGGCTCACGCCTATAATCCCAGTGCTTTGGGAGGTTAAGGTGGGAGGCCAGGAGTTTGAGATCAGACTGGGCAACATACTGAGATCTTGTCTCTACAAAAAAATTTTTAAAAATTAGGCAGGCATGGTGATGCCCACCTGTAGTCCTTGTTATTCAGCAGGCTGAGGCAGGATGATAGCTTGAGCCCAGGAGTTTGAGGTTAAGGCATGCCATGATTGCACCACTGCACTCCAACCTGGGCAACAGAGTGACAATCATGCCACTGCACTCCAGCCTGGGCCATAGAGCAAGTCTCTGCCTCTATGGGAGAGAGAGAGAAAAAAACCCCACAGACTTACACATAAATACATTCACTGCCCTCACTATTGTAAAACAAAAATTTCAGAAACGTAATAATTATTAAATTATGATACAGATCTTAAATGTGTTTATGAAGATGAAGGAAACGCTTACTTTATAAAGTTAGGTTGAAAACTGGGTATGATGTTGAAGATTTTAAACAAAAATACAAAAATGAATGGAAGGGAATATATCAACATTTGAACATTTTTGCCTTTGGTGTAAAAAATCTTGAGAGGTTGATTTTTAACATGCATTATGATAAGAGTACAACCATATCATTAAGATAAATGTAAACTACTCTCACACAGGATCACTCTCTACCTTATACCTGACTCATCTGTGACTTTAGTCAAATTAACTTTTGAGCTTTGTTTTCTTCTCTGTAAAATGAAGGTAATCATAGTTACCTGATATGGGTGCAGAGAAAAAAAATAAAACCAAGAATGCCAAGTGCTGAACTTTGGCACTCTCTCTCTTTGGAAGACTGTAAGCTCTGTCCATGCTGATGACTTTGGAGCCAGTTTTAAAAATTAACTCTAAATTCAATGCCACTGGGCCTCTTAAAGTTATAAAACATCCGCAACCTTCTATACTGCAAGAATGTACTCAAATGAGAAAGTCTAATTCTGATAAGCTCGGGCATCTCCCAAGGTAACCAATAAAGTTTAAAATGGGCCAACACTGCGTCAAAGTTCCACGAGGAAGGGACTTATCAAGAAGTGCTGCCTTTCAGAGGAAAACATTCTCATGGATGACTAGGTTTCACATTTCCAAACACGTTTCATTTATATGGCACATTCAAACTAAGAAATGCTGCAAAAGTTCTCTCTGCTGGCTCCAATCAATGTAGAAGGGACTTAGAAGAGGGAAGTGAAACTGCTTTTGCAAAACTGTGACAGTAAGAGATATCTGACCCTTGCTTCTAACCTCCAAACTGTGCTTGGTCATTCCTGGGCATGGGCAAGGCTAACTTCGGGGAAAATTTAGTTTATAGTTTAACTTTAAAGCAAGAATGAGAATAGCACTTTCTAAAACAAAATCAATTTTGTAAAGCTAATGAAACAACACAAGGTTAGGATTATCAGAAGGGCCTGAATTCTGCTAAGATGTAGGCATAGAAGGCAACCCTAAGCAAAAAGAACAAAGCTGGAGGCATTACACTACCCAACTTCAAACTACACTACAGGGCTACAATAACCAAAACAGCATGGTACTGGTACAAAACCAGACACACAGATCAAGGGAACAGACTAGAGAACCCAAAAATAAGGCCACATACCTACAACTATCTGATCTTTGACAAACCTGACAAAAACAAGCAATGGGAAAAGGACTCCCTATTGAATAAATGGTGCTGGGATAACTGGCTAGCCAGGTGCAGAAAATTCAACCTAGACCCCTTCCTTACATCATATACAAAAATCAGCTCAAGATGGATTAAAAACTTAAATGTCAAACTCAAAAACTTGGAAGATAACCTAAGCAATACCATTCTGGACACAGGAATGGGAGAAGATTTCATGATGAACACGTCAAAAGCAATTGCAACAAAAGCAAAAATTGACAAATGGGATCTAATTAAACTAAAAGGCTTCTGCACAGCAAAAGAAACTATCATCAAAGTAAACAGACAACCTACAGAATGGGAGAAAATTTTTGCAAACTATCCATCTGACAAAAGTCTAATATCCAGCATCTACAAGGAACTTAAATTTGTAAGAAAAAAAAAAAAACAAACAACTCCATTAAAAAGTAGGCAAAGGCATGAACAGACACCTTTCAAAAGAATACACAAATGCGGCCAACAGTATGTGGAAAAAAAGTTCAACATCACTGATCATTAGAGAAATGCAAATAAAGACCACAAGGAGATAACATCTCGCACCTGTCAGAATGGCTATTATCAAGAAGTCAAAAAATAACAGGTGCTGGTGAGGTTGCAGAGAAAAAGGAACATTTACACACTATTGGTGGAAGTATAAATTAGTTCAACCATTGTGGAAGACAATGTGACAATTTCTCAAAGTTCTAAAAATGAACTACCATTCCACCCAGAAATCCCATTACTGGGTGTATACCCAAAGAAATATAAATCATTCTATCATAAATACGCATGCACATGTATGTTCACTGCAGCACTATTCACAATAGCAAAGATATGGAATCAACCTAAACGCCCATCAGTGGTACAGTGGATAAAGAAAATGTGGTACATATATACCATGAAATACTATGCAGCCATAAAAAAGAATAAGATCATGTCCTTTGCATGATAGCTAGAAGCCATCATCCACAGCAAACTAACGCAGGAACAGAAAACCAAATACTACACTTTCTCACTTATAAAAATGGGAGCTAAATGACGAGAACACATGGACACGTAGAGGACAACAGACACTGAGGCCTAATGGAGGGTGGAGGGTGGGAGGAAGGAAAGGATGAAGAAAAATAACTAATGGATACTAGGCTTAACACCTGGGTGATAAAACAATCTGTACAACAAACCCCCATGACACGAGTTCACCTATATAACAAACCTGCACATGCACCCCTGAACCTAAAACAAACGTTTCTTTAAAGTGTAGGCATAAATGATAACCAGCCATTGTTCTGGAAGTCACAAGATTTGTAACTTCCCCAATTACTCTTGGAAATAGCATCACTCTTGTGGAATCTAAGATTGGCCTTTTGAGATGTCTTTTCAGACTGTTGCATTTTTGAAGACCGGCTGACTCCACCTGGACCTGCAACTCATGACTCAACTGGTCCTATAGCCCCTAACCCAGAGGCAGACTCAGCGAATGAGGGCTGTTTTCCACACTCCTATGATGGCATCCCCAGCCAATCAGCAGCATCCATTCTATAGTCCCCTGTCCACCAAACTATCCTTGAAAAACCTCAACCCCCAAAACTTCAGGGAGATTCATTTGAGTGATAACTCCATTTCCCATGTGGCTAGCCAGCTTTGCGTCAATTAAACTGTTTACTGCAATACCATGGTCTCGGTGAACCGGAAGACCCTATCGGGTGACTACACAAGTTGTGCTCTGCAGAAGAAATTCTTAAACTACTGCCTGCACAAGGTAGAATGGGAGCAAACATGAAACCATTCTTTAGGGCTGACTTTCCCACTGCAAGAACTATGGGCTAAATCTTAAAGACGAAGCTGCTACCATTTTTCTCTTCAGCAGCAACTAGTCAGGGAGTTGAATGGGTGGGAAAGATCTTAGCAGGAATAAATGTTCTCCAGTTCTCCGATTAACTTAAGTTGCAAAAGGTTGACCTGACATGCCTAGTGGTCTTCAAAAGATATAGGTATGGATTTGCAAAGAAAAAAAAGGGGATTTTTCTGTTTCTAAAGTCACACTTTGGTCTCTCTTCTCTAACCATCGACATTTGTCTAATAGTGAAAGCAGTCACCATTCTAGCCTCACCAGGCTACTTCTCAGTGGAGCTGCCCTGCACACACTCCTTGTTACCACGCACGTCTGTGCCAGTGTCTTCATTTCCCACCTCATGCAGTCACCTGTGTGGACCAGAGTGGGCTTCCCAAGAGAAGCCAAAAACAACACTGTATGTCAATGAGACTCACATGAGTTGACCTGGAATGACAAGGTGAACTGAATCAATCAGACACTGACTCTCAAGAATATGAATTAAGAAGCATAGAGAATAAGCAGTTAGCAGTAAGGGTATCTCCTGCAAGAGTGTTAGGAAGTGGAAGAGGAGCTGCAAAGAGCCAGAACTGGGTGCACGCTCAGATTACGAGAACACCAAAAGTAGGCATGGGCAGAAATAGGTATAGCTTTTAATATTAATATGAAGCCATCATGGTTATCAATACATCCTAAAACACTACCTTTCATCTCTTAACATTGCAACTATGTTTCATATTAGCATAAAACAATCTGAACATGACATGTATTCTCAATAGAGATATGTTCACGTATATAATTTACAACTAAGTGTACATATTGAGGATACATGTTCAGATTTTTTGTATGTATGAGGGTGTCTGGTAAGAAGAAGTTTTACAAATTCTACTTTGCTATAGAAAGTGCACATTCTATGACACTAGGAGACAGACGTGAGAAGTTAAGACAGCTGCCAAGGACAGTAAGACAAAGATCCTGTCTTCTAGAGGTTCACAGGCCATAATGTGTTACAGCGAAGAAAGAAAAAAAGCACCAGTGATTTTTATTGGGTTTCCAACAAATATTTGTTTAGCACCTATGTGTGCCCTGTGCTAGTCTAGGGATTTTATATCACTTTCTAGTGACACAGTCACCATGAATCAAATAAGCTATCAGGGCTGAATTGAATTTGCTGGGTCAGTGGTCCCTAAACATTTCTGAACCACAGAGCAATTTGAGATTCTGATTAAAAAGAAAAGAAAAGAAACTTCTCCCTAGGAAAGCACACATAACTACAATTCTGGACTCAATTTCACTGACACTTCTGACCTAACACCCAAGGATAAGAAACTAATGGGTCTACTGCCTATTTGAAAATATAGACATACATATCTATTAAATCATGTGATCCTACACTGAAGGATTGTTTCAACAATGCAAAGTACTTATGAGGTTTATTAATAGCCTTATATCTTCAGTTAACAACATATTATTAGTGGCAATGAAAGAAGTCCCACCACAAATGAAACAGCATGTTTATTCTCAAGTACAATGCATTCAACTGACACAGACTATCACTCCAGTTACACAATGGCTGTTCAGAGTTCTCAGTTAATGGAATATTCACAGTTTAAGACCAAACACAATGCACAAAGAACAGAAAAATAGACAAAGTTGCCATATTAGGGGTAGCAACATTAGCTTCCCAGCAACAGAGACTCTGGGGAGGGCTACACATAAAATTATTTTCTATTAAGGGTCAGTAATTACTGTAAAAATAAAGTCTGACAAAATATTTCATTCATTTGCTCTAAGTGATTTTACACAACAGAGCTACAGAACACAGGCTTGGTTCCATCTTTCCTCTTAAATAACCAAAAAAGGTACCTGATCTAATCTCTTCCATGTAATTAGAAATCACCTGAAAAATGCAGAATCTGGCTGTGAGAGTGATTTGAGAATCAATGGATCTGTTTCCCTGCTCGTAAGATACGAATAGCAGTACTTACTTCACAAAGATAAGAAGTACACATTTTCAAGGGTGCCTCTCTAACGTGTTAATAAAACAATTTCATTTTTTTCATTCAACAAATATTTAGTGAATTGCAACTATGAGCCAAACACAAACAGTAAGGCAAAATCAAGCAAAATCAGACCTAACTTCTGCCTTGATGAAGTTCACTAGCTCTTTCATCCATTAGAAAGCTTTAAGTTGGAAAGTTCCACTAGAATCAGTTGTCTAACTTGACAACTAATATTTGTAAAGCATTTTACAGATCATAAAGCACTATCCGATATATCATCTCAGGAAATCCTCACCGTAACTCTCTCTCTGACTTGTATTGGTAATTCATCTCCTATACAGGTTAAGAAACTACAGCTCAGAGAGGCCCAGTGGCTTACTCAAGCAGTGAAGCTGGAATCCCCTTTGCTGATCATCTCAGTGCACTACACCATCTCACTGCATTGAGCTTTAGGTCATGAGGATAAAACATGTGCAAAATCACTTTGAGCTCTTTACTGGGAACATGATCTAAAGCAGCTCTTTGTCTGTTCCCATCTTCCCAAGAAGCAGTTGTTACCCAGCTCTGACAGGATGCAGAAAATGCAATTTACTTAGCTGGAAAACCCCAACTTACCTAAGTTATAAAATGGTTAATCTGCTGAAAGACTCCTTTACTATTTCTATCATACATGCAACCTAACAGCATTGTGTTGTTGCCTGCCATGTGCCTCTCTTCCTTGGTCAATTTCTACAGTGCTTTCCGAATACAGAAAACTTCTGCAGTTATTTTCCCTATTACAGACTCTTAACAGTTTTCTGTAACAGTGTGACTTACATAGTAAGACTGAAATGTGAAAATTCTAGATGAAACAGTCACCTGGTCCTACATTAAAACTTACACGAGTTTTTTAAGGAGCCTGAGATCACTGTCCAACATTCAACCCACTGCCAAAATCCCTATGACAACATCTCTAATTTGGGGTGATCTGACTTCTTTAACACATGCAGTTCCTATTACTGGTAACAAGCAGTTTGGCAATAAGTATCCAAAGCCATAAGTAAATAGTACTAATGTCGACTCAGCTATTCTGCTGCTAAGAATTTGTCTTAAGGAAACAACTCAACAAATATACAGGGATGGTGTATTTGAGATATCTTCATTGTCGTGTTGTCGTTTATACTAAGAAATTGGAAATGACCAAAGTAACTATCAGCCAGGGATGGTTTTAATAAATAAGAGTGCATTCATATAGAGAGATGCTATGTAGCCATTAAAAATCATATGAACATACAAATAGTAACATAAGATATACAAGCTCTATCAAGTGAAAACTGATTACTAAATAGTATATGATATCCATTTTATGTGTGTTTACAGAGCAAAAAATCTTAATTTATTGAAGTAGAAAAACATGTCCTTCTTATGTCTACTCATAAGTTCCAATCCTGCCCCCTGAAGTTGAGAATTAACTTTGCTCTCCTTTCTACCTGATAGCCTTTCAACTATTCCTGGTAGGGCATAGTTTCTAGTCCACTTAGTTCCCTGGCTTACCCTCTTAAAATGTAGAACTTGTTTGAAAACAAGCCCTTGGAAGCAGCCTAACAAAGTCAGCAAACAACGGGATGATTATCTCCTTAATTCTGAGTACTGTGCCATTAAAGCTGCCAGAGAAGGCCACCCATATCAAATGGTTGGCTGAAATCTTAAATCTTTTTAACAAGAGCTGCTACTGATCCAGGTCTCTCACTCTATAAACATGCACTTTTTCCCCTGACTCTAGGAAGCTGCATTCAGTAGAGCTTAATTGTGTATGTGTTCATATTGATTGCCTTCAACTTTTTGCAGCCTTTTCTATTATGATGTCTGACATCCAGTTGGTTAGCTTCCCTCCCAAAAATGGGATAGACACAAATTTGATCACCTTTCTTGATCAAAGACCACTCTTCTCAAACTAGAATACCATGACATTTGGAAAGGACTACTAAAACATTTTATTCGGTGATAATTTAAAACATTTTAAAACAAACACAGGTATGTTGAAAATACAAAGTGAATGCATCTTTATGTGAAAACATGAGACTTCAAAGACATTTTGCTCCTGGCTGTGCTTCTAAAGTCTCCCTATACCCACCCATAACCCAACCTTTAATTCCTGTACCCTCAACCCTCTAAACCCTCCAAAATAAAGTATAAACTTTCCTCTTCCTTAATAGTTCCTTGATGGAAAAGTTAGAATAGCACTGGCAAGGCAGCAAATTGCACAAAGTCAACAGTTAATCAACCTGCAACACATTCATCTATCTTACTATAATCAAGCCCAAGCTTTTCCAGCTTATCCATAAAAAATCCTAAGAAACTTAATGAAACATAAGGTTTTTTATTGATATCCCCTAACAACAACATTACCCAAATTCTCTCTCCAATAAGTATCTGATTTATACAGGAAATGAGGTTAATTCAAGAAAGGCTTGTTATTGAGAAACCCATACTGACTTAACCACACTTCTTTCCCAGCTAATCACAAACTATCCCTTCTTCTATCCATTTATTCCATTAGAGGATTATTTCATGTCTGCTGTTTAAAAGGCACTGAACTAGGGTCTACAATATAAAACATGCAGTAAGACAGAAACTTCTCTTCTAGAAGGAAGAAAGATGACACATAACTACAATACATGGTAAAAATGCTTAAGAAAGTTCCAGAAACAGGGAAGCACTAGCCAGCAGAAGGAAGGGTTTGTGAAGAACAGAGTATTTGTGAAAGGGTATAACAAAGATAAGACTGGGGCACATGGTAGAGAGCCACAACTATATTTAACCTGAGAAAACTCAAATCTTGTTAGGAAATCACCTGAAAGCCTTCTGGGTCACATTTAGAAAAATCTCTCATTCTCTATTTCAGAAAATTTACATGTTTTTAATTTCTGAAAAATATCTGTCTTTTCAGTCTTTTTCACCTTTCTCCTGTCTTGAAAGATTGTCAACAGAAGTCTACAAATCAGAAATTATTATGCACTTACATTTGACAGTTTACAGAGGTTTAAGGTTTATACAGCATTTTCAAGCAGATTGCCTCTGCAAGACTTTTTAAAGTATCCCAAGATACAATGAAATTAGGGCTGGACACTCAAACTCAATTTCAAGTACCACATATTCAGTCACCACCCTCAGCCTAGGCATCCATCACTTTTACCTACATTTTTTTTTTAACCTTTCCAATGAAAAAGTCATCATCCTTCAAGTTTTCTAAGCTTGGAAAAAATGAAAATCACAAGTGAATGACAGTGTTGACTGTACAATTAAAACCTTCAGTGCACAAAAATATTAAATGGATGATCTCTGCAAAAACCTCTGCAAGAAATTATAAATGGCAACTACCATTAACTTTTAGTTTAGAATAAATCTATAAAACCAAAAGAACAGACTAGACAATTCACAAGAAGGTGACAAATCTTTGGGAAAAACACTCAATGCCTATCAAGCTCCCCAAAAAAGGCTCATTAAAAATACAGATCACAGTTGTCAATTAAGAAATAAAGATGAAAAAATACAGTGCATCCTTATTATTCATGGATTCCATATTTGCAAATTCATCTTCTAAAACTTATTTATAACCCCAAGACCAATGCTCATGGTCATTTGCGCACATGTGGAGAGAACCAATTTTTTTTTTCTTTTTTCATTATGGAACGTTTCACTAATTTGTGTCATCCTTGCACAGGGGCCATACTAATCTTCTCCGTATCATTCCAATTTTAGTATATGTGCCAACTGCAGCGAGTACACACCAAAATATTTGAGTCACTCCACATACACGTACCCAGCTGAAGCCAAACCAGCCTACACTCTTTGTTTTAGTCCTTATACTATAAACAAATGTCCTTTTTGTGACCGGTTTTTAGGACTTTTTTTTTTTTCATTTTTGTGGGTTTCTTGGTGATTTTGCTGTTTAAAATGAGCCCCAAACATCATGCCTTAGTGTTGTCTAATGTTCTTAATCACAACAAGGCCATGATGTGCCTTAGGGAGAAGAGATGCATTGGATAAACTTCATTCAGGCATGAGATATAGTGCTCTTGGCCATGAGGTCAATGTTAATGAACCAACAATGTATACTAAACAAGGTATCTTTAAACAGAAACACATGTAAAACAAGGCTATGTATTGATGGGTTGACAGTTGACAAAATCGTTACAACCAGAGGCTCACAGGAATCTAACTCTGTATTGTTCCCCTAGGAGCAATGGCTCAGTATTCACTAATTATGTCCTTAGTGACTTTATAGAACATAACTGCCACAAATAATAACAGTGGGGTGTTTTCCAAATTATCCTCTATTTCCCCTATTTCCTATCTCTGGATATCCTATTTATATAACAGAATGTTATATACATTGTTACAGTTGGTTTGTTCAAATAGGAGTCCAAACGAAGTCCCCATACTGCACGTCATTACTGAGCTCCAAGTCATAGGTCTAGACTTCCTTGCTACGCTCCTCCTTAATGCCCTTCTAAAATTTTCCTCTAGGCTTTTCAAAGGTGCCTGCCCATTCTACACTGGTTTTCTCCACCTCCTCTCACAGCATCTGACTAATTCTCTCTTCACTCCTGGGTTTCTTGACATTCCTACCATTGTTTGTATAGGTTTGTTTGTTTGTTTGTTTTTTGAGAGACAGTCTCACTCTGTCATCCAGGTTGGAGTGTGGTGGCACGATCATAGCTCACTGTAGCCTCAACCACCCAGGCTCAAACAATCCTCCCACCTCAGCCTCCTGAGTAGCTGGGATCACAGGCATGTGCCACCATGCCCAGCTAATTAAACCAACCCAGGCTGGTCTCAAACTTCTGGGCTCACGCAGTCCTCCCACCTCAGTCTCCCAAAGTGCTGGGATTACAGGTGTGAGCCACCACACCTGGCCGCACAGGTCCTTTTACAAAACAGATTTCCTTAGTTCTTGGGGGCCCTCTGTAACTTCTTGGCCTGCCTTCTCCTGTTCTTCCTCACCCAAGGATTACTACTCTTGTTATCTGTCTTCTACATTACTATCTGTGGCCATGAGATCATATATACATTTTTGACTAACAGGTTGGCTATTTTTCAATAGCCACCTACCAAAAATTCCCTGCCTTAAACTCCAGGATGATATGGACATTTTTCCCCATTGTCACTTAAAGTTCCTTTAGAAACATCTGGTAGGATGCTGAAACCCCACATTCATTTTTGTTCTAATTTTTTAAACCTTCTAATATGAAAAACTTCAAATATATGCAAAAGAGAATACTATAGTGAATACAATGCGCCCATCACTAAGCTTCAACAATGATACATATTTTGTCAGTCTTTTTAACATAGTCCCTCTTTTTCTGTTCTATTTTTGCTGGAATCTTAAAGCAAAACCAAAACAATATATCTTTTCACTTATAAGAACATCAGTGTGTGTTTATAATTAATGAATAAATTTGTTTTTTTTTTTTTCCTTTTGAGACAGGGTCTTGCTCTGTCACACACGCTGGAGTGCATTGGTGCACTCTCATCTCACTGCAGCCTCTTGAGCTCATGTGATCCTCCTGTCTTGGCCACCCAAAGTGCTAGGATTGCAGGCATGAGCCACCACACTCGGCCAGAAATTTGTTTTTAAAGTAACTACCATGCCATTAACCTAACAAAATTAACAATTTCTTATCATCAAGAACTCAATCCATATCCAAATTTTTATCGTCTCAAAGGTGTCTTGTTACAGTTGGTTTGTTCAAATAGGAGTCCAAACAAAGTCCCCATACTGCATGTCATTACTGAGACCATACTGGGACTAAGGCAGAGAGGAATGAGCTCTAAGTGAGTCTGTAACAAGGAAGAAAGAAGCTCATTCAACTAAAAGAATTAAATTGGAGGCCTGGCCCGAGAAAGTGGAAAAATAAACAAAGAAAACTAAAACCATTCAGGAACATCATCAAGCAGGGCAACAGCTAGAGAGAAAGTACCAAAGGGGCTAGGAATTTCAGTAAGGCGAGTAATTGGACAAATGACAGAATTATCTTAATGGAACAAGGACTTTAGCTTTAAAAATCTCACTTTGGATCAATGAAGTAATGAAAAACAGTTACTAAAAAGCAAAACCTCACAGTCATTGTATCTAGTTTAATTCCCCACATTTTAGTTTCACAAGCACTTTTGTACACCATAGCACTTTAATAACTATAAGTTTAAAATGATCATGGCTAACTCCATGAGACTAAGATCTGGATCTGGCTGACTCCAGAGACTAAGACTCACCACATAGTCAGAGGAGAGCACAACTCAGAAACCAAAGTTCCCAAAGTCTTCCCTGGGAATCACTAAATTCACACTGAAGTTCTATCTGCATCAGATTTGGACACACACAGAGAAATGTTTTATATAAGCAATGCATGCTTATTAATTTAAAAAAAAAGGTAAGAAGCAAGATATATACTTCTCAGTTTTTGAGGTTTATTAGAAATAGCTCTAAAATTTCTCCTCCTCTTTAAAACAAGCTTTTTAAAAATGCTTCTGTATTCAGTTACAATTCTTTGGGAATTTTCCCCCCAAGGTAAAGCCAAAACAGACTCTAGAGCAAGAAGAAATAAGAACTACAACTTATTACAACTACCCCACCAACAACTTTGCAGTAATATTTTATAGTATGATTAAAAAGTCATTTTAAGTATAACTCTGAAAATGTTTAATGATTACTTTAAATGTGAGCACTGGTGTTTGTCTACACAAGTTAATGATGTATTATAACATCATGAAGGTTAGAAGTTGTTTGTTTTTATTTAAACAGAAGGGGTTGTCGGCATCCTTATCACCACTAAAAGTAGTTTTAACATTTCAAAGGGATTTTTTCCTAATTGTATTTTGAGAAACACATTTTTAAAAACACGTATGTACTAGGAACTCACAGATCTTGTCAAACTGAGTATTTCATATTCCAGTACAAGTCTGGACACATCAAATCTAAAGGAATTTCTTAAGGCTTAGTAAACCAGCCGCCGTGATCTAGTTTCCAGCCAAATGGGAATCTTATGCTTTTACAGTTATTTCAGCTAATTCTTAGTCACTACAAGAAGAGAAACTCAGCAAAGGTTTGATGTTGAAACATTCCAGAAAAAGGATAATCTCCACCATATACAAACTACAGTATTTTATCTAATTGGTATCTCAATCCTGATTTACGTTCACTCATTTATTTAATTTAGCAGTATAGTGACTATGCCATATACGTAGCAGACTGAGTGGAAGAGTTTATCATCAAAGCTGACACTGTGTACACTTTGCACACCTAAGTCACGTGGCATCATGTACATGGTGTGGAAGGTAGGGGAGGCAGGTGTCCCCACTGTCTTCCCAGTAGTGGTGATGGCTCCACTGAGTCATCTTCTCACCCTTGACTATGGAGGACTTCAGATCACCATCCTGCTTTGGATTACTGATGTGGTGTAAGACTAGGAAATGGCTTTCTCAGGGATTATCTACTGGCCAGCTCATTTCACTAGCACTTATTACTATGTAAGGGTTCTACTGTCTTACAACCTGAATGACAGTTCTGGTCATTCAGATTATTCTGATGTTAGTTCTGTTTAGAAATAATATTTTCTATTTTATTTTCACATTGAAAATCAGTCCAATTTGCTTCAGCCTCCAAGAGCATGTTTATGTAAAATTAAATGAGCACTGGCCACAAGCTGCACTTTTTTTCTAAGTGGGAAAATGGTTAAGAAGACCGCCATTGTGGATGCCCATCAGTGTGGATCCAATCACTGAGGACCAGAATAGAACAAAAAGGGAGAGGAAAGGCAAATACATGCTCTCTGCTTGAGCTGGAACTTCCATCTTTTCCTGCCCTCAGACATCAGCACACCTGGTTCTTGGATCTTCAGACTCAGATGGAGATGGAAACTTATGCCAGGTGCTCCCGGGTTCTCAGCCCTCAGACTCAGACTGAATTAGACCAATGGCCTTCTTGGTTCTTTAGTTTGCAAATGGCAGATCTTGAGACTTCTTGGGGAACATCCTGGGACTTCCTGGCCTTCATAATCACATGAGCCAATTCCTACAACGAATCTCCTTTCTAATATACCTATGCTGTCTCTTTGGAGAACCCTAACTCTCTTTGGAGAACTCTAATATCTAATACAGCTGGCAACTTGTCAAAAATGTAAATCTGTAGGCCAGTCCCAGACCTCCTGAATCAGAAGGTCTAGGATTGGGGCCCAGCTATCTGTGTTTTAACATAATCCTCCAGAGGACCCAAATGCATGCTAAAGTCTGAGAACCACTGCTATAAATTACATTTTTTAATTGAGCATTCATTCAGATTTCCATTACATTTGGGTTTAATTTCCATTAAACCTATTAAGTACAGTTTATTTTCTAATATTGCTAAGTATAGATTTTATAATATTCCTATAAAAGTAAATTCGTATAGAGGGAAGCTTTGAATTTACCAACAGTTCAGTAGAAGAGGGTGACTAATATGAAACTGAACAATTGGCTTCTGTTTTTCTCATACTTAGTCTCTGGAACAAAATCTTTACAACAGTTTATAAGGAAATGCTTCATTACATTTCTCACATTTACTTCGTCCCCTGTGTTACACAGGTTCTCGGCATTTGAGGTGACTTCTGATAATTGCCTAAAATGAACCAGAATTACAGGGTGCTGAAGATCAAGGACCCTGAGAAGACATGAAGCTGAGGATTAAGCTTCATTGCTTTCCACCTGTGTGTTCTAAGAAAACTCCGCCACTTTAAGCCTCAGTTTCCCCAAATGTACAATAAAAATCACAGTATACCCCTCATCACAGGGAGAAAATCAAAGGTGTTTAAAGCTGACTGCCTGGCACAAAGTAGCCCTCAGTGCTCCACAGTAATTTAGTCATTTTTAGCTAAGAGAATTATTTCATTTTAAATACTTCTGAACACACTTAAGTCCCTAGAAGGTAGAGACTGTCAACATCTAAACTGCTTTTCACAGCAAGCACCTGATAAACGATTTCTAAAAATAAAGGTGATGAAATTACAATTGCATTCTTTTACAAATACTCTGTCACCCAGGCTGGAATGCAGTGACACAATCACGGCTCACTGCAGCCTCAACCTCCTAGGCTCAAGCGATCCTGCCATCTCAGCCTCCCAAGTAGCTGGGATTACAGACGTGTGCCACCAGACCTGGATAATTTTCTGATTTTTTTTTGTAGAGAAGGGGTCTCACTATGTTGCCCAGGCTGGTCTCAAACTCCTGGGCTCAAGCTATCCTCTTGCCTCGGCTTCCCAAAGTGCCAGGACTACAAGCGTGAGCCACTGAGCCCAGCCACAATCACATTGATTTCTAACAAAGGATTCCATGGTAGAAAAATAGCTCATTCTGCAAATAAAAGCAGTGTATGCAATATATGTAACCACAAACACCCTCATCAAGAGAAAACATTTCAAAATGTATTCTTTAAAGATCCCTAAACTGTCATAGGGAAAAAGGCCAAGGAATAGTACAGACTTGAGCAGATTAGTCAAGAATGTGATTTGATGAATTAAAGAAATTACATTTTGGCAGGGCTAAAGCCGAAGGTAGGCAAAATTCCAAGTTTCTTCTGGTTAATTCAAATGAGCAGTACCCTTCCTTTGTGCAGCTAACATAATATTAAAACATATTATATTTAAAAGGTCAAAAAGCCATGTGAAAAGAAAAAGTCACTTAAGAATCTTTTAGATATGGGCCAGGATGACATGAACACCATCATCAAATATTGTTGAACAACTGCTGAGGAGATGAGGGTGTGGGGTCTTCATAAATATAAGTTTGAGTCTTGGCTTGGGCAATCACCAGCTAACTGAACCTTAGTTAGGCAACCTCCTGATTGGTCTTCTTGCTTCTACTTTTGTCTTCTTACTGTTCATTCTCCCACAGTAATCACACAAGCAGGCCAGAGCTCCCTTTCTACCTCAGTATCTTTGCATACGCCGTTTCTGCTTTTCCCTCTCAGAGCACCCACTGCCAGTCTTCACACGGACAATTCGATCAGTCCTTCAGGTCTTAAGGCACTTCTCAAGAATGCCATTCTTGCCTAGGCTAGATTAGATCCTCCTGTTACATGCTCCCTTTATTTTTGTTTTTTTGAGACAGGGTCTCACTCACCCAGGCTGGAATCACAGCTTGTTGCAGCCTTGACCACCTGAGCTCAAGTGATCCTCCCACCTCAGCGTTCTGAGTAGCTGGGACCACAGGTGCACGCCAACACATCCAGCTAATTTTTGATATTTTTTTGAAGAAACAAGGTCTTGCTATGTTGCCCAGGGTGGTCTCCAACTCTTGGGCTCACGCAATCCTCCTGCCTTGGCCTCTCAAAGTGCTGGGATTACAGGCGTGAGACACTGCACCTGGCCCCTTATTTTGAAACTCTTATCACCATTATAACAACATTGATCGTGTCTTTTAAAGTTGTCAGTTTGCCCTGCTAAACTGCAAGCTGTGTAGAGGCAAGAACATGTCTGTTCACTGCTGTATTTCTAGCACCAAGTGGAGAGTCTGGAGCACAGGTGAGAGTAACCATTACACCCGGTCCTCGCCATTGTCTCAGCCATCCAGGATCACCTGTTGACTTCACAGAGTTAAGAGGTAAACACTTTCAGATCAGTTGGGTTCACAGATGTGCAATATTGTCAGATGAAAAGTAAATTCAACATCTTTCTGGTTTCCAAAAGCAGAATCAAGAAAAATTGGAAAAACTGTGGACCCTCTGAATTTAAACTGACAGCTAACTTCAGATTCAAAATTTGGGAATCATGCCTATAAAACCAAACAAACTAGTAGATTGAATCTGGTATGAAATACCATCATGGGTAACAGCTGTGCCTCCCATCTACTCAATCTGGATAAAAAGAGGGAAAACACGCAAATGTGTGTTTTCTGCTTGCTCTCATTCTTCGTCTTTCCACCTTTATTGTAACTGCAAAAAGCCCCAGGCAACAGAGGGGGAG
>NW_012110141.1:1481697-1500467 GCF_000951045.1 Mandrillus leucophaeus
TGCCACCAGACCTGGATAATTTTCTGATTTTTTTTTGTAGAGAAGGGGTCTCACTATGTTGCCCAGGCTGGTCTCAAACTCCTGGGCTCAAGCTATCCTCTTGCCTCGGCTTCCCAAAGTGCCAGGACTACAAGCGTGAGCCACTGAGCCCAGCCACAATCACCTTGATTTCTAACAAAGGATTCCATGGTAGAAAAATAGCTCATTCTGCAAATAAAAGCAGTGTATGCAATATATGTAACCACAAACACCCTCATCAAGAGAAAACATTTCAAAATGTATTCTTTAAAGATCCCTAAACTGTCATAGGGAAAAAGGCCAAGGAATAGTACAGACTTGAGCAGATTAGTCAAGAATGTGATTTGATGAATTAAAGAAATTACATTTTGGCAGGGCTAAAGCCGAAGGTAGGCAAAATTCCAAGTTTCTTCTGGTTAATTCAAATGAGCAGTACCCTTCCTTTGTGCAGCTAACATAATATTAAAACATATTATATTTAAAAGGTCAAAAAGCCATGTGAAAAGAAAAAGTCACTTAAGAATCTTTTAGATATGGGCCAGGATGACATGAACACCATCATCAAATATTGTTGAACAACTGCTGAGGAGATGAGGGTGTGGGGTCTTCATAAATATAAGTTTGAGTCTTGGCTTGGGCAATCACCAGCTAACTGAACCTTAGTTAGGCAACCTCCTGATTGGTCTTCTTGCTTCTACTTTTGTCTTCTTACTGTTCATTCTCCCACAGTAATCACACAAGCAGGCCAGAGCTCCCTTTCTACCTCAGTATCTTTGCATACGCCGTTTCTGCTTTTCCCTCTCAGAGCACCCACTGCCAGTCTTCACACGGACAATTCGATCAGTCCTTCAGGTCTTAAGGCACTTCTCAAGAATGCCATTCTTGCCTAGGCTAGATTAGATCCTCCTGTTACATGCTCCCTTTATTTTTGTTTTTTTGAGACAGGGTCTCACTCACCCAGGCTGGAATCACAGCTTGTTGCAGCCTTGACCACCTGAGCTCAAGTGATCCTCCCACCTCAGCGTTCTGAGTAGCTGGGACCACAGGTGCACGCCAACACATCCAGCTAATTTTTGATATTTTTTTGAAGAAACAAGGTCTTGCTATGTTGCCCAGGGTGGTCTCCAACTTTTGGGCTCACGCAATCCTCCTGCCTTGGCCTCTCAAAGTGCTGGGATTACAGGTGTGAGACACTGCACCTGGCCCCTTATTTTGAAACTCTTATCCCCATTATAACAACATTGATCGTGTCTTTTAAAGTTGTCAGTTTGCCCTGCTAAACTGCAAGCTGTGTAGAGGCAAGAACATGTCTGTTCACTGCTGTATTTCTAGCACCAAGTGGAGAGTCTGGAGCACAGGTGAGAGTAACCATTACACCCGGTCCTCGCCATTGTCTCAGCCATCCAGGATCACCTGTTGACTTCACAGAGTTAAGAGGTAAACACTTTCAGATCAGTTGGGTTCACAGATGTGCAATATTGTCAGATGAAAAGTAAATTCAACATCTTTCTGGTTTCCAAAAGCAGAATCAAGAAAAATTGGAAAAACTGTGGACCCTCTGAATTTAAACTGACAGCTAACTTCAGATTCAAAATTTGGGAATCATGCCTATAAAACCAAACAAACTAGTAGATTGAATCTGGTATGAAATACCATCATGGGTAACAGCTGTGCCTCCCATCTACTCAATCTGGATAAAAAGAGGGAAAACACGCAAATGTGTGTTTTCTGCTTGCTCTCATTCTTCGTCTTTCCACCTTTATTGTAACTGCAAAAAGCCCCAGGCAACAGAGGGGGAGGGCTGCCTGAGCTTCTTATGACAATCTGGTTATACTGAGCCATACATGCTGTATTAACCATGAATTGCCACCCCAACACACATCACGTTCCTCATTCATTCCCATCCATTTTCCATCTTGGCTTTCCTCCCTCACCCATCTCTTTTTCAGCTTTACTTTCTACCACTCAACTTCTCTCAAGACGTGAGGCACAAAGATACAGCAGAAAGAGGGCTGGATTTAAAGACTCCTGGAGCCTTTTCTTGGAGAAACTGCTAAAACATTATCACAGGAAATTATTCTGGAGTCTGGGAAAAAGAAGAGTTTAATAAAGTACAAAGACAGTTCAGAGAAAGAATGGAAAAAGAAGTAGGATAACATGAAATTGTTAGGAAGAAAAGACTCCTGGGCCTTACACTCATAATTAACCTTGTAACTCCCACACCGCTAAACATCTACAGTGAAGAGCTTGTGTATCATCTTAGGCTGCTGGCCACCACCTTGCACGTGAGAGAATTTAATCCAACAAAGGAGACCAAGTCCTTTTCTGACAATGGTGTAATGTTTTTGTTTTATTAGAGACAGGGTCTCCCTCTGTTGCTGAGGCTGGAGTGCAGTGGTACGATAACTCATTGCAGTCTCAAACTCCTGACCTCAAGCAATCCTCCCACCTCAGCTTCCCAAATTGCTGGGATTGTAGGTGTGAGCCACGCCACCTGGCCTTGATAGTGGTGTTTTGGTAAGATATCTTATCTGTTCTTGCTGCTTAGCCCAAAGAAATATACTGTTCAAGATCTGCAATCAGGCTTCATGTACGGATGTGGAGAGAAAGGAGTGGCTAGGCACCGTGTTATTAAATAAGTGGGGTTTTTTTTTTTTTAGTAATAAACACCCTATAACAGCTTCATAAAACCCAGTTAAGATTGGAGTTTTAGAATTACCAATATCCAAAACAATACTTAAAATTACAATCTCCTCCGGTGGGGGGGCGGTTGAGGGGGGGAACCTACCACAGACTGCTTATTTATCCCACCTGCAATATGATTGCTTGCAAACAGGTAACTCGTGATTCTGAATAATTATCCTGCATCCAATCCAGTGGTGTTGCGACTGCTGACATTCCACACAAGAAAGCAAGTCTTTTCTCGTGAAAGGTGTCAGTTATGTGGAAAGGACCAAAACCCACCTCAGTGTCCCCAGTGTTAATTCTCCTTTGTATATTTCCCTAGGGAACTTTCTGACCACTGCCCCCTCAACCCAGGACTGTGTATGTACAATCCCCCAACCTCCATTAAGGTTCATTTCACCCTGTGGAAGCTAGAAGGAGATGAAAGCACATCTCCAGGAAGAATTGGGCTTATTTCCTCCACACAGACAATAACCGCCACCTGCATGAGGATTTACACGCCTCCCCCCACCAGCTTCCTAGTTCCTATGTCATAGAGTCACAGCCACTCGTACCCCAGAGAACGATGAGGAGAAAGAACAAAGGCGCCAGGTGGCTCGGGCAGAGGGAGGAAAAGGTGGCTTCTCTCTCACACTCCCACAATACAGCTATTGCCAGTGGAAGCCAGGTTGATCCCCATCTCAGGCTGTGTTGAGACAGCTGTTGGAGCCAGAATAGGAAAAGGAAGGAAAAAACTGTCCTCCCTAAGGACTGCTAGTTTTTTTATTTTGAAGGAAGGAAAATGCTGAACACAAACGGGAGCCTGTCTTGAAGCACTGTGGAGCTTTCATCTATCAGTTTAGTTCTATCCTGCCATGAACTACTCCTTGGCAATTCTCACCAGCAAGCTGGAGAGCCTGAACATGAACGAAGTCAGCCATAGGAGGAGGCCATTGTTTACTCTTTTCCCAAAGGGCACAGTCAGTGACAGGAGTCTTCGGCAGGCACCTGGCACACAGTCACATCCACTACAGGAAGTCAGCGGGGAGACCTTACAGGAAGGTTCTGGGAGGGGCTCCTTCTCTATTCTCTCAAGAGGCCTGGGAGGACTGTCAGAGTAAGGGTGAGGAAGAAATAAAATCAGAGAAGGTGAAAAGCTGAAAATTCACACAGGTTTCCTTGTCCTGTTTTTCTGTGGAAGAAGTAGGAAAAAAAAAAAAAAAAGAAACTTTACAATTATTGGTGGGATTATAACGAAAAAAGGTAACTCTATGTGACCATATCTATAATTTCATGCAATGACAGTTCTTTGACCAGACCATAAAATTTCTGTCATTTATACATTTTCATTTACTGACCCTCTCTCTTATTTTTTAAAAATAGAGTTTTACTATGTTGCCCAGGCTGGTCTTAAACTCCTGGGCTCAAGCAATCCTCCCATCTCAGCCTCCCAAAGTGCTGGGATTACAGGTGTGAGCCACTGTGCCTAGCCTCTATTTTACTTTTATTACATAAACATAACATGGTCATTATAAAAGTTTAAAAATCTTGATAAAAATTTTTAATTAAATTCTCTCAATTCCCAGAGAAACTTTGCAATTAACATTTTAGTATATCCTTTCATATTTTTTCTATACACACATAAAAATACACGATGGGTTAGTTGGTAGGGGTGTGTTTATAAAAATTTCCTCTATTACAACTACTGGAATTTTTTCACAGAAGTCACAAATATCTGTTTGTGCAAATAAATCTGTTTGCATTCTTTTCTTAAACATTCTTGAGAGATACCCCTGCTATTTAGTGTTAAAGTCAACCCAGAAAGCATGTGAGGGCATCTGTACATGCTGCTGAGGGTTTAAAAGCCAAAGAAGTAAGTACCAAGTTCCCCTACAGCAATAAAAAGCTCAGGAACCCCCCAACTATCTCACTGACAAACCTTCAGAAAGCCCTCCTGAGTTAATACCTAAAATAACACCAAGAAAAAGCTAGGACTCTTTCCTGGAGGATCTTTTGCTAGCTGCCTGAAGTGAGAAAAACCTTTTGTAACCACTTTTACTGAAGGTGTGCAATGTGGTGTAGAATGACTGCTGATACTAAGGTTTCATAATTATCTTACTTTCCCTTATTTATCCACAACAAATATTTTCTCAAGAAATCATAAGGAATTGTTTAGTACTAATGTAATAAAAGGATTTGGCCAAACCATGAAATACATGAGAAATAGTTTTCTTAACTACAGAAAACCATATGCTATCACAGTTATGAACGAAGATTATGGATTTCATGGTATAGGCAACTTAAAACAGATGTTTAACAACACTTCCTGCAGTCCTAAGGGAAAAAAAAAAAAAGTTAGATGATCTCAGGCTTTTTTTAACATCAACATCCTTCAGCCTAAAACTTACTACTTTTTGTCCACCACCACCTTCCTCTTTCATAGCATGGGTTAGTCCACTACAGAAATGTAAAAGCTCCAATGTGGTTTACTATTTTGTAGAGTGGCAGACCAAGCAGTTATACACAGACACAAGAAAAGCATGCTTATATCATTTATATAACGGTACCCACCATGCAGGAAGAGAATTCTTATCACTAGCCCTATCTTTGAAACCCTCTCTTAAATGTGAAAGACAATTTAATAGAAAGAGGTCTAAAATATATCTGCATAAAGAGCAATTCAGAAGGGAATGTGCCCACAACCAAGGCCTGCCTATTTCAGATTGAACATGGCCAGCAGTTTATCTTAATCTGTCTCCCCATCACCATCTTTAAATTAAGACACTTCCTGTTTTTAACCCAGTCTCTCTCATTGCTTGCACACACTCTGTGCCAAATCTTAACATTCAAGCTTGTTTTCATTCTTGTATAGACTTTAGATTTATACATTGTTTCAGGGTAAAATATTTCTGAAAACAGAAAAGGCAACTTTGCTCTTCAAACTTACCCAGGGCTTTCCAAGACAGTTCTGTGAATTCAAGTCCTTCCCCATTGACAAAATGTTACTGTAAACGTTCTTGTTAATTGAACCCAAGACACTGTCAGCCTGACATTAGAGGGGCTCACAAAACTTAGCCGGCAACCTTTTGTACTGAGCAAAATACAGATTACCAAATGAGCAGCCAGCATGTCTAAGGGACTCTCGTGCTGCAATTTGAGAAGGCTGAAAAAGAACACCAAGAGAGGGAGCTGCTAATTAATTCTTCTCCTCAGTATCAGCCCCAAATGTTTCAAACAACAACTGATCTGGGAACACAGTTTTGACATTGTTGAGATAATGACCTGATTTGTTCCCAAAATGCTGGGAGAGCTGCTGCAACCCTATCTGGTGAGAACCATTTGTACTCTTTCCTTCCCAAAGCCAGAGTAGGCTGCTTTCCAAAGACAAGGAATACTTCCTGTCTTTTTTCCAAGCCTGACAGTCAAGGGGCTAACTGTGCATTAAAGCCTTATCAACACAGCACTGAAGTATGGGCTACTTTAGATTAGCCCGTACTTGGTTGCCAAAATAGAATTTCCTGACAGATACTATTAAAATACAGATGTTTTACAGTGTGCCCAGAAACAGAAATTAAGGACACAAGATTGCACAGAATTTACTGCTCAGGGAGAGTGGGGGTGGGAGAGGGAATAGTGAAAATGGCTACATAAGAATAAACAGATGAAACCTACAACGTGATGAATAAGAGTTCTATGGTAGAGAGGTGGGAGAGGCAAGGTGAAAACTGCCACAAGCAAATGAGACTGCAGCAAAGTATGTAAGGAGACTGTTCTCAGGTCCACCCACCTCCAGCTATCACCCTCTCTCATCGCCTTTCCCCTTAAGCCTGAAAGGTTCGCAGACACCAGGGTTTCTCAGCACAATTGGTATTTGGGGCTGGATAATTCTTTGTTGTTAGGAGTTGTCCTGGACACTGCAGAGTGTTTAGCAGCATCTCTGGCCTTTACCCACTAGATGACAGTAGCACCTACCCTCTCTGGTTCAGTTTTAACCATCATAAATTTCTTCGGATATTGCCAAATGTCCCCTGGGAGGCAACACTGCCCTAGATTGAGCAGTGCAGATATATCCTAGGCCACCATGCATGGAAGGTGTATTCCGCATACTAAACAAGTGCACCCAGCTAAGGTGGTACCTAAGAGCTGAAGTCCCACGCACGGTCCACTCACCAAACCAGGGACTATGTCCATCCAGAAAGGCACACATTTTCTAATGTCCTCAAAGGCTCTGTACTAGCAGGGCGCGGTGGCTCATGCCTGTAATCCCAGCACTTTGGGAGGCAGAGGTGGACGGATCACTTGAGGTCAGGAGTTTGAGACCAGCCTGGCCAACATAGCAAAACCCTGCCTCTACTAAAAATACAAAAAAATTACCTGGCATGGTGGTGCATGCCTGTAATCTCAGCTACTTGGGAGGCCGAGGCAGGAGAATCCCCTGAACCCATGAGGCAGAGGTTGCAGTGAGCCAAGATCACGTCACTGCACTCCAGCTTGGGTGACAGAGCAACGAGACTCCGTCTCATGGGGCGGGGGGTAGGGGGGAGAGGCTCTGTACAGGCCAAGAGAAGTACTGCATCTCCATATGCGGTCACTCTGCCATGAAGCCCCTGAAAGTTCTTGTTGCTAAGCCCAGCAGAAATGACTCAATTCTCATGGCTCTGCAGGAGCTAATGCTGGTAACCACTGCCACTTTGAAATGCACCCTTGAAGGTTTCCTCCATGCTTTCTGTCCATTCTTCCTCAGTCTCCTTTGCAGGTTGCTCTTCAGAGTTCTGCCCTAAGCCCTCTTCTGCTCCCCCACCTCTAACTAGGTGATCTTATTATCTCATCCGCTGCAGTTACCATCCACATGGAAAAGACTCCCAGAACTCAATTCATTGTGCTCTGTTTTCTGAACTTAAATGCAGGGTTCAAGCTCACATTTCCCCTTCAATGACCTGTAGATCCTTGAACTCAGTATGTCCCTAAATGGGCTCATCATCCACCCTCACAAACCTCCCAGGCTTCCTTTCACTGAGTAGCAGCCAGATCCTCCCAGAAGTCTGGGCACTGGGCTTGATGTTTCCCTCTCCCCATTCAATCAACTCACAGAGATTCTACTCCTAAACTGCCATATGTCCACTTTTTCTAGTCCCAAGGCCAGCTCAGGCTACAATTTCTCTCACTGGGGGATTACTACAGGTGCCTCCATTCTCAGGCCACCCTCACACACCCAAGCTGGAGGGGTTCTTCCAGCCAGCACTTCACCTACCAACTTAAAACTTGTCAGTGATTTCCCACCACCCTTGAGATCAAGTTTAAAATTTCTTAACAGTTTACCAGGCCCTTTATGACCTACCCTCCCACCCCCCCACCCAACAATCACACACTAAACTCTCTTTGGTTCTAAACACAGGATGCTCCCCCTCCTCTCCTCTTCCCCAAATCTACCACTTCACTTGGCTAACTCCACCTCACCCAACAGGTTTCAGCTTCAACTCTCTGACCTCCACCTCCCACTGATGTTCCCAGTATTACGTGCCCATAACAGCCCGTACTTCCCCTATCAGAGGGCTTACTCTGCTTATTTGTCTGGTTTCCCGATGAAATATGTTACATCTCCGCTTTGCATCATCCATCAGCTTCGGCCTCACTTATTCCTCCACATAGTGTTTGTTGGCCGGTCCATCTATTAATTGTTAATCTCAAATTTGTTATGGCTCATCAGCAATAGTGAAAATAATAAGTACCATGACTACAGAATGCCCCTCTCTGCACCAGATGCTGTAGTGATGTTAAAATACATAGACAACACAGAACTAGTCCTCAAATATATTAAAGTGGGGAAATGACATAAGAAGTTAACAGGGCCTGGTGCAGTGGCTCATGCCTGTACTCCTAGCACTCTGGGAGGCTGAGCAGGGGTGGCTTGTTTGATTCCAGGGGTTCGAGACCAGTCTGGGCAACATGGTGAAACCCTGACTTTACAAAAAATAAAAAAAATTGGCCGGGCGTGGTGGTGTACACTTGTGGTACCAGCTACTCAGGAGGCTGAGGTGGGAAGATCACTTGAGCCTAGGAAACGGAGGTTGCAGTGAGCCATGATCATGCCATTGCACTCCAGCCTGGGCAACAGAAGCTCACCTCAAAAATAAAAATAAAATAAAATAAAATAAAAATAAAACAAAAGTAACAGAATATGAAATGTTATATTTACTAAGCAAATAAAGGTAGCCTAAGAAAATAGGTAGGTAGGTAAGAAACAAAAAATTGAGAAATTATCAGGATTAAATAGATATGATATGGAGCCTCCTAACAGAGAAGCCCTGGATGTGGATTCAGATTTTGAAGATGGTAAGGGGCAAAACATCAGGCATAGAAATTAACTAGAGAAATGTCAAGTCTTGCAACAATCAACTACTTTTTAAAATCAATTAGAGTTACATTTTTTTAAGTGGAAACTTTGTAAACTGCTGCTAGTTTTCCATCTGCACTGATGGCATGACGCAGAATGGTCATTTTTTGGTGAATGAGAACAAGTCACTGAGATCTGTGCCGACTTCCATAGAAGGACAAACACACAGTAGTGTGTCTTCTGAAGCCTGGGGATTTTCAAACATCAATGTTTTTTGTTTTGTTTTGTTTTTTGAGATGGAGTTTCACTCTTGTTGCCCGGGCTGGATTGCAATGGTGTGATCTTGACTCACTGCAACCTCCAACTCCTGGGTTCGAGCGATTCTCCCACCTCAGCCTTCCGAGTAGCTGGGATTACAGGTGCCCGCTACCATGCCCAGCTAATTTTTTTTTGTAGTTTTAGTAGAGACAGCGTTTCACCGTGTTGGCCAGGCTGGTCTCGAACTCCTGTCCTCAAGTTATATGCCCACCTCGGCCTCCCAAAGTGCTGAGATTACAAGCGTGAGCCACTGCGCCCGGTCTCAGTGTTCTCAAAATACATTATATTGTATAGAAAAATTAATAAACAGGTTGGGTGACAAGTTAACTTGTTACCTTTAACAGTTTATCACTTTTCCTCCCACTTTTATTAAGGTTATAATTAAAAAATAAAAACTGTATATATTTACAATGTACATGGTTTGACGTATAGACTTTGTGAAATTAAATCTAGCTAATTAACATATCTACCTCACACTTATTTGTGCTGAGAATATTTAAGAGCTAATTTCTTAATTTCCAAGTATACATTAACTACAGTCACCACACTGTACAATAGATCTCCAGAACATATTTATCCTTACTGAAACTTTTTACCTTTAACCAACATCTTCCCAAGTACTCCTAATCTCCCAGACCCTGACAACCACCATTCCACTCTCTGCTTCTGTGAGAGTTTGATTTTCTTGGATGCCACATATAAGTGAGAAAACGCAGTATTTGTCTTTCTGTGTCAGGCTATTTCATTTATGAATAGGTTCATCTATATTGTTGCAAATGACAGGATTTCTTCTTTTTTAAGGCTGAAGAGTATTCCATTGTACACGTATACCATATTTTCTTTACCCATTCATCTACTGATGAACACTTCCATTGTCTCCGTATCTTGACTATTGTGAATCATGCTGCGAGGGGCACAGGCATACAGGTATCTCTTCGATTTCAGTTCCTTTGGATATATACCCAGAAGTAGGATTGGTGGATCATATGGAACTTCAGTTTTTATTTTCTGCGGAACTTCCATACTCACACTATTTTCCATACTGGTTGTACTAACATTCTCATCAACAGTCTAAGAGGGTCCCTTTATCTCACATTTTCGCAGCACACTTGTTACCTTTTGCCTTTGATAATACCCATTCTAGTAGATGTGAGGTGATATCTCACTGTGGTTTTGTATTTTTTAGTAGAGACGAGGTTTTGCCATGTGGCTAGGCCAGTCTTGAACTCCTGACCTCAAGTGATCTGCCTGCCTCGGCCTCCCAAAGTGCTGGGATTACAGGCATGAGCTACTGCACCCGGCCGCTCATGTGGCTTTGATATGCATTTCCCTGACTAGTAATATTGAGCACCTTTTCATATATCTGTTGGTCATTCGTATGTCTTCTATTGAGACATGTCTATTAAGGTCCTTTGTTCATTTTTTAATCAGGTTATTTGTTTTCTTGCTATCGAGTTGTATGGATTGCTTGTATATTTTAGATATTAACCCCTCAGATGTATGGTCTGCAAACACTTTATCCCATTCTGTAGGCTGTCTCTTCATTCTATTGTGTGTTTCCTTTTCTATGCAGCATTTTTTTTTAGTTTAACACAATCCCATTTGTCTATGTTTGCTTCTGTTGTACTTTTGAGGTCATATCCAAAACATCATTGCCCAGACTAATGTCAAGAAGCTTTTTCTCTGTGTGTTCTTCAAGTAGTTTTATACTTTTGGATCTTACTAAGTCTTTAGTCCATTCTGCAGTCAAATCCTCTACCCGAGCCATGCCCCCCAATCTTTAGTCCATTTTGAGTTGATTTTTGTATACGGTGTGAGAAAGGGGTTTAATTTTTCTGTATATGGATGTCCAGTTTTTCCAACACCATTTATTGAAGAGACTCTTTCCTCCATTGTGTGTTCTTGGCAACTTTGTCAAAGAGCCACCCACTGTAAATATGAATTATTTCTGGGGTATCTATTCTGTTCCATTGGTCTATATGTCTGTTTTTACGTCATTACTATGCTGTTTCGATGACAGCTTTTTAGTATATTTTGAAGTCAATAGTATGATGCCTCCAGTTTTTTTTGGGTGGGTTTTCAACAAACCAAAACTTAAGAGATGCAGCAAAAGCAGTACTACAAGGAGGTTTACAGCAATAAACTCCTACATTAAGGAAGAAAGATCTCAAATAAACTTACCTTTACACCTCAAGGAATTAGAAAAAGAACAGCCCAAAGTCAGCAGAAGAAAAAAAATGAACATCACAGCAAAAATAAATGGAGACTAGAAAAACAACAGAAAAGATTAATACAACCAAGAGTTTTCTGAAAAGATAAAATTGACAAATTTTATCAATTTTAGCTGAACTAAAAGACAAAATTATAAATGAAAGATGAGACATTACAATTGATACCACAGAAATACAAATGATTATAAGAGACTACTATAGACAAATATATGCCAACAAATTAGATAACCTAGAAGAAATGGATAAATTCCTGGAAACATACAACTTACACCAAGGCTGAATAATACAGAAATAGAAAATCTGAAGAGACCAATAGTTAAGTAAGGAGATTGAATCAGAAATCAAAAACCTCTCAACAAAGAATATTACTCCAGAACGTCATGGCTTCACTGGTGAATTTTACCAAACATTTAAAGAGAAGAATTAACACCAACCCTTCTCAAACTCTTTCCCACAACTGAAGAGGAAGGAATCAACCCTTCCAAACTCATTTCACAAAGCCAGCAAGGAAACTACAAGAAAATAAAATTATGGGTCAATATCCTTGATGGCTATAGAAGCAAAAATCTCAATATAATACTAGCAAACCAAATTCAACAGCACATTAAAAGGATCATACACCATGAACAAGTGGGACTTATCCCTGGGATGCAAGGATGGTTCAACATATGTAAATTAATTAAAATTAACACCACATTAACAAAATGAAGGACAAAAATCATGTGATCATCTCAATAGATGGATAAAAATCATTTGAAAGAATTCAGCATCCTTTCATGATAAAAACTCTCAACAGATTAGGTATAAAGAACGGACCTCGACATAATAAAGGCCACATATGGCATGCCCGTAGCTAATATCATACTCAGTGGTAAAAAGCTGAAAGCCTTTCCTCTAAGATCAGGAGCAAAACAGGAGGCCCACTCTTATCACTTCTATTCAATACAGTACTAGAAGTTTCAGCCAGAGCTATTAGGCAAGAAAAATACAACACATCAAAAATGGAAAGCAAGAAGTTAATCTGTCTCTGTTTGCAGATGATACAATCTTATATATAGAAAACCTTCAGAACTTCACCAAAAAATTGTTAGAATAAATGCAGTAAAGTTGTAGGATACTAAAATCAACATATAAAAATCAGTAGCATTTCTATTATAAATACTAATCATGAACTATCTAAAAAATAAAGAGAATGATTTCATTTACAATAGCATCAAGAAAGAATAAGGCCGGGTGCAATGGCTCACACCTGTAATCCTAGCACTTTGGGAAGCCGATGCAGAAAGACTGCTTGAGTCCAGGAGTTTAAGACCAGCCTGGGCAACAGAGAGAGATGTCTCTACAAAAAAATTTAAAAATGAGCCAGACATGATGGTGCACACCTGTAGTCACAGTTACTTGGGAGGCTGACGCAAGAGGATCACTTGAGCCCAGGAGTTCAATGCTGCAGTGAGCTGTGATCGCACCACTGCACTCTAGCCCAGGCAACACAGCAAGACCCTGTCTCAAAAAAAAAGAAAGAATGAATGAATGAAATACTAAGTAATAATCAAGGAGGTGAAAGATCTGTGTGCTGAAAACTATAAAACATTGCGTAAAGAAACTGAAGACATAAATAAATGGAAAGATATCCTCTATTAATGGATTGGAAGAATTAAGACTGTTAAAATGTTCATACTCCCCAAAGTGACCTACAGATTTAATACTATTCCTATCAAAATTCCAATGTAATTTTTTACAGAAGAAAAAAATTCTAAAATTTGTATGGAACTAAAAAACGACCCGAATAGCCAAAGCAATCTTGAGCAAAAATGTACATGACACTTAAAAACTGGAAAGTTTTAAGCCAGGCATGACGGCTCATGCCTATAATCCCAGCACTTAGGGAGGCCAAGGCAGATGGATTGCGTGAGGCCAGGAGTTCAAGACCAGTCGGGCCAACATGGTGAAATCCTGTCGCTACCAAAAATACAAATATTAGCCAGGCGTGGTGGCTTATGCCTGTAATTCCAGCTACTCGGGAGGCTGAGGCAGGAGAATCACTTGAACCCAGGAGGTAGAGGTTGCAGTGAGCTGAGACTGTGCCACTGTACTCTAGCCCGGGCAACACAGCAAGACTGTCTCAAAAAATAAATAAATAAAACAAACACACACAAAAAAAAACAGGCAAATTTTCAAACTAAAACTTTTGCAGGTGTCATTTATGAAGTACTTACTATGCTAAATGTCTAACAAATATGTTGTCAATTGACCCTTATAACCATCCTCTGAAGGACAATCATTATTTCCATATTACAAATACGAAAAACGGAGGCTCTGATCCAATCAGAGACAGAATTCAACCCCAAATCTGACTCCTTCCTTATGTTCTAAGCTGACTCTCAAACAAATAACTAAGCAAACAATAGCTTTTGCTAGATAGCACCATGCTGCTGAAACCCACCTGTTTGAAAGAACCTCTGCAGGTATCTATAATTAAGTTAGGACTGTTCCAACTTGAACTAGTTGCTGTCAGTTTAGTTTTAAAAATTACTCCAGCCTGAGGCAGAATGTGCCTCTTAGGAACCTCAAAATTGTTTTGTCAATCATGGAGAAACCTTTACTGAAATGCTATAAATGCTTTTCTTTTCCTCTTCTTCCTGGAGAACTGAGAACAATTTGGAAATGTGTAAGATGTCTGCCCCTCCTTTATGCAACTTTTTACAAAAAATAGGGTCCTCAGACAGAAAACCGTGCACACAGTCTCCTGTTCAGCTGCCTGAGAAGGCATTACTGAGCACTTACTGCATCCCCAAGTTTTTGCAACACGATCTTTCTCAAATACAACCATCCTAAGTTGGGCACTATTATTAACTTTTTTTTTTTTTTTTTTTTTTAACAGATGAGAAAGCAGGGGTTGAGAGAAGTCCAGAGCTTGTGTTCTTTCCGCTCTCCTAACCATGCTGATTCTGCCACAGCTCTACCATCTGCTTACCAGCACTGCCCTCAATAGCTCTGCTCCAAGACAAAAAAAAGGATGAATAGCTAACAAGAGAGAGGGGAATCAACAGTAAATAGATGTTTGAGCCTACTCAGGGCAACTTGTGTTGAGTGAGAAAATAAAACGATGGACCCTATCCTCAAAGAAATTAAATCCAGGAATAGTGTTAAGACACATGAAAACAAGTAAAACAGAAAATATTCCTTTCTCAATCAAGAGTTCTCCACCTCAGCACTGCTGACATTCTATAACTCTTTGTTGTGGGCTGTTCTGGGCATCTCTGGCCTCTACTCCCTAAGATGCCAGTAGCACCCCTCTCCAAAATCATGGCAATCAAAAATGTCTCCGAACACTGCCAAATGCCCCTGGGGGGCAAAAATCAATCTCCCACCCCCACCTGTTGAGAATCACTGCTCTGAATGACACAGGTGTTGAAAAATACCTATTATTATTATTTCAGGTTATTCCAGGGCTTCATCTTAGATGCAAGCTTTCAGAGTTCTTTTTCAACATACAAATCAATCAAGATTTATAATCTCAAGAGAAAAAAAGAGCCCCCCCAAATTACTTGTTTATCAAAGACATTAGCAACACTTGAGAGACAATTATCCCAAACCTGTGGCTTGTTGAAAAATTAATTTACCCCATCCATGCTTTGATCTTCTAGCAAATTACTTTCTGAGACAAGATTTAACTTGTGAGGGCCTGACAGGCTAACCAGCTGTCAGACAGGAACTGGCATCAAATTCCAAGTGTCGAGTGGAGAGGGGGCTTCTCGTCCTCCCCAAGGGAACCCTGCTCAGTAACTTACCAAATGTCACAGAGGGGTCCAGTTTTCCCACGAAAGAGCAGAGGTGCAAGCATCAGCGCAGCTTAGCTTTGTTTTCAAAGGAAAAAGTATCCTTTAGGAGGTGGTTTAATTTTATAATTCAGTATTTCCGTTATGAAAGCGTTCTTGTTGTTTTAGTTTTAGTTCTTAATTTCACCATAAGCAAGAGAGTCACAACTCAAGTGATCTCCTTTGCTTCTCTCTCACTTCCTTACTTTAAAAGAGACAAGGAGGTAGCTTCCAGTCTTCCAAAAGCTCTTGTTCATCTCACGCCTGGCCTGCAAGGTGTGTGCTGCCATCCAGGTGGAAGAGATGCACCCTGAATAAAATGCGTGATTAGAAACCACACACTTTACCTAAAGGGGTACCGACTGTGAACTAAGAGAGATAATGGTATTGTGTTTACACCTTACTGTGTGTGGCAGGCAGAAAAATGCGCCCCCCAAAGGTGTCCAACTTCTAATTCCCGAACCTGTGAATATGTTACATTCATGGCAAAAGTCATTGTGCAGACAGCACTAAGATTAAGGACTTTGGGATGGAGAGATTTTCCTGAATTATCTAGATGGACCCAATCTAACGAGTCTTTTAGAAAAGTCTTTTCTTTCTGTGGTCAGAGAGAGAAAGGTGGGATCACAGAAGAGGAGCCAGAAGAAATGTCAGGCGTAAAAGGGACTAAACTTGCCACTGGTGGCTTTGAAGATGAAGGAAGGGGTCACAAGCCAAGGAATACAGGTGACCTCTAGAAGCTGCAGCAGTAAGGAAATAGATTCTCTCCCAAAACCTTCAGAAGGAACTGGTCCTGCTGACTCCTTGATTTTATTCCAGTCTGTGCTTTTGTGTATTTTTATTTTTTTTTGAGACAGTCTTGCTCTCTTGCCCAAGTTGGAATGCAGTGGCACAATCTCAACTCACTGCAAACTCTTGCCTTCCGGGTTCAAGTGATTCTCTTGCCTCAGCTTCCCGAGTAGCTGGGATTACAGGTGACTGCAACCACGTTTCGCTATTTTTTTTTTTTTTTTTTTTAATTTTTAGTAGAGATGGAGTTTCACTATGTTAGCTAGGCTGGTCTTGAACTCCTGACCTCAAGTGATCCGTCCACCTTAGCCCCCTAAAGTGCTGGGATTACAGATGTGAGCCACCGCACCCCACACGTGTGCTGTTTTAAGCATGAAATTTGTGGGTTTTATTACAGCAGAAATAGAAAACTAATAGACTTTAGTACCTGGAAGTGGGGTGCTGCTACAACAAATACCAAAAAATGTGGAAGTGCCTTTGGAACTGAGTAGTGAAGGAGCCTGGAAGAATTTTGAGGAACATGGTAGGAAAGGTTTACGTTGCCTTAAACAGACCTGTTAATAGAAATATAAACAATAAAGACTGCTTGTGAGGACTCAGGAGACTGCTTGTGACGGGCACGGTAGAGAGAACATAAATAGCCTCAGAGAATACCTCAACTGTCAAGAACACAGGAAATCACAAATACCGTGATTCTACAGCCCATTTGCTGCCTACTGTGCACCAAGCAAGTGGAGCCCCAAAGCGGGCAAAGGCCCTAACATTCAGGACAACTCTGTCACCCAGCAGGTGTACTGTATTGTCTGTCTCACTTCACGCCGAGAGTAAAGCCATTTTCCTTGCATGTTACTAATTTCCTAGCCCTGTGACCTGGGGCGGACCACCCCTCTGAACATCACTCGGGGATGATCATAGTACCTGTGAGGTCACACGTGAAAACTCACAGTACAGTGCCCAGTAAACAGTAGGCACCAAAAATGTGAGCAATTTTTCTACCTGGAGAGAAAGAAGGGTGGGCAGGAATAGATCCTTCCTTTCTCCTACAGGAAAGCCCCTGAGGACTCTTCCCCCATTGAAGACTTAGGGCCTCTGCATAAGGGAAGGCAACAGAGGCAAATGTAGGGGATCCTCAGGAAGCTACATAAATCGAAGGCCAGGTTTGGGGACCTAATGGGGTTATTCCAAAAGCAAGGGACATAGGTACTGAAGTCTGAGGAAACTGCCCTCGGCAACAGAGAAAGAAAAAAAGGAGGCTGCGTTGTTTCTTTGGGTGACTCTATTGCTGGAAATTTGCCCACTGCAGTCTGAGAACACTGGGCAGAGTTACTGTGCCACTGTCAGTGCCAACTTGGACAGGAAGTGATGTGGCCAATCCCACGGTTGTGAGGCCAGCGGGAGGGGCAAAGGGGGCATCCTCAAAGAAAGACATCATTTTAAATTCTCTGGCCTGGCTTCTTACCTCAGCTTCCCCTCGCCCAACCTCCACCCATCTCCATCCATGGAATTATAATACACAACTCAAATTAAAAGACTAATTGTTCCTACATGGGCAAAGTTTTACAGAAACACAGAATTTACTACTTAAGATGAATAAACAGCTTTCTTATTGTAAACACGTTTTAGTGTTGGTGCTTTTATCAAGTTTCTGGGAGAAGTCATCAGAGGAAGAAAAAAGGCACTAGAAACATCTGATCCTTTCTGTCTCTTTACATCTGTACCCTTGACTATAAATTACAGTAATTCATTCCCCAGGATGAACAGTCAATAGTTAAATGTCAGCCTGTAGGTTGCTGCCTAACTAAGAGGGGGAAAAATCACCCTAGGAGTGATCAAGATAAAACTAAGGGGCAAATAATTGAATAATTCTCTGCTGGTATTTTTAAAGACGTATGTCTGCCAACACGGTCCACATTTTTTTGCTTAAGAGCAGCATTTTCCCCTTTTCTTTCAAGAAAATCTCCTTAGTGCCTGCTGAGAAGATATCACATCTTACATCATTTTCCGTTGATAGTGAAATCCACAGCCTCCACAGCAATGTGATTAAGGCACAAATTTTTGAGACCAAAGCACATGTACCCAACTGAGCACAATAATGCTTTCAAAAAAAGAACAAGTTTCAAAAGTTCTTCTAACAATTCCATTGTTCAGGATTCACAAGCTGGAAGAACGTACATTTCTGCATTTTCTGAATTTCCACAAGTTGGGTCAGTCTAAAGGCTCATTCTTTACACTCCCACAAACTATTTATTACTCTATGCCCTTTCCAAGTAAATCAAGACAGGCAGTTATCAAAGCAGATGCATTATTTGGGTCCAGCAGAAAACAGAGTTGGTTCTGCCCACCCCTTTCTCCCAATCTGCAAGCTTCTGTTCATCCCTGTGAATAAAAATGCCGAATGACAAAAAAGGTTGGGTGACTTACATTATTCTCCTTATTTCAACACAAATGTGAAATCAGCTAGTCAATCTCCAGGTCCTCCTAAAAGACAATGTGCCTGGTGGTTTTGTTTTGCTTTTCACAAACATGGAAAAGGGGAGGCATGGCTTAGAGGCAACTACATAATGAACTTAGCAGCCGAAAACAAATTCCAGCCTACTT
>NW_012110141.1:1500517-1502931 GCF_000951045.1 Mandrillus leucophaeus
AGGTTTGGGGACCTAATGGGGTTATTCCAAAAGCAAGGGACATAGGTACTGAAGTCTGAGGAAACTGCCCTCGGCAACAGAGAAAGAAAAAAAGGAGGCTGCGTTGTTTCTTTGGGTGACTCTATTGCTGGAAATTTGCCCACTGCAGTCTGAGAACACTGGGCAGAGTTACTGTGCCACTGTCAGTGCCAACTTGGACAGGAAGTGATGTGGCCAATCCCACGGTTGTGAGGCCAGCGGGAGGGGCAAAGGGGGCATCCTCAAAGAAAGACATCATTTTAAATTCTCTGGCCTGGCTTCTTACCTCAGCTTCCCCTCGCCCAACCTCCACCCATCTCCATCCATGGAATTATAATACACAACTCAAATTAAAAGACTAATTGTTCCTACATGGGCAAAGTTTTACAGAAACACAGAATTTACTACTTAAGATGAATAAACAGCTTTCTTATTGTAAACACGTTTTAGTGTTGGTGCTTTTATCAAGTTTCTGGGAGAAGTCATCAGAGGAAGAAAAAAGGCACTAGAAACATCTGATCCTTTCTGTCTCTTTACATCTGTACCCTTGACTATAAATTACAGTAATTCATTCCCCAGGATGAACAGTCAATAGTTAAATGTCAGCCTGTAGGTTGCTGCCTAACTAAGAGGGGGAAAAATCACCCTAGGAGTGATCAAGATAAAACTAAGGGGCAAATAATTGAATAATTCTCTGCTGGTATTTTTAAAGACGTATGTCTGCCAACACGGTCCACATTTTTTTGCTTAAGAGCAGCATTTTCCCCTTTTCTTTCAAGAAAATCTCCTTAGTGCCTGCTGAGAAGATATCACATCTTACATCATTTTCCGTTGATAGTGAAATCCACAGCCTCCACAGCAATGTGATTAAGGCACAAATTTTTGAGACCAAAGCACATGTACCCAACTGAGCACAATAATGCTTTCAAAAAAAGAACAAGTTTCAAAAGTTCTTCTAACAATTCCATTGTTCAGGATTCACAAGCTGGAAGAACGTACATTTCTGCATTTTCTGAATTTCCACAAGTTGGGTCAGTCTAAAGGCTCATTCTTTACACTCCCACAAACTATTTATTACTCTATGCCCTTTCCAAGTAAATCAAGACAGGCAGTTATCAAAGCAGATGCATTATTTGGGTCCAGCAGAAAACAGAGTTGGTTCTGCCCACCCCTTTCTCCCAATCTGCAAGCTTCTGTTCATCCCTGTGAATAAAAATGCCGAATGACAAAAAAGGTTGGGTGACTTACATTATTCTCCTTATTTCAACACAAATGTGAAATCAGCTAGTCAATCTCCAGGTCCTCCTAAAAGACAATGTGCCTGGTGGTTTTGTTTTGCTTTTCACAAACATGGAAAAGGGGAGGCATGGCTTAGAGGCAACTACATAATGAACTTAGCAGCCGAAAACAAATTCCAGCCTACTTTCAGAAGATGAAAAACAACACATAATGCAGAGAAACTGTTCAAAGCTCCCATGACCTTTGCATCTGTCTCACTCTATCAGGAACTAGAAATGCCACCTCAGTTTTGACATACTGGGCCTCCAAAAAACAGCCTCTCTCATCCTTGGCTTCTCACCCAGCAGCACCACCTTCAAACTAGGACAGTCCAGATACCAGAATATGATCCAGTAAAAACTATTCAGGATTCCGATAAGTCAAATAAAGATCAGATGGTCTTAAGAGTGTTTTGGAGGAGGGGAAAATAAACAAATTAATTTTCCATTTTCTATGCCTGTCCAGGAGCACTAGGTAGTATTTAGACTGTGCCTGCCACTTTAAATGCATTATGCCTTACTTCATCTGTCCCCCACAAAGAGCCCAGTGATAAACTTTCTCTATGTCCCTTCTTCAGATGGAGAAACAGGCTTAGAAAGGTCAAACATGCCTGAAGTCACAAACTGGCAAATCTAAACTCTGCACCCACACTAATGCTCTTAACCTAGGCTTAATATCTATGATATACGGTGATCAGCAACAGATTCTAAAAACAGCTATGACCCCTCCAAATCACCCTTGGGGTTCAATGAATTTTACTGAAAAAATTAATGATTATCTCCTTTTTTCAGCAACCTTTGTTCAACACCTCACACACGCAGCTGTGCCTCTGACTGGCAATAAGTCACAATATCTCCATGGCACCTGCTTCAAAGCAATGCGAATATTCAAAAGTGCTTTCCTCTTCAAAGACATCACTGCAGGACAAAATCCAATTCGAAAACTGTTCCGACCAGCAACATGGTGCCAGAGATGCCCCATTATCTTCGGCAAAACACCCAGCCTCCAAGTACAGCCACCTCCCTGCTTGCTCCTGCAGCTGTGTACACAAGGTTTATTATACCCAAATGGCCAGCTTTGCTTTCTTGCCAAGAGATAAGAAAAACAAGGTTGAGACC
>NW_012110141.1:1504719-1506572 GCF_000951045.1 Mandrillus leucophaeus
GATTAAAAAAAAAAAAAAAAAAAAAGGAAGCAAATCTTGTGTTAGAAAACTCTGACCTTTACCAGCCTGGATCCCTAAACATTTTTTGAGTTACATAAAATATGACCAGTTTCCTTTAAAGTTTGCATAATTCATTTTTAAAAATTATTTTGTTTTATTGAGATGTTGTCTCACTTTGTCACCCAGGATGGAGTGCAGTGGCACAATCATGGCTCACTGCAGCCTCAGCCTCCCAAGTAGTTGGAACTACAGGCATGCCCTACCATGTCCGGCTAATTTTGTATTTTTCATAGAGACAGAGTTTCATCATGTTGTCCAGGCTGGTCTTGAACTCCTGGGCTCAAGCACTCCACCCTCCTGGGCCTCCTAAAGTGCTAGGATTACAGGCATGAGCCACCACTCCCAGCCACATAATTCATTTTTAAATGCCACTACAAAACTGACAGTTAACATCAACAATAAAATATTTAATGCAAGCCCAATCCTCCCTAATACAAACATATTCTTAACAATTAGAATAGTGTCACAACTAAAACATGAATAGCTCAACACCACAGAGCTAGGCAGAGCAACACAATAGAAGTCAAGAAACAGACACACAGGTATGTGGGATTTAGTCAGAGGGAAAATGGACTATTAATAAATGACTGGGAAAATCAGTAGCCATCTGGGAAAAAAAGTAAACTGGGATCCATATGTACTAAAATAAAATCAATATGGATAAATAATTTAAATATAAAAATACTGAAACTACAGTAGTTCCAAAAGAAACCCTGGACATTTGAAAAATAATAATTTTAAGATAGGGAACTCCTTTTTCTCTTCATGACATTAAATCCAAAGACTTTAAAATAAGCTGCTGATAAATTCATCTGCATGGAAAAATCTAACATAACCCGAGTCAAAAGATGAACAAACTGCAAACAACTCCAATTCTTATCACATGAGGGGCTTATTTCCCTTAGGTATAATGTAATACAACTTGGTAACAGCCCAATGGCAAAGGATATGAACAGTTCGCAGAAAGACAAATACAAACAGCTCTTACAAATTTGTGAAAATATGCTCATTCTCCTACGAGAAATGCAAATTAAAACCAGATGAGATACCATTTTTTACTTAACAGATTGGCAAAAATTAAGAAATGTCATAACATACTGTGCCGGCAAGGATATAAGGAAACAGGTACTTTCATACCTTGCCTGTGACGGCATATGTTAGCACAGCTTCCATGAAAGGCAGTTAGAGTAGTATCTTTGACAAGTACAAATGCACATATCCTTTCACCTGGTAATTACACATTCATCACACATGGCACTATCACCTGTGAGCATAATAATACATGTACAAAGTTACCCCTTGCAGCATTGCTGGATGTAGCAAAATCAATAGGAAACCGACTAAACAAAATATGGAGTTAAAATAATACTATGCTGCCATTTAAAATGATTTTTTTAAAAACCCATACCTCTATATGCAGCAGTCTGAAGACATACGGTTTTAAGAAAAAAAGATGCATAACAATATATAAAGTCTATCATCATCTGTGATTTAACAGGGAGAGAGAATATGATCATACACACACACTTTTAAAAATATATATGAGGCTGGGTGCGGCGGTGCATGCCTGTAATCCCAGCACTTTGGGAGGCCAAGGCGAGCAGACCACAAGGTCAAGAGATCGAGACCATCCTGTCCAATACGGTGAAAACCCGTCTCTACTGAAAATACAAAAAATTAGCTGGGCATGGTGGCGCCACTGCACTCCAGCCAGGCGAAAGAGCAAGACCCCATCTCAAAAAAAAAAAAAGTATATATATACACACACATATATACCCACATATACACATATA
>NW_012110141.1:1509194-1509604 GCF_000951045.1 Mandrillus leucophaeus
AAAGTTCTGAGGGAAAAGGACTTTCAAACTATAACTGTATACGTGGCCAAACCAGTAAGTGTGAAGGTGAAAGAAAGAAAGAAAAAAGACAATTTAGATATGCCAAATCTCAAGAAGACTATCTCCCTTGTAACCTTTTGCAGAAGCTGTTGGCCAATGCTCTCTACCAAGACCAGAGAGCAGCCGAGTGTAGTGGCTTACATCTATAATCCCAGCACTCTTCGAGGCAGAGGTGGGCAGATCACCTGAGGTCAGTAGTTCGAGACCAGCCTGGCCAACAAAGTGAAACCCGATCTCTAACAAAAATGCATAATTAGCCGGGTGTGCTGGCACCTGCCTGTAATCCCAGCTACTTGGGGGGCTGAGGCAGGAGAATCATTTCAACCTGGGTAATGGAGGCTGCAGTGAGC
>NW_012110141.1:1509724-1511803 GCF_000951045.1 Mandrillus leucophaeus
GGGAAGAGAACATACAGAATGGCCTGGACACTTCAGAAGGGATGCCTTCAGGAGGAAAGGATGAATGGACAGCTACCCTGAGGTGTGCAAACACACAGAGAGCAGGGTTAGGCTTCAGTTTGGGAGTGAGTCAGTGACAGGTACTTAAAACAAGCACTCAAAACAATTATTAACTCTGGGTGGGCAAAAGCTATATGAGGAAGGAAATGTCATTTAAATTACATGTCTTGGCTGTGAATTATTTCCAGTAAAAATAATACTATAAACATTATATATTAACCAAATAAAAATCTCATTAATATTAGAGCAGGAGAAGAGATGTGTTGGGGGAAGTCATAAGAATTTATCTTCATCTTCCACAGTGTCAGGAAAGTAAATATCCAAAATTGAATTTAAAAAAATCAAGAAATGACATGATAAGAATGCTTTCTTAAGGTACCGTCATTTTCACAGGTCTAAAGCAGTTAAATATCAGCATTTACTTATCACTCAACATCAGAAGATAGATGAGCGATTCCTCTGAGGAGAGGGAATCAGGTGGGAAGAGCAGGGCAGAGAGCTACTATTTTCATGGACGGTTTTGTAGAACTTGACTTTTTGAAGGGTGAGAAGACACGTATATAAAACATGGCTAAATTTTTTCATTTAAAGAATTTTTTGTAATTTTAATTTTTTTTGTACAGAGAGGGTCTTGCTAGGTTGTGCAGACTAGTCTTGAACTCACAGCCTCAAGCAATCCTCCAGCCCCAGCCTCCCAAAGTGTTGGAATTACAGGCATGAGCCACCGCACCCAGACTTAAAATCTGTCCTAGAGCCAATATTCAAGGGTTTTTCCCATATGAGAACCAATGATGGTCTTATGTGTGCTGCTCCCATAACAAAAGCCATATTTCAAATCACATCTAAGACAGTCTAAGACTTCTAGGTCAACCACTGCTGGTGCTGCCCACCAGCTCCCACCTGTGGGCTGGGGAACAGTCATTGCTCTGCCATCCCATTCGCTGGGAGAAATGCCTGAGAGACAGTACCAGGATCACACTCCTTGAAGACTTCAGGATTTTGCAGGTTTCTCATTAGCTCCATAATTTTTATAATTGTAAAGTGACTAAGATCACAAAATAAAATCAGAATTCCCACTTTTGTGTTCTCCAAGAAAGGCCTCATTCTCCTCAGAGGCAGAGAGGGATACATGTGGGTTTGCATGCAGAACTCAATTAAAAGCAACCTGAATAAGAAACAACTAATTTGTCAATGGCTTCAGGTAACCAAATTTCAGAAACAAACTGATCCTTTATTTTAGAAAGTTTAGAAAAATACTGATCCTTTGGGTGACAAATGCAATTTTTTTTTTTTTGTAAAACTGTGCGGTTTCCAAGGGGTCCTTGTGAAATCCCCAATTCCAGGTCTAATGGAGAAACAGCAGCCAGGGGAGCAGGGAAACCAGCCCAACCTTTGGTGCTTATTCTCCTGAATCACAGGGCTAACGTCACCACATGCCTCCTTAAATAAAAATATAACACTTATTAGAGCCATTGACAAATCTGGCCAGCTCAAAAATACAAAATTCTACAGTTTTTTGTATTCCTCAGTTTGGGAAGCCAAGGCAGGCAGATCACTTGAGGCCATGAATTCGAGACCAGCCTGGCCAACATGGTAAAATCCCATCTCTACTAAAAAAATACAAAAATTAGCTGGGCATGGTGGCACATGCCTGTAATCCCAGCTACTCAGGAGACTGAGGCACAAGAATCGCTTGAATCAGAGAGGTGGAGGTTGCAGTGAGCCGAGATCATGCCACTGTACTTCAGCCTGGGCCACAAAGCAAGACTGTGTCTCATATACACACATATATATATACACACACATATATATACACACACACACGTATATATACATATTCTGTCAGAAATGAGGGTCTTTGGGTTTCAGAAGCAAGAGTTGGCTGGGAGCAGTAGCTCATGCCTGCAATCCCAGCACTTTGGGAGGCCAAGATGAGCGGATCACCTGAGGTCAGGAGTTCGAGACCAGCCTGGCCAACATGCCAAAACTCCATCTCTACCAAAAATATAAAAATTGGCC
>NW_012110141.1:1512762-1515573 GCF_000951045.1 Mandrillus leucophaeus
GACAGAGCGAGACTCTGTCTCAAAAAAAAAAACAAACAAAAAACCAAAAAAATAAAAGTCAAACAATAAAAGGCAGCGTTGTTGTCAAGAAAAAAAACAGAACAACGTAATCAAGTAAAGGCTGGGGAAAGGGGAAAGGAAGGAAAGGGTTGTATTATTTCACCAGCAAGTTGAAGCCAATCACTTTCACAAGCAAGCATGACACTTAGTTCCTGGCATCCTGGTAGTCAAAGCAGAAAAGGGAATCAGGTAAGTTGGGAGTTCCTGTTCATCAAGGAAATAAACAGTGAACTGAAATATATATTTCCTCACATAATGGATTCTGAACAGCACAGTAAATCCTTATCGGCAGTTCATTTAACAGCAAACATCTATTCAAGTGTCTTCTGTGTTTCCAGGTTCTGTTCTAGGAGCTTGATGTACCACCAACCAGCAAACCAGCTAAAGGTTCCTGCCCTGGAGGAGCCCATATTCTACTGGGATATGCTGAAAATAAACAATAAATATAATAGGTAAATTCCACAGTAATACTAGTTAATTTGTGACATGAAAAAAAAAAAAAAAAAGAAGAGGCCAAGCAGATTAAGAGGGACCAGGAGTACCAGGAGAAGACAGGTTATAAGGTTGCTGTGAGCTGAGATTGTCCACTGCACCTCCAACCTGGGTGACAAAGAGAGACCTTCATGAAAAAAAAAAAAAAAAAAAAAAAAGAAGAGGCCAAGCAGATTAAGAGGGACCAGGAGTACCAGGAGAAGACAGGTTATAACTTTGAACAGTCACGGTACTGACATGGGGACATCTGAGCAAGGACCTCACTGACGTGAGGACAGAGCACTTCAAGCACAGGAAGGAGTCAGTGCAAAGGCCTTAAGGGAGGCAACAGGGTTATCTGTGGAAGAGCAGAGAAGGGGCGAGCACAGGAGAGGTTACAGAATAACAAGGGACCAGGCAAGGACAGCCATGGAGTTCACTGTAAAAACTTGTCCTCCCAGGGAGACAAGGAGCCAACAGAGAGTCTACGCAGTGCCACCATGTGAATTTTGTTTCTAAAAGATGGGTGTTGAGAATGGATTGCAAGGGAAGCAGAGAGTCCGGGTATCAGGCTAGTGTAGTAATCCAGGTGAGAGAGGATGGTGGCAGTGGAAAGAGGGAGGAGGACGCAGATTCTACACATATTTGAAGGTGGAACAGGATTTGCTACTGAATTAAAGGTAGGGTGTATGAGATAGGGGAGTGAAGATGATTACAAAGTTTAGGGGTTTTACCACCAGAAGCCTGTGGGGAGAAGGAGTTTGGGGGAAATAAGAAATTCTGTTTGGGTGACGTTGAATTTAAGGTGGCCACCACGCACTCGGGTGTAGATACTGGGGAAGTAGTTGGACCTTATGGAGTGGAACTGGAGGAAAAAAGTCAGAGCTGGAGACCTAAATGTGGGAATGATTGGAATATCAACCACACTTAAAGTCATGAGAGAAGATTAGGTCACCATGAGAATGAATGTCTACAGAAAAGAGATCAAGAACTGAAACCTTACAGAAGATTTTTTGCATTATCCATCAATAAAAGCAAAAGGCTAACATTAAGTCAGGGAAGGCATTTTCATGGGAAACCACAGCTCAGCAGTGCAGGCATTTAGCTTTCGGGCCAATTCTGGCTTGATTCCCATGAGCTGTCAGCACCAAGGGAGGAGTAATGAAGTGAAAACCAGGGCAGGTCAGAGGCTGGTGGTCAGGACAGCACAGGCAGGCACACATTGCTAAGCCTAAAGAGTGCATTAGAGTTTACAGAGTGAACTACATTAGATACCAAAGTAACTCATCAGAAAATACCAACTTAAAAACCCCAAAGTCAGCATGAAGTCCTTTCCAGTCTGTCCCTGCAGAAGTAACCATTATGGTATTTGCCTTCTGCCGGTTCAACCCCACTCTGGGTCCCAGGCCTGGAGAACAGACCCTGGGGCACACCAGGACCCCCTCCTCATGTGCAAAAGGGCTCAAAAAGAACGTCTTTCTCTGAGTCTCAGTACTGAGACAGAGTACTGAGTACTCTCGGTATGACACCGAGCATACGCTCTGCTTGTGAGAACCATGCAGGAGACCGAGTGAGCATGGAAAGGAGGGTTAGGAGTGCTATCTAGCTGTGTGTATGTGCACTCCCTTACACAAAGCCCTCTTAAAACTTTTAACAGAACGAAGGAACCATGATATATGTATCTGTACCCAATCTTGGTCCAAAACACCTGCAGCATCTTTCAAAACTAGATGTAATATTTACCTTTAATTTAAAAATAAATAAAATTCAGCACAAGGGAGAACAGAATTGCAAAATGAGACCTAAATTAGTAAATAACCATCATGAAGCTCTCCATTTCTTTTTAACAGTGGGATATAAATTTGGTCAAAGCAATGAGGAAATCACAATCTCTTACAATATTTACATTATTCAATAAATCAAACATTTTCCCAAGAAATGTGCCAACATCTTCTAATGCCAAGGCCTACAGCAACTTTTCTAACAGTTCTCAAAAAAAGGGCCACTGAGAGAGGCAAAAGGGATCACCATGTGTGAGTTTCCTGTGGCTGCTTCTTAAACTATTCTCTATTTCTAAATAATGTAAGCTGAAGACATACTAGATGTTCACTCAATAAAAGAATCTGGGCCAGGCACCGTGGCTCATGCCTGTAATCCCAGCACTTTGGGAGGCCGAGGTGGGTGGATCTCCTTAGGTCAGGAGTTCGAGACCAGCCTGGCCAACATGGTGAAACACCATCTCTACTAATAACACAAAAATTAGCCAGGCGTGGTGGCACG
>NW_012110141.1:1516048-1523411 GCF_000951045.1 Mandrillus leucophaeus
GTGTGAGGGTGAACATGCAGAAATGGCCAAGCTTCCCCACAAAAAGAATCTCAACATGTAGATGGTGAATAACCAACTGAGGCACAAATGTTCTGTTCCTCACAGCAATGTGTGATTATATTTTGTCATCTTGCTTCAAAGAATTCTGATTTCATATCTTTTATATAAGACAGAAATTTCCTAGTAAGAATATCAGCAATAGTTCAGCAGTTTCATTTCTGAAAGAAAAATACCAAGACGGACTGATGAGGCCTTAATAAATTTTATTTCTGTCAAAAGGCCCCATCACTACCCTTCTTTTGCCACTTTTAATTGGCTGCCAAAACCATATTAATTCAGGCAATTAAACAAAAATCAACTGGCCAATAGGATAGCAACAATGCATGGAAAATCAAGATATAAAAGTCAAGAGAAGTGGTGTAATTTCTTGATTAAAATACAGATCTAGAGCCATGGGAAACAACTAATGGAAAGTTACCAAGTTGTTGGTACAGCTCTCCAACTCATAAAAGATTAATCAGTCCTGTCCAAAAACTAGACCCTATTTTCCATATCTAGGCAGATTTCTGAGGCATAACCTTTTCAAAATAAAACTCAAAGTACAGATTTAACCAATTCTAAAAACTATTTCTGAATCAGAATACAAGCCAGTAAATCTTTTCGAGTTAAATATAGTTTTCCATTATGGTAGATTATATTGTTGTTTTCAATTATTCGCTAACCTCCCTGAAAGAGGATTATATCCCCCATTGTCATGTGACTTATAGCATTTCCAGATGGAAGAATTAATCGCACTTCTCCACCCCATTGCTAGCAGGCCTGGCCATATGGCTTTCTTCAGCCAAATGAAGGCGAGTAGAAGTGACACACAAGCAGAAGTGTTAATAACTATGAATGAACTGGTTATTTCCTTTTTAATTTTTATTTATTTGTTTGAGACAGGGTCTCACTCTATCAAGCAGGCTGGAGTGCAGTAGTACGATTACAGCTCACTGCAGCCTCAACCTCCCCAGGCTCAGGTGATCCTCCCACCTCCCCCTCCCAGGTAGCCGGGTCTACAGGTGCATGTTACCACACACTGCTCATTTTTGTATTTTTTGTAGAGATGGGATTTTGCAATGTTGCCCAGGCTAGTCTTGAACTCCTGGGGTCAAGTGATCTATCCACCTCGGCCTCCCAAAATGCTGGGATTACAGGCGTGAGCCACCGCACCCGGCCATGGTCATTTCCTTTCTTACTCTCTACCATAAGTATGTCCCAGAGTAGAGTGGCTCATTAAGTCTAGAAATTAAAATATATTGTTTTAAGTCACTGAGCATAACTAGACTAATGTAAGTAATGAAACCACTTAATTTTTAAAGCTGTTTCAATGATCAATGGAATGGAATGAATGATCATTAAGTTTTTGCCTTATAAATGCATGATTTAAGGGGAGGAGAAAAATCTAAATGACTTGTTTGACCTTTAGAAGACCTTATTGAGAACAATAGTACGTTCAAAGACGACAAGGTTCAACAGCTTGCCATTCCAAAGGCATGTAATTAATCTCTAACTGATGGAGAATAAAACAAGGATCGAGGTTATAAACTTAACCGGCATACTAGTCTCCTGGCAAAATAAGGAAATATAATTGTTTGGGATTTTATGAGAGGTCAAAATCATTCCAAAAAGTCCAGGTTCTTCTTTAGCTTTTTAGTATTAGTCTCTGCATGGGAAATCTTACCAAGATCTGAGGATGTGAATAGTTTCACAAATGACTGCTTAAAAAAGAATTTGATGAAAATTACTAGACCTCTCAAACTTTTTTCTAGGAGCCAAAGAGAAACAATACCCAAAGTTAAGACTCCTCTCATAGCTACTCTCATGAAAATATACAAGAATTAAAAACTTAATTTCTGAAGGAAAAACACTCAACACCACCTCTTACAAATTTGTGGCAGATCCTGACAAGTTGCAAGTCCAGAGAAACTCAGAACACTTACTAAGGTAAGGCTGACAGATCTTGATATCCAGAGGCTGTGGTGAGAGCGGGCTTTGGGGGAAAAGACACAATTATAAGGTGCCTAGTAAAAGCTGAAAGACGCCAGATGCAGTGGCTCATGCCTATAATCCCAGCACTTTGGGAGGCCAAGGCAGGCAGATCACCTGAGGTCAGGAGTTTGAGACCAGCCTGACCAACATGAAGAAACCTCGTTTCTACTAAACATACAAAATTAGCCAGGCGTGGTGGTACATGCCTGTAATCCCAGCTACTCGGGAGGCTGAGGCAGGAGAATCGTTTGAACCTGGAAGGCGGAGTTTGTGGTGAGCCGAGATCACGCCATCGCACTCCAGCCTGGGCAACAAGAGCGAAACTCTGTCTCAAAAAAAAAAAAAAAAATTTAACACAATGCTAAGAAAGTCCACATAGGCTTCATGGAGTTATGGTTTCCTACAAGACTTGGGTCTCTGAGCCTGCCTCTACCCTTTACTTCCTGCCAGAGTTCTACCTCTCTTGTTCACTGTATCTCATCTAAGGTCACTGCCCTTTCTTCTGCTCCTCTGGCCTAAAGTAAATGAGGTGGCTCTTTGGGGACTTTTCCTAGGGAGTTTTATAGTCCAGAAATACCACATCCTAGGTCTTCCTTCATCTTCCTCCCAGCTTCTCCTCCTTACACACTTAAACACCATGGAATGACAGTAATATTTCTTTCCAAACACAAAGAAGCAAACAAAACATACACCTGGCAGGAAATAGTAGAGTTTCGATTCTAGAACCCATGCTCCCAAACCCATGCTCCTAACCCCTAGCCTAGATTGAATCAGATCCCCTTGAAGTGTCTGGCCAAAAAACAAAGGTAAAAAACCAGGAAGAAACGGGAAAGTAAAAACTGCCCTGGGTCACTGGGGGTCAAGGAGGGAGAAGGGGAGGCTCAGGATGAAACAACCCAGCCTGGGACCTGAGCTTAAATACAGACTTCAACATGTGAACAATTGCTTTAAGCCAGGACTCAAATCAGATGGGCCTCCTAAACAGGTAAGCACAGTTATCTGGTCAAACTGGATGTGAGGTCAGAGGTTTACAACACTTTCTTTGAAACGTTCCCAAGAAAATGATTCATAAACTATACAAACGTCAAGCCCCTTTAGCAGTGTTTCCTCCTTTTGCTATCAAAGTTGACAAAGCATGAAAGAGTGACAGTTTTTTCCACAGTACTAAGGCTACTTTATCAGGTCATTTGAGGATGGCTAAGAACCCTCAAGGTTGGCCGGGTGCAGTGGCTCATACCTGTAATCCCAGCACTTTGGAAGGCTGAGGCAGGTGGATCACTTGAGGTCAGGAGTTCAACACCAGCCTGGTCAATAATGTGAAACTCCGTCTCTAGTAAAAATACAAAAATTAGCCAGGCACAGTGGGGCACTCCGTAATTCCAGCTACTTGAGAGGCTGAGGCGGGAGAACTGCTTGAACCTGGGAGGCGGAGGTTCCAGTGAGCTGAGAGCACACCACTGCACTCCAGCCTGGGCGACAGCAAGACTCTGTCTCAAAAAAAAAAAAAAAAAGAAAAGAAAAGAAAAGAAAAAGAAAAAAATCCTCAAGGTCTTATTACTCATTCTTAACCTCAAAAGGTGAGCCACTGGCACACCCTTCCCCACAACAGGCAGAACTGAGCCCAGACATATTATTCCCTCTCTTTCTCAGTATAAGAGATGCTTACCTTCTCTAGAAAGTGTGAAAAAGCTCTATAAGCACATAGGATTTCACTAAAAGGAAAAAAAAAAAAAAAGCTTCCAATTAGGTTTTCCTATTTTCCCATGAATATCCTAACAGTAGGCTTTTGTTTCCTGAGGTTGGCTAAAATAAACCTAAAAAAGAAACAAAAAGAAACAGTGTTCTTTATTAACCTAAAAACTAATCAAAACTGTCCTGACAAAACACAGCTTGCAGCCCAGCCACAGTGGCTCACGCCTGTAATCCCAGCATTATGGGAGGCCGAGGCGGGCAGATCATGAGGTCAGGAAATCGAGACCAACATGGCCAACATGGTGAAACCCTGTCTCTACTCAAACTACAAAAATTAGCTAGGCATGGTGGTGCATGCCTGCAATCCCAGCTACTTGGGAAGCTGAAGCAGGATAATCACTTGAACCAGGGAGTCGGAAGTTGCAGTAGCTGAGATCACACCACTGCACTCCAGCCTGGGGGACAGAGCGAGACTCTGTCTCAAAAACAAAAACAAAAACAAGCAGCTTGCTGAATTTTGGAAGGATAACTAATAGCTCCCTCATGGCTCTAAGCTCACCAAAAAACACAAGAAGGGTGTGTGTGTGTGTGTGTGTGTAGAGGGTGGTGAAGAACAGAAACCACACTCAGATGCACACCTGGCAGGGCAGCTGGGGTCAAACCTCATTAGGACAAGTCTCTTCATAACACTGAAGGACAGGTACCACCCAGTGGGCTAAGCCACTATAATGATAACTACTGAATCAATAGCTTCATGCAGATCTGACAGCCTTAGTATGCTACTGATAAAATGATCCATATTCATTCAACAAATATTTCTGAATGTCTATGAAGTATAACCTAGTAACTCCCCTCCCACCTGGGCACATCATAAAAGGCCTTGCTATTCCTCAAGCCAGTGTCTCTGCACTGCACCTCCCACCCACATTTCTGTCATTCCCAGCATTATGAACAATTTTCAGATCCCACTCTACAGCCAAAACCGCTCCCCTTCCCTCCTCACTGACTCTAATAAAGACCCACCAGAAAGAACATCACTAAGTTCATATGATCTCATTTGGGAGCTAGCCCTGAATTCCCTAAACTTTAAAAAAGTAAAAACAATATACAACTTTCATCAGCAGTTATTTGAATCGCTTCTCCCAACTGTTACTGAAACATGTCAGAGCTGAGAAACCGCGATGAATTAAGCAATCTTCAATCATGTCTCTCAATCAACTTTCCTTCATAGGAATTTAGCAAACTTTCCTCCTACTCCTGAATTATAACTCCAAAAGGAATTAAAAGTGTGGTGTCTCTGGAGGCAGAGAAATCTTATTCGCCTTCAAGGTCAGAAGCCTGAATTCTCCAAAAACCGTTTAGATTATTCGACCCAGGACATAGTCTTGCCACCAAGAGGTCAAACAATACCTGTAAGTACCTTACAGATATTTAAGACTACCTTGTGTCTATTCCGTGATCAGCAATACTCCAATAATATTTAAGGGAAGATGGAATATATGCACAGAAGTACAAAGCTAGATGACAGTGGCATGTTGGATTCCTAAAGAGGCATACCGGTCTTAAAAAGAAACAACTGAGGGGATAAAACAGGTGCCCAGAATAAAGCTAAAGGAAGAAATTTCAAAATGTCAACAGAAAATAAATTAAAACAAACTCAAACACATCAAACCATATGTGAGTTTTCCTTGAAACTACCCATTTCACTTGCTAAGAAGTTACAAAAACTTACAGCACTGCTATTGACGCCTCACACTATCTAGCTTATCCCTATGTTAACAATTCCTCTTTTACCGTTTAAAAAATTGTGCATCAGCTTCTCAAGTTTTCTTTTACATTTATGTGGAAATTTAATTCCTGGAAACTACAGAACATGATTCAAATTCTCCTATGAAAATATCAAAGTGAAAGGCAAAAATCAATAGATTGATTTAGCAAATTAGAAAACCTGAAAGAGTAATACAGTACAAGCAAAGCTTCACCCTTTAAATACCTTAATTCTCAGAACTAGTAGAGTTATCCAAAAACTTCTCTGTCTTTAAATTTTTATTAGAAGTAAATTCCTTGAAATACATCTCTCATAAAACTAAAAGAAAAAACCACAATGAATGAGTGTAGAGAAACAGAAAAGCTAGAGTGGTTAAAGAACTGATACAATGTCTCTAGATGAATTTTTTAATTGGCTTTGTTTTTCTACTTTGCTATGCAATAAAATAAAAAGTATGAACCCTTTTTGAGGTGTTCATCTTCATTAGTCATCCAGGGAATCAATAACACACGTTTACTAGATTAGTTAAAATAAGACAACAGACAATAACAAGCACTGTGAAGCAACTGAAACTCATACACCACTGTTGGGAATATCACTTCATAAAACCACTTTGACAGTATCTACTCCAGCTGAACTGCATGGCCCAAAAATTGCACTCCTAGATCTACATCTAACTTAAATGTGTAGATATATTCACCAGAAAATACAAAATCATTCATGACAGTACTGTTCATACTGGTCCAAAACTGGAAACCCAGTGTACATCTACGATAAGATGAATAGCAGTATTCGCATGATGGAACTCTATACAGCAATAAGCATGAACCCATAACCACATACAACATGGATCAATCTCACAAATATAACATGGAGGGAAGCTAGACACAAAAGAGTACATGCTCTGTGATCTCAGGTACATGAGGTTCAAAAACTGACTAAATTGATCTATGATATTAGATGTAAGGATAATCTTGGGGTAAGAGTTGTGACTAGAAGGGGATATGACACCAAGATGGTCAGATTGGTCTGTGGCTCCATTTGGGTAAAGGAAATGAGGGAGTATTTGGCAGAACACTGAACTGAACCATCTCATAACAGGAATAAGCCCATCCCCTAAAAAGGGCTACCCTGAAGCTATTATTTTTATAGGAAAAAGCAGCTCTATTGAGATGAATAGGGAGGGACTGAGGAAGGAAGGAAGGAAGAGAGAGAGGGAGGGAAAAAGGGAGGAAAGGAGGGAGAGAGGAATGGAGGGAGAGGGAGGAAAGGAGGGAGAGAGGGAGAGGGGAAGGGAGGGAGAGAGGACGGGGGGTGGAGGGAGGGAGGAGGGGCATGTTCCATCCACCAAGGCAGCCTTGCTGCAGAGAGAATGCAGGGTGTGTTGTCTCTCAGGACAGCAAGTTCACGCTGTTTATAATTGTTAGCATAAACAATGACCTGCTGAGGACAGGGCTGTAATTGGAGTTGACAACATTTTATTTTCATAGTTGATATTGGGGACCTGGACCTAAAGAACCGTGCCTTGCCCTTTTGCCAGATGGGCCAATGCCTCTCTATACTTGAGTCTATTTGACTAAATACCCGATATTGACTAGGAATTATGACGTGTAGGATACCCCTTACCACAGTAACGTCAAACTCATGTTCTAAATGCAATTCGTTCAGGGACTGGCTTCTAACTCTGGGTGGGAATGTTAAGCTCAGTCCAGTTCAATTCAATAAGCATTTATCAAGAAATTCTTAGACCAAGAGCTGTGTTAGACACTGGGTATGGGGTAATGGGGATGCGAAGATGTGGAATTAGGACTCGAGAAGCTCAAATGCTCTCATTTCATTCCCTAATGCAATTACCTAGCTTCAACCTGATGG
>NW_012110141.1:1523461-1562637 GCF_000951045.1 Mandrillus leucophaeus
AGGGAAGGAGGGAAGGAGAGAAGGAGGGAGGAAAAGAGAACAGGTGAATACAGTATTCAGGTTTCATTTCTACTTTTGTTCTTTGAGATGGAGTCTCGCTCTGTCACCCAGGCTGGAATACAGTGGCGTGATTTTAGCTCACTGCAACATCCACCTCCCGGGTTCAAGCAGTTCTCCTGCCACAGCCTCCCAAGTAGCTGGGACTACAGGTGTGCACCACCAAGTCCAGCTAATTTTCGTATTTTTAGTACAGACGTGGTTTTGCCACGTTGGCCATGGCTGGTCTTGAACTCCTGACCTCAAGTGATCTGCCTGCCTTGGCCTCCCAAACTATCTACTTTTGTTCTAATTGCTTTTATTCTATTTTTCCCCAAGGTCAAAGGGTGAACCAGTCAGAATTAACAACAGAAATCTGAAAAAATTTAGCCAAAAATATTATGCAGATATCAAACACAAATTTACATTCTTGCCACTAACCAAGCCATATTTTATTAATAAGACAAATACCAAAAGAGGTTATATCTGCAATGTACAATGAATGCAAACCAACAAGACTAGAGGTTCTTATGTGTTTCTTGGGTGATCAGATAATTATAAAAAGGGATTAGTTATGTGTTCTGAGAGTTAAACTAAGCCCCATTGCTCAATTATATTAACTAAATGAATTCAAAAAAAGAAAAAACCCAAAACACCCCCAACAGAGTTACAGGGCTCCTGACACTGTTTCCAATTAACTGATTGCTTTGGTAAAGAAAAAAGCAAGAGAGCACCTATTTCTGACAGGTTTTTCTGCATGCACATCCACATACAAACACTCAACTCAGCCATGTGTTTGTAGTAAGATTCTTCATTGGTGAAAATATCATTTGCTTCCAGCATTCATAATTTAAATGCAAAGTGCAGGAAAGGAAAAGGTAAACAGGTATCTGAGTTTAAAAGCCAAAGAGAGAAAATAAAAACTCAAATTATGCCACCTGCTAGGCTCACAAAGAGGACATGCTCATAGACAATTCCCATCTCTAGTGGCTGCAGTGTTTTAACAAGAGCCTCATTGTCAAGCATCCCCCATTCAAGGCAATTTTGCTGTTTTTCTGCCGTGTCCCTCCCCAACACCATACCATTCAACGAACCTGAGTTTTCCATATCTCTATGGTCTGGTAAAGAATAGACTGCTTTATTTTAAATCAGAAAGGTAACCAAAAGAAGACAACTAAAAATAATAAGACAAAAATAATAAGATATCTAATAAAAACTAGGAGACAGAGAGAAGAGGAAAGAAAGGTGTGAGGGAATATAAATTCCACTTCTTCCTTAGCAGGAAATTAACAGATACTGTCAAATTTATGAACCCAAGGATAGACTGGCAGTATATTTTATACTGCAAATTCTTTGACACTCCCATCAAGTGGCAGGTCGATGTCCCCTCTTCTTGAGTCTGAGCAAGTTTTGTGCTACAACCAATAGTTTGGCAAAAGGGAAGTTATGTAACTTCTGACACTATGTCATAAAGGGCCATGCAGCTTCCAACTGGTTTGCCCCAGGTGCTCGTAGCAGGGTGTGATGGTTAATTTTATGTGTTGACTTGGAGGATGTTTTCAGATGAGATTCACATTTAAATTAGGTAACTATGGGTAAAAGAGACTGCCCTCCATAACGTGGGTGGGCCTCACCCAAACAGCTGAAGGTATGAACTGAACAAAAAGACCAGCCTCCCTGAGCTACAGGGAATTCTCCAGCAGACCACCTTCAGTCTTCTTCTAGATTCTCCTGGTCTCCATCTGTCGGCCCACACTGCAGATTTAGGACTAGCCAGCCTCTAAACTTAATAAGCCAATTCCTTGTTTTAAAAATCTCGTGTGTGTGTGTGTGTGTGTGTGTGTGTGTTGTGTATATATATACACACAATGTATGTGTATACATACACATATATATGTATACACACATATATGTATGTATATATACACACACACACACACTATCGGTTATGCTTCTCTGGAGAACCCTTAGCAATACATGAGGGAAGCCTGCTGCCACACAAGTTCAACTACCTGGAGCCACCATGCTGAAGTCACCACGAAGACACGTAGTTGCCATGAAGACAAATTAAGTCAACATGTGTAGGTGCTCTGCTCAACAGTCATTGCTGAGCCCAGCATTCCAGCTAGTCCCACCAAGGCAGCAAGTCACGGGAGCGAAGCCTTTTTGGACCCTGTGGACCAGAACATCCACCAGCTGGGTACCAGGGAATGACCTCAGTCAACACCAAAAGCAGCAGAATCACCCAGCCCTGCCTGAATCCCTGATCCACAGAATTCAAAATACCATAAAACAAATTTTTAAGCCACTAAATTTTGGGGGCTAATTTGCTTAAAATAACAACTAGAAGAACTAAAAACAGAAACAGCAGTTATCACACCTAAACCAAGACTGTAGCTGAGTTGGGACCAGACAAGAGTGATGAGTTTTGTTTTTATTTTAAACTCTTGTGGTTTATATTATTTACACTATGTGTATTAGAAATTTTAAAATTCAGATATTTAAAAATCAAGGGAATAACAGCAAACATGTTTAAAACTTACTGTATACCAGCCACCCTTCTAAGTGTTCTTGAGTCTGGACAGGTTTGCGATTGCCTCAACCGAGTTGGTTTTAACTCATTCAATCCTCACAAGAACCCAATAAAGGAGGTGCTTTTATTATCCCTGTTTATAAATGGGAAATTGACACACAGAGAGGTTCAGTAACTGTGTCAAAGGTCACACAGCAAGCAATAGATCCTAGATTAAAAGTAGCCAGCCTGGGCCTACACCTGCAATATTTCCAGAGATCACCAGGCTGGCTTGGCAGTCACAAGTCACAGGAGGAAAGGTACAACCTCAAATTGCCATTCACCTGGGTCTCCAAGCATATGACTGACCATGGTATTATGTATCAAGCACTGCCAACTTTTACTTTTTCAAAACCTATTGCCTAAATGCAGTGCCCTTTACTCTAATTCCCACCTGTACACATTTTTCAAGGCATATCACCCGGATCTCTCTACTCAGCATTAATTTCTCCATCTCCTTCCTTTCCAGAGTGAACTTTTCATATCAATATTGGGTATTTCTATCATTTTGCCTATTATTAATATGATTTTGCATCATTATACATTCATTCCCTATGAACTCTTAGCTTTCTAGTCTCTGATTTCCCCCACCAAGGCCTTGCACATAATAGAAATTTAAGTACTGTTTACTAAAGTTAAGTGATACTGGCTTATTCTGAATGAAGGCTGGTCTAGTAGCCTTCATCTTAGAGAAATTATCACTGAATTTTACCTGAGGGGAAAGGAGAGGAGTTAAGATCTACAATTAGGCAAAGAAGCAGCCTACTGCATTCTAATCTCTGGCAGGTGTTTACCATTAAACTCCATGATGCTGACTAGAATGCACCAAACAGCTTTCTCCCAAAAAGCTCTAAGTACTTTTTTCTGCCTATATATTAGTTCACTTATTTTTGGCATCTTCCAGAAAAAGAATGGTAAGGAAGCCAGCATCACCGACCCCACTGTCCAGTGGTCAACTGGGGCTCTCCCTGTGCACCGTTGATCTCTCTCCTTGAGAAGGCTCAGTGTCTCTTTAGTGATGTCTGCTCCCTAGCCAATTTCTAGATTCCTTAAAGCTAAGCTCAAGTCTTACTTTTGGGGGAAGCAACTCCTAACCATCCAGAAAAAAAAGATTTCTCCCTCAGAACTTAAACAAGCACTGCATTTGTAGAATAAACACTCCTTGGTCATGTATAAGAATTTTGCCTAACTGGTATTTTTAATTTTTAGATACAATTTCTGGACAATCAACTACTTAATGGTATGATCCTTCTTATATCCTTTCAAGCTCTTGGCTCAATACCTTTGCAAACAGTATCATATAAAGAAAACTAGTAAGTGATCGGTAAATGAAACTGCCACAAAAGTTCAATTTATGCTATTTTTTAAAAAGTTATCAGGGTCAACCTCACCATTATTTTCAGAATTGCAGTTTAACCCAGTGAGACACCCTTTTGCAGGTAATGTATTAGCAATTTAAAGATTTCTTAGACTGGGTGTAGTGGCTCACACCTGTGTGCCAGCACTTTTAGGAGGCCAAGGAGGGAGGATTGTTTGAGGCCAGGAGTTTGAGACCTGCCTGGACAACCTAGCAAGACCCTGTCTCTTCAATTAAAAAAAAAAAAAAAAAAGGAAAAATTAGCTGAGCGCAGTGGCACGTGCCCGTAGTCCCAGCCACTCGGCAGGCAGGCTGAGGCGGGAGGATTGCTTGGGCCTAGGAGTTCACAGTTACAGTGAGCTCTGATCCTGTCACTGCACTCCAGCCTGGGTGACACAATGATATTCTGTCTCAAAAAAATTTAAAATTAAAAAAAAAAAAGATTTCTTTAACCAGTTCCATATTAGGTTCAAGGACAACTCTGCAGGCAGCAGTTTAACAATAAAGATCTCAAGCCACATAAACAAAAATCTCAAATTTATGAAATACCCAAGACGGACGTAAAAACTGTACGCACAAAGATGACTTCCACAACAGTATGTACTAGTAAAATACCAGAAATTAACACACATTTCTAATGAGAGGATTATTAAATGAAAGCATATCCTTAGACACATTCAGGGACTAAAAAGTCATAGAGACTAAAGCAATATTAAGATATTGTGTTAAGAAACAAAATACAAAATTGAATATTAGAATTGTGACTTCATAAAAACATGAACAGACATGGAAAAGCACTGGAAGTGAAGACAACAAATAATTAGTCTGCTAGGATGGGTTAAATACAGGTCATAATGGGCCGGTGGCTCACGCCTGTAATCCCAGCATTTTGGGAGGCTGAGGTGGGCAGATCACGAGGTCAGGAGATGGAGACCATCTGGGTCAACATGGTGAAACCCTGTGTCTACTAAAAGTACAAAAATTAGCTGGGTGTGGTGCATGTGAATGTAGTTCCAGCTACTCGGGAGGCTGAGGCAGGAGAATCGCTTGAACTCGAGAGGCAGAGGTTCCAGTGAGTCCAGATCGCACCACTGCACTCAGCCTGGCGACAGAGCGAGACTCCGTCTCCAAAAATAATAACAATAAATAGGTCATATTTTGTCCATGTGCCAAACTCTGCAGATCTACTGCTCTTCCAATTTAAAAAGGATGCCACAGAACTCTCTCACACTGCGGGTAGAAGTATAAACTCTACAACCACATCAGAAATCTGCTTGACCATATCCTCTAAACTGAATCCTAGTTCAGAACTTAGAAATTCTGCTTCTGAATAGAATTTGTACAAATGTACACATTTGTATTGGGTATTGTGTATCAAGAAATATACTAGAATTAGAATGTTCAAAGTCACACTATTTGCCATGGAAGAAATTGGAAACTATGCAAATGCCCCTCAACCCTAAAAATTGATAAATTATAGTCATACAATTGAATATTACACAGCAGTGAAAATAATTGTACAGCCACAAGCAACAACACAGCTGAATCTCACAAATATCATGTTGAGAGAAAGAAACCCGGATACTAAAAGCTATATACTGTGTGAGTTTGTGTAGAGCATGAAAACAGACAAATCTATCCACAGTTGGTATAACGGTTACTCTTCGGGAGGGGCAGTGATTGGACAAGAGTATAGGGGCACTTCTGCAATGCTGGCAATATTTTGGTTCTTTACCTGGGTACTTGTTATATGTTTACGTTCACTTTGTGAAGATGTACTCTTAAGATGTGCAGCTATGGGCCAGGCGCGGTGGCTCACGCCTGTAATCCCAGCACTTTGGGGGGCCAAGGCATGGCAGATTACCTGAGGTTGGGAGTTCGAGACCAGCCTGACTAACATGGAGAAACCCCATCTCTACTAAACATACAAAATTAGCCGGGCATGGTGGTGCATGCCTGTAATCCCAGCTACTCGGGAGGTTGAGGCAGGAGAATCGCTTGAACCTGGGAGGCAGAGGTTGCAGTGAGCTGAGATCACGCCATTGCACTCCAGCCTGGGCAACAAGAACAAACCCCATCTCGGGGGAAAAAAAAAAAAAGGGCCAAGCTGGGTGGCTCACGCCTGTAATCCCAACACTTTGGGAGTCAGAGGCGGATAGATAACCTGATGTCAGGAGTTCCAGACCAGCCTGGCCGACATGGCGAAACCCCGTCTCTACTGAAAATACAAAAATTGGCGTGGTGGCTCACGCCTGGAATCCCAACACTTCGGGAGGCTGAGGTGGGTGCATCACGATGTCAAGAGATTGAGACCATCCTAGCCAACATAGTGAAACCCTGCCTCTACTAAAAATACAAAAATTAGCTGGGTGTGGTGGCACGAGCCTACAGTCCCAGCTACTCGGGAGGCTGAGGCAGGAGAATCGCTTGAAACCAGGAGGTGGAAAGGTTGCAGTGAGCCAAGATCTCACTACTGCACTCTAGCCTGGCAACAGAGCAAGACTCTGTCTCAAAAAAAAAAAAAAAAAATTAGCCGGGCATGATGGCAGATCCCTGTAATCCCAGCTACTTGGAAGACTGAGGCAGGAGAATCGCTTAAACCTGGGAGGCAGAGGTTGCAGTGAGCTGATACTGTGCCATTACACTGTAGCCTGGGTGACAAGAGCGAAACTCCGTTGGCGGGGGTGTGGGGTGTGGGAGATGTATGCCTATGGTACAGCTCTTCCTCTTGTTTTGAGAGAGGATATTGCTCGGTTGTCTAGGCTGGAGTGCAGTGGCATGATCACAGTTCACTGCAACCTCAAACTCCTGTGTTCAAGTGATCCTCCCGCCTCAGCCTTCCAAGTAGTTGGGACTACAGATGTATGTGCCACCACACCCGGTTATTTTTTATTTTTTAAGTAGAGACGGAGTCTTGCTATGTCAATGTTCTAAATTACAAAAAAAAAAAATGGCATAAGCCAACTCACCCATGCAACAGGCCTAAAACTTCCCCAAACACTTGAAAACAAGTTGACTTTTTATTGAAGGGTGAGTGAGAAGTGTAGTGAATATTGCATAATTTGGATAGCTTCAACTCTCCTTACTAAAAATGATTTTTAATACATGCACACATTATCCAACAAAAAGCCAGAGTGAAGGGTCCAATTTTTCAGACCCACTCTGCTGCTTCAGAATCTGCTCACCCTACAGTTACTCCATCTTAACAGTCCTCAGCTCCCACAAGCACTGCCCCTTTAGGCCATTCTCCCATCCCTCTCCCCAGTTCCTTGCACTGCCCCCAACTAGATCCTTTTCCATCCTCCTCCTCCCACCTGGGCTAAAAAGTTAATGTATGCACACACTAACTCAGAACTATTTATGAACAGACACCGATACTCATGAAATGAAACTAGTCTTCAATGTATCAATTCCAGTAGCCATTTGCCTGTGGTTTTTTGGTTTCTTTCCTTGCGGCCAGTTTGGATATTTTAAAAAATTATTTTTAAGCCTACAGTCTTTTTTCCTTCTAACATTCCCTCCCGAGAGCGCGCACACACACACACCCAGAACTCACTTTTGCTGAGGTAGAACCTCGACTAGAGTGATTTATGGACTAGGCAAGTCTAGAGTCCAGAGAGCATCCCTGTGCCCTAAGGGGATAAAATGTATTCCCAATTTGTGTATCTCTAAAGGAGGCAATTATTCCTCTACTGGAAGCTTCTCGTCCATCCTTATTCATTTTAACCTCCCCATAGGACAGTCAATACTTAATTTTTCTTCCATTGCTTCAGCAGCACCTTTCCCCAAACCTAGTAACAGAAAAAGGACCGAAGGTAATAACCTCTCGTTTTCTCACTCAACCTCTATCTTGGAAAAACTTCCTAAGTAGCTGCCTTAAAATGAGGGAGAAGGGCTGGGAGATGTAAGAATGACTGCTAATCGGTATAGGGTTTCTTTTTGGGGGCAACAAAACAGAACTAGATAGTAGTGATGATTTCATAACTTTATGGATATATTAAAAACCACTGAATTTTATACTTTAGAAGAGTAATTTTTTATGTTTATTACACTTCAACTTTTTAAATAAGACGTGGCACTTCTCAACACTTTAGTAGAGAAAGTTTGATGAAAAGAGAAACTGGCAGATGAAGGCTAGTTAGCTGTTACACCACCTAAAAATGACCTTGAATAAACTCAGGAATCCAAAATAAGCAAACACACCCTAATTTCCATTCAACTCCAGAGGTGGGGGGCAATGAAGGTGAGGAAAGGAATTGCACGATTATAGATCTGGATGATTAAGCTTCTTTATTAGTCTCGGGTATCAGGGTCTAATAGAATCCATTATTTAATAAGATGGGCTGACCCTCCGTAGAGGCCATGTGCAGAAAGCGAGCGCTGGGGGACGCCATAAATTGTTGTTAACGCTAACACAGCCAAGGCCTTCACTAGGTCATGCTCGTGCAGCACGGCTCGTGCTGACCTGCAAGAGTCACCAAGAACAGTTGCCTCTGAAAGTTCCATGGGACCCAGGTGAAGAAGACGAATGGTCAAGGGGCAGTGGCTGCTGCGAGTGCCACTGCGTGTTCGCCAAAGCGGCATGGAAAACGGGACATTCAGGGGCAAGCCCGCTTAAGGGCCCCTGCATCTTCCTTCGACCTGGAACAGCTGGTCCTCCGAAATCCACGCTGTCCGCGCCCGGCTGGGCTGCCCCCAGAGGCCCTGAGCGCCGCAGCGCCCACACACACCCCTCCCCCACCTCCCCGCCCTCCAACCCTGGCCGGAGCCATCTCGGAGTTGGCGGAGGGCGACCTGAAGCCACCTGCCCCTCTGGGGCCGAGGATAAAGGGGTCTTGACCGCCACTCCCTCCTGCAGAGCACAGCACCGAACTTCACGGAGAGCCGCTTCAGAGAGGGTCCCCCATTCCACCCTGGGCTGGGGAACGGCCCAGAGGCATCCAAAGGCCAGAGCTCCGGGCCGGGGGCGGGCAGGCGCCCGCACCTTCCCGCCGGCCGGCCCAGTCCGAACTTTCTAGCTGCTCTGTGCCCAGCGCGCCTCTCCGTCTTCCAGACCGGCCGAGCTCCGCCGCTGCACAGCGCGCCAAACTCCGACAACCGCGGGGCCGACACCACCTCTCGGACCCCTCCCTAGGACCGCCCCGAGGGTTCACCCGGGCGAGCGGGAGCCCGCGGGGCTGCCCTTCGCCACCCCCACGGCCACCGTGCGACCTCAGCGCGCGCCAAGTTGGCTCGGCGCGGGGGCCAGCCTGAGGCAGCGGTAGGGGCCTGGCGCTCCGGGGCAAACCCTTAGCGAAAAGGGGCGCAGCGCAACCCTCTCGCGTCACTCACCTTCAGCCGCTCTTCCCAACCTGCCGGCCGTTCGCTCGCTCCGCCGCGGACCCGGAGCTCGGGGAGGGGCGGGGCGCAGGGGGCGGAGTCGGCCCCGGCTGGCAAGCGCCAGAATTAAACCCTGAATCGCACAGGAGCCTTCGGGCTCTGCGGCCGCCGCCTGGGCGGGGAAGCTGGGGCAGACCAGCAAGCCTCTCACCCGGGGTGGGAGACAGCTGTGGCTGCGGCTGCACTCCGAAGCGGCGCGTGAGAACGGCGCGGCTGGTGAAGCCCTGACTGCTCCCTCAGTCCCGAGGACGCACGGCTCTCCGCCGCGCGCTCTTTGTACCGCGGAGCCGGCAGCGGGCGGATCTCTGCGCCTGCGCGCCGCTGCAACTCCACCAGGCCCACGAGGCACCTTCGTGCACCTTGGCCGCCTCGCCTGGCCCGCGGGCCTTGCCGCGGCGAGAATTAAGCAGAAGAGCTTCCTCCACCCGGGCTTGCTCCTTCTACCAACCCGTATTTACCACCTCCAGCCTCGCACACACACCCGCAAGGGGAAAAGAAATCCACCCCACCGTGAGACGGTGCGGTCCTCCCATCTCCGACCGGGGCGGGCGGGGGGTCCTGGCAACGAGGATGGCCTTGCAACGTCCACCCCAGCGCGTTTGTACCGCCCCTCCCTCCACGCCGCTAAGAAGTTTGCTGACCGCGGATGAGAGAGGGACGGGAGCGTGCAGAGCTGTTTCCCACAGGTGCCTCATCAGCGGCCAGAAACCTCTCGCCTACAAGGGCACCTCCCTTGTGACCTCCGTGCATTCGCCCTGGCTCGGCGGCAGGACAGAGTCCTCAGTGGAAAGGGGAGGATGCGTGTTCAGAAGGTTCCAGGTGTCTGGGGACTCCATAGAAGACCCAATGCCTGCCTCAGGGACTCAGGATTGAACTGGCTTCCTAGTTCAGTCCTAAATACGCGATTTGGAGCAATCCAGTAGGTACAAGAGAAATTAGTAGGGATTGAGAAGTTGTAACTTTAGTCTTTCAAATTGAAGGTAGCTAGAATAAACAGAAGGAACGACTTTATAAAAACCAGGTATTACTTAAAAAACAATGTCAGCTCTTCAATCAACTGATTTTCTTAAGGGGGAGAGTCCTCCCCTCACCCCCAAGCTCTCTAGCACCGCACACATCCAGCAGGGCGTTGCACACGCTTAGTCTTTTTTGTAAGTGTGCAAGTGAAGAGCCATCAAACTTTACAAGGCAACATGCTTGCCTCTGGGGAGAAGACGCTGCTTCCCCACAGTTCACAGCGAAGCACACCTGCAAATTCCTGAACTTGATGGCTCCTGACTGTTTAGGGAATAGGTAAAGGGCAGCTGGAAGAGATGTGAAGGCAGGAAACCTCATTTTGAATCTCAGCCCCTTTGCCAGCTCACTGAGTGGCAGTAAACAAACTCTTTCCTCCTCCTGGGCCTTTTTCATCTGTAGAATAGGGCATTGGATGCAGTAGATATTTTCTAAACTCCCCCCCCAACTCCGCCCCAAATGTCTACTATTCTATGAAAAGGAGAATTGTTTCCATGGTGATAAGGGATGAGATATCAGAGGCAGCAGGACTCCTGCATTTAAAAAGTACTCGTGGGCCCAGTGCGGCGGCTCAGGCCTATAATCCTCGCACTTTGGGAGGCAGAGGCAGGTGGATCACTTGATTCCAGGAGGACAATACGGTGAAATCCGGTTTCCATCAAAAAAAAAAAAAAAAAAAAAAAAATTAGCTGGGAGTGATGGCGCGGGCCTGTAGTCCCAGCTACCCTGGAGGCTAAGGTGGGAGGATCACCAGAGCCCTGGAGGTCGAGGCTGCAGTGAGCAGAGATCGAGCCACTGCCCTGTAGCCCAGGCGGCAGAGTGTAACCCTGTCTCAAAAATAAATAAATAGTGCCCTCGACTGGGTGCGGTGGCGCACACATATAATCCCAGCACTTTGTGAGGCCGAGATGGGCAGATCACTTGAGGCCAGGAGTTCAACACCCGCCTGACCAACATGGTGAAACCCCATGTCTACTGAAAATACAGAAAAATTCGCTGGGCATGGTGACGTTCACCTGTAATCACTTCAGCCTGGGCGACAGAGCGTGTCTCTTGTCTTAAAAAAACAAAAACAAAAACAAACAACAACAAAAAAAACTCCCCAGAATTCCCAGCCTTCATCTCTCCTTTATTTCTCCTTCTTTGCATTTAGTCAGTAAACATTGATAGGCCCTCAAGAGTAAGCAAAACTAATCAATCAAAAGTATGGCAGATTCTGAATTTTTAGTGGATTTATATTTGAAATTTCGTTTTTAATTTAGTCATTTTATTGACATACAACTCACATGCCATACAATTTACTCCTAAAATATATAATTCAGTGGTTTTGAATTTATTCCCAAAGTCACGCAACCACCACTACTCATTCCAGAACATTGTCATCCCAGTAAGAAACCCCATACCCATTAGTTGCTCCCCATTCCTCCCTACTCGCAGCCGCTGGCTACCACTAATTTACTTTCTGTCTCTATGGATTTGCTGATTCTGGACGTTGCATATAACTAGGAACATAACAATATGCTACTTTTGGTCCGGCTTCTTTCACTTAAGGTAATAGTTGCAAGGCTCATCCATGCTGTAGTATGTTTCTGTACTTTCTTCCTCTCCCCACCCATTATACCATTTATTGATGATAGAATTGTACTGGAAAACAGTCACAAAAGAACAATCTTTGAATAGAACTGTTTACTAAGTGAAACATTTCTTGAAATATAACATGCGAAAGATTGTCAAACATGTCAGCATAGAAGCCCTCGGATTTATACAGAGATTCTTGGCTGGGCGCTCGTGCCTGTAATCCCAGCATTTGGAGAGCCCAAAACAGGAGGATAGCTGGAGCCCAGGAATTTGACTGAGACCAGCCTGGGCAATAAAGTGAGACCTCATCTCTATTTTAAAAAATTAACAATTAAGAAAATTAAAATACTCTCAGCAGTAATTTTCACAAATTCCAATTTTGTGTGTGTGTGTGTGAATACCTGTATTTGGGAACAATGAACCATATTTTAGCTGGGCTTCTTGGAATAGATGTGCTCACACTGAGATATATGAAAGAAAAGAATTATTTTTGGTCAATGGATAAGCCCTTAGCTATAAATGAAGGCAACAAATAGCTTCTAAATATTGAATGGTCTATTCAACACTATTTTTTTTTTTTTTGTAAAGTTTGTGATTGGTCGTTGGTGCCTTGATTGATTTCTTCTCATTTTCGAGAAAAGACAGAGACTAGTATTGAAGACCTTGTGGGCAGACACCTTATTGAGGCCACTTTAACCAGTCAGTGAGTTGTTTGGTCCTCGTTGAAAGTTCTTGGCATAGATTTAAAACAGAACTTTTAAGAGTTTTAAAGTCCTAAGTTGCAACCAACTGTTGTGTGGTGGATGAACTTTTTAGAGAGGGTGGTCTAGAATTTCATTTATATTTTCCAGCATTGCTCCAAATCCATTTTGAAGCATTTTGCTCAAGCTTGAAAGAACCAGAATTGTTTTTTTTTTTCTTTTTTCTCAACTTTTATCTACACAAGATGTCTGAAGACTCAATGAATCAGAAAGTTTTGGCTGTCCCACTCTCAGTATAGCTTTGGAAGAAGAAAGTCGTTCAGTAACTGCTGGAGTACAGAAAGTAATTTGTAACATTGACCTCTCTTTTTATATAGTCATATGTTGTAATCTTTCCTTTTCCAATAATAGAACTTTCTGAAGGTTCCACTGTTGCTTTCCAATTTTCAGATTTTGAGAGGGCCTCATCTGTGCAAGTCCAGGGTATTGAAGCGCCGTAGGAGGGAGAAAATCAGGGTATAGAAAAACTTCACTTGTCTCCTCTGTGAAAGATTCTACAACATTTTCTATTGTTTCTGGCTTTAAGTTTAGGTGCGTCCTTTAAATATAATTGAGTAAAGTATCCTTTACCTTTTCGTTTTCTGATAAATCACCTTTATCTGTTAAATTTCCTTCCACACTGCTGTTTCCATATTTCAGTTTCCAATTTGGAGCAAACAAAGTTTCACTTGTTGTTTTCTGTAGCTGAACATGAATTAATGTGGGACTTATTTTCGTCCTTAAAAAAGTCTTCACCAGCATAGGACCAGCAGAGACCTAATGGCATCTGCAGTCCAGGGTAAGAACAAACTTGCTCATCAACTGAAGCACTTGTTAGTGAGTGGTTCAGAGTGAAGAGCCTTATGAAGTTACCAGTTACATTAAAGCCAGTTTCCATTACAGATTTTTTGGAATTCCTGTTATCTATGAAATCTCTTTCAGTAAGAGGATAACTCCATAACTGACATGTCACTTGTTTATTATTCTTGTTAATTTTGCTTCATGAGAGATGTTTGACACACATAGGTTACTGCCACAGTTGTCACTATTTTTTCTCCCCATTTTGTTGTAGCCCCCTCTGCAAGGATGGCAGTTGGTGGCAGCCTTGTCGGCAGTGGCGGATCTTCAAGGTCTGGGGGCTGGCAATAGTGGAACTGTGGCAGCAAGAATGGGGCCCAGGGATGCCAGCTTTAGCTTGAAGGAGTTAAAAATATGCTACTCTAGCATATTGACCATTTTTAGTTAAAGGCACTTGAAAAACAGCAGGTGCAAGAAGATCACTTGGCCCTTCCTTCTGTTTCTTAAAAGCAGCTGATAAAATTCCCATGTAAAAGATGTTCTCTTTCTACCAGAAGGAAATATTCTCATCATCAAGGAGGGAAAGAATCTGAGGGAAATATTACAAACAAACTTGTCAGACTAATCCTTGTCCTCTTTGCCACTTCTTCACCAATTAACTAGCAAGCCCCTTTTCCTTGTCACACTTTCATCATGTCCTTCTCTTTGTCTAAATCAGTATATACATGTTCATCTCTAATTGCATCTTTGGGTCTTCATTTCCTTGTAAAGTCTCCTGTGCAACACAAAACTTGTATTAAACAAATTCGTATGTTTCTCCTATTGATCTATGTCAATTTAATTATCAGTTTTAGCCAAAAATCCCAAAACGGTGCAGGTAAAAAATGCCTCCCCTTCATGTTCCTCGGGGCTTTTTCTGATTTTAAGGTGTCTCAGGCCCATGTGTCCTTTCCAGAGTCCTCTTCCCTGGCCCCTGCTTCAAGTACAAGGCAAATGATTTAGCAGGAGCCCCCTCTGCAAGGATGGCAGTTGGTGGCAGCCTTGTCGGTGGTGGAGGATCTTCAAGATCTGGGGGCTGGCAATAGTGGAAGTGTGGCAGCAGGAATTGGGCCTAGGAATGCCAGCTTCAGCTGGGGCTGTGACTCCTGGGGTTTCAGTACATCTTTCCTTTTTATTGCTGGACAATATTCTATTGTATGGATGTATCACATTTTGTTTATCCATTCATCCTTTGATGGCCATTGGGGTTGTTCCACTTTGGGCTATTATTAGTAATGCTGCTATGAATATTCAAGTGCGTGTTTTTGAATAAATGTGTTTTCCTCTCTCTTGGGTATATATCTAGGAATGGAATTTCTTGGTCATATGATAACTCTATGTTTAACTTTTTTTTTTTTTTTTCTGAGACAGAGTCTCACTCTGTTGCCCAGGCTGGAGTGCAGTGGCACGATCTTGGCTCACCGCAAGCTCTGCCTCCCAGGTTCACGCCATTCTCCTGCCTCAGCCTCCCGAGTAGCTGGGACTATAGGTGCCCACCACCACACCCGGCTAATTTTTTGTATTTTTAGTAGAGGCAGGGTTCCACTGTGCTAGCCAGGATGGTCTCGATCTCCTGACCTCGTGATCCACCGGCCTCAGCCTCCCAAAGTGCTGGTATTACAGGCGTGAGCCACTGCACCCAGCCGAGTCTATGTTTAACTTTTTGAGGAACTACCAAACTGTTTTCCAAAGTGGCTATACACTTTTAGATTCCCATTAACAATGTATAAGGGTCCTAGTTTATCCAAATGTTTGCCAACAGTTGTTGTTATCCTCTTTTTGATTATAGATATCCTAGTGGCTATGAAGTAGTATCTTATTGTGGCTTTAATTTGCTTTTCTCTAAGACTATGTTGAGAATTTGTATTGGCCATTTGTATATTTTCTTTGGAGAAATGTCCATTCACATCTTTCGTCTATTTTTAAATTAGGTTATATGTCTTTTTATTGTTGAATTGTGAGAAGTCATTGTTCATATCTGATAAGTGATACTAGTCCTTTAGCTGATATATGATTTAAAATATTTTCCTCCATTCTGTGAGTTGTGTTTTCACTTTTTTGATTAATGTCCTTTGAAACACAAATGTTTTTAACTGGATAGTCATGTATTTTTACAATATAATGTCAGCTAACTCATGTTTCTCAGACAAAGTACTGCATGCTATTGTAACAAAAAACCTTTGAAAATATATTTTTAAAAGGATAAAGGAAAAATAACAATTACTTATGGCTCCATCACCTAGATATAGCCACTGTTAAGATTACAGCAAATTTCCTACAGCAAATTTTTAAACACACATTACTTATTTGATATCACACCCAAGGAAAACATGTGGCCTTTTACTCTACACATGGGTCATAAGGAGGACTATCCTACTGACAGCATGCCCATGTTCAGAACCTTTTCCTCTCCCTCCTTTCTCATCAAATCTAATTTGTCTTGTGTCTATTGTCTCAGAAGTCAGTTAAGCTAATCTAGTATTAATACTGAACATGACCACGCGTTACACAAGCTTTGCAGTTAAAGAGCATCTGCCCTGGTTCTGAGTTTCACCCCATCAGCCCATTTGTGTAGTAGACCTTCGTGTGGTGCATTTAGTTATCTGCTAAATACTTGGAATTGTGTGCAAATAGCAATAGCCAACTCTCGAATCTCCCTGAGCTTCAAGTTTCCTGTCTGTAAAATGGCTGTAATACCTACCTGTGCCTCTTTCATCAAGTTGCAGTAAGGATCAAACCTCTCAGAGTAAGTTGGATCAGAATGAGCCGTGGGTATGCTGCAGGTAGAAATCTCGTGCCCTGAGTTTCCCATCAGGGCCTAAAAGGGCATATGGCAGCAAGGAAAAAGTCAGGAGGGAGCAAGGAAGACACCCTAGCGAGAGATCCCCGAAGTCATACCAGACCTTTGGGACGGATGGAACTGGGGTAGTCCCTAGAAGTAATTTTCTTCTTTATACTCTTGTGTGTGTGTGTTGGGGTGGGGCGTTAATACAGGGTCTCACGCTGTCGCCCAGGCTGGAGTGCAGTGGCACAATCATGGCTCACCTCCCAGGCTCAATTGATCCTCCTACCTCCACTTCCCAAGTAGCTGGAACCACAGGCACACACCAGCATGCCTGGCTAATTTTTTGTATTTTTTGTCAAGACAGGTTTTGCCATGTTTCCCAGGCTGATCTCAAACTCCTGTGCTCAAGCAATCTGCCCACCTCAGCCTTCCAATTTATACTCTCCTTAATTTCATTTAAAAAAATGGTTATATACTACAGTTATAATTAAGAGGTTTTTTGAAAGTTTTTGTCATTCTCAAATATTTTACAGAGCTGTGAGAGAAGGATTCTTGAACATTAAAGGGAAATCATGGTGGCAAGAGAGAGAGAGAGAGTGTGTGTGTGTGTGTGTGTGTGTGTAGAGTCACATGCACACCTGAAAACCAATGAGTCTTCCTCAGAGAAAAGGTGAACTGGGGAGGGTGTGCACAGTGGGACAGCTGGATTTGCCACCTGCGGATCCTTCCCAACGCCAACCCCAGAGGCTTCAGATGTACTAAGGAAGGCTGCGTGTTCCCTCACCCTTGCCCACAGTCATACTGCCCTTAAGGAGCCTTCTTTCTTTTTTTTCTTTTTTTCTTTTCTTGTTTTTTTTTTGAGACTAAATGTTGAAGGAAAAGACCTAATATATCACAACCTGCATATGATAGCCCCACACTTCTGATTCCTGGAAACAGCTGTTTGAAAGGTAAAGGACATATTGATTCATTTGCTTTAGTCCCCTATTTTAAAAATCAAGCTACAGTTCAGTTTGCATTAAGCTGGAACCCTGTATGAATACATTTTCTATGTGGCTGATGGACATAATTCTAGTTCAGGAAATTGAGCTAAGAGTAATCTTCATTCATAATTATAATTATTATATCATTGTTACCATTATAAAATATTTATAGAGCATTCAAAATGTGTATGGCATTCTACTAGGATCCTAAGTAGAGGGATTATGTGTACAAACCTGTCCCTGCAGATCCACTTTATTTAGAACAATTATTTATTTATTTACCAAATATTTGCTGAAGGCCCACTGTGCTGAAAGTGCTGGGTTAGGCTTCATAAAGGACAAAAATATGAATAATCCCGGGAAACTACCTGTCCTTTAAAGGCAGATAATACATGTACAAAAATAACTGTAATGCTATTAGACTTTGGCTTGAGAGACATATAAAATGTTATTATAACTAAAACAAGAATATAATTTTATTTCATTAATTAAATTATTTATTTATTTTGAGACGGAGTCTTACTCTGTTGCCTAGGCTGGAGTGCAATGGCATGATCTCAGCTCACTGCAACCTCTGCTTCTTGAGTTCAAGCAATTCTCCCACCTCAGCCTCCCGAGTAGCTGGGATTACAGGCATATGTGCCACCATGCCCGGCTAATTTTTGTATTTTTAGTAGGGATGGGATTTCACCCTGTTGGCCAGGCTGGTCTGGAACTCCTGGCCTTAATTGATCCACTCGCCTTGGCCTCCTAGAGTACTGGGATTACAGGTGTGAGCCATTGCACCTGGCCAAGAATATAATTTTAATAATCAGTAATTCTTGCTGAGAGCTTACTTCCATGCTTGACACTGTACTAACTGTGTTCCCTGAACCAACTTACTTCTCCTGTAAGGTAGTCATGATTATTATCTGCAGTTTGCAGAAAAGAAGAAGGGGCCTCACAGAGGTTCAAATAGCTGCAAGAAGCCACAGTGCCAAGTGGTGGAGGCAGAATTTGAACCCAGGTTGCTGGAGGCCAGAGCCAGAAGTCCACCCTGACCCCTTCCAGCTGGGACAGTGTATGCATTGTGGTGTGTGTGTGTGTGTGTGTGTGTGTGTGTGTGTATGTTTAGTTATGCTAGTGATAACTTTACACTGAGTCACTATCACGGAAGCTTTTCATCCTCAGCAAGGAAACCCTGACGTGGTGACCTTTTGATCTTAACCTTATAGCACCATTCTCTAACCCAGCAGGTTTCAAACAACTGGGCTGTCATTTGAGCCTCAGAGCCTTTTCATCAAACAAACTTTAATGGGAGATAAAAATGAAGATTTTCTGAACGAAGCTGAATGGGGCTGGGGTGGGGTGGAGGGAGTCTTCCAAGGGAGGCAGGGCACTGGGGGGAGGAAAGGAGACTGCTCCACATGGTCATCATAGCTGAAGCCAAATACACTGATGTCAATAGAACCTCATGGCCTGATGAAGTTTTAGAGTTAGTTATATTCAATGCTGCTTGATATATGAAGTGCAGCTCCCTTCAATGATGATTTTTTTTTTTAATGTAGAAGATGGCATGCTTACCTAGTGGTCCTCAAAACTTTGTCAGGAAGGTGGGTCAAGTCAAAAGTTGAGCACCAAAACCAGCCAGTCTGAAGAAACTGAGTTGGAGGCATGATGGCTCTCTGCTCATAGGATCTGGTTACATAAGAGCCTTTAAATGAAGGCTGTATTTGAATGAGACCTGGTATCTCTAACATAGTCCCGAATTTCAACAAAGAACGGTTAAGTCAACTTTTTTCTTCTAGCCATGATAGTCTGACAAAGGACAGCCAGACGAGGGGAGGAGAATGCTGAAAGAGAAGGAGGTAGAAACTCACAGTCTGGGGACAGTGACTTTAGTACAGGAGGACCCTCTTCAAAATTCTGCTTTGATACTTGGAGCCAAAGCAATTATTTATAAGATTTTTCCAAAGCTTTATTGTCTGCTGTCATTCCTGTATTTCTCTAGGAAACACACAGAATTCTAGAAAGTTATTATCTAAACAAGTAAGTTCACCTAGTTACTTTGCACTCACTGTCTTAGGTTAGCCTTATATTTGCTCACTTATTTAACAAATGCATGTGTTCAATATTTGTTCACGGTCTATGTACTTTAGGAGGACTTGCCCTTTCTGTGTTATCTGTGTTTTATGTATCTAAGAGAGCTAGTCTATTTAACTTGCAGTACACTGCCCAGCTAATTTGCACTATTTTTATTGTGCCAGTTATTATTTTGAAAAACTGGAATTTAAATTCCAACAAAAGGGACTGTTTGAGATGGTGTGACACATAGTAACGGGCAGGATGCTATATAGCCAGTATAGATCCACTTCTGAGAAGGCTTCTTGGCTTTTCTAAGGAGACTCAGCAACTCACATGGTTGTTGGCAAAAGGCTTGTCATGTGGATTGATCCATAGCGCTGCCCATGACATGGCAGCTGGTTTCCCCCAGAGCAAGTGGGGAGAGAGAGAAAGTTAGAATGACCAAGATGGTAGCTGCGACGTCTTGTATAATCTAATCTCAGAAGTGATATACCATTGCTTCTGCTATATTCTTTTTTTTTTTTGGAGACAGAGTCTCGCTCTGTCGCCCACGCTGGAGTGCAGCGGCACAATCTTGGCTCAATGCAAGCTCTGCCTCTCAGGTTCACACCATTCTCCTGCCTCAGCCTCCCAAGTTGCTGGGACTACAGTCACCCACAACAACGCCCGGCTAATTTTTTGTATTTTTAGTAGAGACAGGGTTTCACTGTGTTAGCCAGGATGGTCTCGATCTCCTGACCTCGTGATCCGCCCGCCTCAGCCTCCCAAAGTGCTGGGATTACAGGTGTGAGCCATCGCACTCGGCCGCTTCTGCTATATTCTAGCATCACACAGACCAAACCAGGTACAAAAGGGACTATTGGAGGTAGTGTGACACAGTAACAGGGGAGAATGCTACACAGCCGTATAAATGCTAAGAATCTTGTACCCTATTAGTACACATGAATAATTCTAAGAGGAAAAATCACATATGAAGTAGGAGGTATATGCTGATAACAATTACATAAAAAAAGAATGCTTGTAAACTACCAAGGATCAGTGGAGATCTTTAAATATCAAAAATGGTAGAATTGGGCTTGAGTCCAATAAATTCTTTATATTCAAAAGTTTATTAAAACTTAAAATGTATGGCTGGGTGCTGTGGCTCACGCCTGTAATCCCAGCACTTTGGGAGGTTGAGGCAGGTGGATCATGAGGTCAGGAGTTCAAGACCAGACTGGCCAACATAGTGAAACCCCTTCTTACTAAAAATACAAAAATTAGCGGGGTGTAGTTATGTGCACCTGTAATCCTAGCTACTCAGGAGGCTGAGGCAGGAGAATCGCTTGAACCTGGGAGGTGGAAGTTGTGGTGAGCCAAGATCGCACCATTGCACTCCAGCCTGGGCAACAGAACAAGACTCCATCTCAAAAGAAAAAGAAAATGTATATAAACTCTTAGTATTTACTGCTACATAAACAAATTTCCAGCCAGGCACGGTGGCTCATGCCTGTAATCCCAGCACTTTGGGAGGCCAAGGTGGGCAGATCACCTGAGGTCAGGAGTTCGAGACCAGCCTGGCCAACCTGGTGTAACCCTGTCGCTACTAAAATACAAAAATTAGCCAGGCATGGTGGTGTACACCTGTAATCCCAGCTACATGGGAGGCTGAGGCAGGAGAATTGCTTGAGCCTGGGAGGTGGAGGTTGCAGTGAGCCAAGATCGCCCCACTGCACTCCAGTCTGGGTGACAGAGCTAGACTCCATCTCCAAAAAACAAACAAACAAACAAACAAAACACCAAAACAAAAATAAATTATCCCAAAACTAGCAGCATGAGACTATAAATGTTTATCATTTCACATAGTTTCTGAGGGTCAGGAAACTGGAGCTGCTTCACTAGATGGTTCTGGCTCAGTCTCTGGTACGGTTGCAATCAGAATGTCATTGGGGGCTTGTGTCATCTGAAACCTTGACCAGGGCTGGTGGATCCACTTCTAAGAAGGCTTCTTGGCTCTTCTAAGGAGGCTCAGTAACTCACACGGTTGTTGGCAAAAGGTTTGTCATGTGAACTGTCACATGACATGGCAGCTGGTTTTCTCCACAGCAAATGGGGATAGAGAGAAAGACCAAAAGAATGACCAAGATGGTAGCTGCAATGTCTTTTATAACTGAATCTTAGAAGTGACATACCATCACTTCTGCCATATTCTATGGTAGCACAAACCAACCCTAGTACAATATGGGAAGGGACTGTACAAGGATGTGAATATTCAGAGACAGGGAGGCCGGCTACTAGGCCACACTGTTTTTCTTTTCTTTTCTTTTCTTTTTTTTTTTTTTTGAGATGGAGTTTCATTCTTGTTGCCCAGGCTGGAGTGCAATGGCACTATCTCAGCTCACCGCCAGCTCCACCTCCTGAGTTCAAGCAATTCTCCTGCCTCAGCCTCCCGAGTAGCTGGGATTACAGGTAAGGGTCACCATGCCTGGCAAATTTTGTATTTTTAGTAGAGACGGGATTTCTCCATGTTGGTCAGGCTGGTCTTGAACTCCTGATCTCAGGTGATCCACCTGCCTCGGCCTCCCAAAGTGCTGGGATTACAGGCATGAGTCACCACATCTGGCCACCACAACTATTAAAAACAATAAGATATCTTTTCTCAAAAGCATGTTTTGGTTATTAAATATATATTTCAAATATACATTTAAGTGCATATTTCAAAATATTTAATCCTAATTAAACTTTTCAAATAATAATAATAATGATATTTACTTAGTACTTTCTATAGGCCAATCATTATGTTAAGCATGTGATGTGAGACTGTCTGTCACAGACAGCCTCACAGTTGTCCAGGCAACCCTCAACAGCTCTAAAGGATGCATTTATTAGTTGCCTCATTTTACAGAAAGGAAACTTGAAGCACAGGAGGTTTAAGTAACCTGCCCAAGGACACATATCTAATAAGTAAATCAGCATATAAACCCAGAGCTATCCACGTAAGTACCGACAGCATGACTAAGCTATACTGATTCTCTCTAGTCAGTTTTGTGAAATAGATCTCTAAGTATCCATGCTTTACAAGTTAAGTACTATCATTCTATTTAAGTAGTTAAGGATTTCCTTACAGTCACAGAGTAAATAAACTAAGACTCAAAACTGGAAGTTAGGTTTGTGGAGTTCTTTGTCACAATTATGATGACAATAATGACTGACTTTTCTCCTACTACTCTCCTCTCCAGCCACATTGCCTCCTGGCTGTTCCTGGAACACTCCAGGCATGTTCCTTGCATTAGTCTGTTTTCACACTGTTGATAAAGACATACCTGAGATTGGGTTATTTACAAAAGAAAGAGGATCAGTAGACTTACAGTTCCATGTAGCCAGGGAGGCCTCAAAATCATGGCAGAAAGCAAGGAGGAGCAAGTCACGTCTTACTTGGATGGCACCAGGCAAAGAAAGAGCTTGTGCAGGGAGATTCTCGTTTTTAAAACCATCAGATCTTATGAGACTTATTCACTATCACAAGAACAGCATGGGAAAGACCCACCCCCATGATTCAATTACCTCCCACTGGGTTCCACCCACAAAATGTGGGAATTGTGGGAGTTACAATTCAAGATGAGATTTGGGTGGGGACACAGCCAAACCATATCACTCCTGCTTTAGGTGATTTGTGCTTGATGTTCTCCTTCTTTTGCCCCAAATCAGCATGCTCCTTCCTTCTCTCCTGTCCACAAACGTCACCTCCCCAGAGAGGCCCACTATCACCATGCTATTTAAAATTGCACTCCAGGCCGGGCACAGTGGCTCACACCTGTAATCCCAGCACTTTGAGGGGCCGAGGAGGGTAGATCACGAGGTCAAGAGGTTGAGAGCATCCTGGTCAACATGGTGAAATTCCATCTCTACTAAAAAATACAAAATTAGCTGGGCATGGTGATGTATGTCTGTAGTCCCAGCTACTCTGGAGGCTATTCTGCCTCAGCCTCCAGAATTCCTTGAACCCAGGAGGCGGAGGCGGAGGTTGTAGTGAGTTGAGATCATGCCACTGCACACCAGCCTGGTGACAGAGCGAGACAATGTCTCAAAAAAAAAAAAATTGCCCTCCAGGAGTGGACATGGTGGTTTACATGGGTAATTCCAGCATTTTGGGAGGCTGAGGCAGGAGGATTACTTGAGGCCAGGAGCTCAAGACCAGCCTGGACAGCATGGCAAGACCATATCTCTACAAAAAGATTAAAAATTAACTGGGCGTGGTGACACATGCCTGTGGTCCTAGCTGCTTGGGAGACTGAGGCAGGAGGATCCCTTGAACCTAGGAGTTTGAGGCTGCAGTGAGCCATGGTTGTACCACTGCACTCCAGTCCAGGCAACAGAATGAGACCCTGTCTCAAAAAGAAAAAAAAAGCCACTTTAGCCCTTCACATAGTCTCATCTTCTTTCTACTCTTCTTTTCTCACAGCACTTATTGCCATGTATATTCTAATTAATTCATTTATTTAGTGTGTTTATATTTGTTTTCCTATGTCAGAATATAAGCTCCACAAGAGCAGGAATTTTGCTGTAGTCATAGTCCTGGCACTTACCACACTGTCTGGTATATAATATGTGCTCAACAGTAAATATGTGTTGAATAAGCAATGAAGTAAACATAGGGGGCTTAACGTAGTTTTGCCAATATCAGAGTTGCTCAGTTGAAACTTTAAATGTCAAATTATTTTCCAGCCATCTCTTTTTAAATTTGATAATGAAATTATCTAAAGATTTTGTCCAAATAGATCTTTCTGGAGATACTTGTTAAATGAACATTTTATGTTTACTGCTATGTTTCTCTATTATATTATTATTATTATTATTGTTTGTTTGAGACAAGGTCTTGCTCTATTCTCAGGCTGGAGTGCAGTAGCACAATCATGGCTCACTGCAGCTTCAACCTCCTGGGCTTAAGCGATTCTTCCACCTCAGCCTCCAACTAACTGGGATGGCAGGCGTGCGCCACCATGCCTGGCTTATTTTTTTTTAATTTTTAGTAGGGATGAGGTCTTACTATGTTGCCCAGGATGGTCTTCAACTCCTGAGCTCAAGCAGTCCTCCCACCTTGGCCACCCAAAGTGCTGGGATTATAGGTGTGAACCGCCATGCCTAGCTATTTGTTTAACCAGTGGAGGTGTATTAAAAATATCTAGAAACAACTAAAACTCTAGAAGAAGAAGATGTCTTTAACTTAGAAGTCAGACAAACCTGGTCAGTATTGAAGTATTTCCGCTGCCCAAGTAATAGCCTATTTCTCCATACAGTGACCCTATAAAACCTGAACAAATATTTATCTTTAACGTCAAAAAAGTCAGTTAAGCAAATGACATTTCATAGTGAATGAAATGAAAGAACTTCCTTCCTTTATTTATTCTGGATGATCTGTACTTAGTATGGTTTTGTTCCCCCAGACATAGAGGTATTGTTTAATACAAGGTCAGCATTCAATCTAACTTTGCCACGCTCTACCTAGAACTGTTAACTATAATCTTGGTTATTTCAGAGTGCCAATTTACTAGTAAACAGTATTGCCAATAACAGTCGCATTGATACTATTATTTTTCTTCAAACCCCATGGAGCAGATAAAAAATAGTAATAATAGCTAACTAAGCTTTATTAAATGCCTGCTAAGTGCTGGGCATCATACCTCTATTATCTTTAATACTTTCACTAACCCTACAGGGTAGATACTGTAGTTGTGGAGCCCAGTGAAGTTAAGCAATCTGCTAAGATCAGGGTAGAGACTCAAACCAAGATTATCTCTGTCTGATTTTCAAATCTGGGCCAGTTTCAAGGTGCCACTCTCTGGCCCAAACTATCAGTCTAAGCAGAAGCCTTATCTGGTTATGTTTACTTAAGTTGCAGCAACCAAATACTGCATGAGATATACTTACACTAAAACATTATTCATTGTTTATCTGAAATTCAAATTTGACTGGATGCTCTGCATTTTTGTTTGCTAAATGTGGCAACTGTATGTGAAGAGACTTCGGAGATTGTTGAGTTTAGTGGTTCTTGGTGGTTATTAGCCAGGGGCACTTGGCAAAATAGATCAGGAGGGCCTTTCCAAAATACACATGTAGGCTCTACCCCAAACTGCATAAGGATTTCAGAGTGTATTTATTGAGTACCTTCCCCACACCAAGTACTTTTCCAGGCTTTGGAAACACAGCAAGAAACACAAAAAAATTCTACCTTTGGGGATTTTCCAGGTGATTGCAAAACTCCTCCCAGTTAAGAAATAATGGATCAAGCATCCTCATTTTACAGATCGAGGAAACTGAGGCCCAGCATGGTGCCATGATGACTCCAGATCACTGAGGTACTAGGTGAAGTATCCTAACTTCTAGCCCAGTACTTTTTTTTTTTAACTATCTCTCCACTGACCATAAGTCTTGAACTTTCCACATTATGCCCCTAATATCCCATTATCCCTAAAATTACAATATTTGGTTTGTAAAATACAGACCCAAAAGCTATGTCATTCTTAGAATAATAAACAACATTGCTTGAGATTATACATGATAACAGGCAGCAGTAAGAATGAATCCTGACCCCAAATGAAAGTGGCAGTCATTATTGACACTTCACTCTTACAAGACAGTCACAGTTTACACTGTCTGCATGCAGCATTTTTTATTTACATTGGCTGATTCATTCCCCCAGTAACCCTGTGAATGAGACAGGAAGGATGTTATCGTAACTGCTCCTTTGCAGTTGAGGTAACTGAGATGAGTTGATGTGTTCAAGTTCAAGCAACTCATAAATGGCAGAAACAAGGTTCAAATCCAGATTTTCTGTCTCCAAGTTAGAATAAAATAATCTGAGGACGAATGAAAATTTTGGCTTGTTTTTTTGTCTTTTTTTCCAGCATGAATGAGCAGCAAAGTGTTGAACACAAAGGTGGAAGAAACTTGCTGTTACTTGTTAGACTCTAATATCCCTGCTGACTCCAAAGCCTTTCCTTCTCCAGAAGCTCCATCCTCCTCTCCTCTTGAGCCACACATTCCCACCACACTGGGTATTTTGTGAGGCTAGACCACTGATTGCAGCAAAAACCTCAGCCTCAGTCAAATGCATACACATTACCCAAGAACCACACCCCAATATGCTCCCATATTTGTAGGGATTCATGGAGTAGATAAACCAGTTAATACTGAGTTTGTGTGCAGTTAGTAGCAGTGCTGACCCTCTCCTCATAGAATGAATATGGACCAAAGAACAAGAAACCTAGAAATGAGAGCTGGGGAAGGTGGGGCCTATGTTGAACAGGGAAGATGTTTACTTCTTGTCAAATTTTCACATAACCCCAAGGCAGACATCCACTTTCTTAGGGAGTGAAACACAAATTCCACAAGAATTTTAAAGAGAAAACTGGAAAGAGCTGCAGATGCTGTGTCTTAGACTCTTGTGGGTACCAGGCTGCCTTCTGCAGTAAGAGATCACTGACAGAGGATTTGGGAAGCCCAACTATAACCCACCTCCATCATTTGAGGTCTGAGCAGACATGCCTAGAATAATTTGCCCAGGTGCCACCATTAGATACTACAATCCACACTTCAGCTGCTGTTTTCTAGTTATCTACCACTCCCAATAGGGCAGCTGCTCAATGATCTCTAGTGACCTATTGATGACCCATTGATTTTAACAATGGCATTAGAACTTAGAACAAAGTTCTGTTGCCCAAGGAGCCAAGTCAATCCCAAGTAACTTGTACAAACTCCCTATACTAAACAAATATATTTTAGGTACCGATACCCAACTTACGATGAGGTTATGACATCCCAATGAACCCACTGTAAATGGAAAACATTGTGAGTTGAAAATGCACTTACATCTAACCTATCAAACATCATAGCTTAGCCTAGCCTACCTGCTCAGAACATTTACATTTACATCAGCCTACAGTTGGGAAGAATCATCAACACAAACCTATTTTATAATCAAGTGTTGAATTTCTAATGTAATTTATTGAATGCTGTACTGAAAGCAAAAAAACAGAATGGTTATAGGGGTACTTGCAGTATGGTTTCTACTGAACACGTATGACTTTCACACCATCATAAATTTGAAAAACCATAAGCCAAACCGTCGTAAGTTGGGAACTGTCTGTATTTGCAGGAGCAGTCTTCTAAGCTGTTCTCTGTGCCTACAGCTCTCCTCCTCAATCATCTTGTATATACCCACTGGCTGAATTTCCTAAAAGACCACTTTCACCATATCTTTCTTTCACATAAAAATAAAATCCATCCATGGCACTGCCTTAAAAAAAAAAACAGTGTTTATTCACCTGATCATCCCCATTCAAATACATCTCTTAGGTAAGGATCAAGTGAGAAAAATGTGTGTGAGGCCAGGCGTGGTGGCTCACGCCTGTAATCCCAGCACTTTGGTAGGCTGAAATGGGTGGACTGCCTGAGGCCAGGAGTTCGAGACCAGCTTGGCCAACATGGTGAAACCCCATCTCTACTAAAAATATGAAAATTAGCCAGGCATGGTGGCGGGCTCCTGTAATCTCAGCTACTTAGGAGGCAAAGACAGGAGAATCGCTTGAACCCAGGAGGCAGAGGTTGCAGTGAGCTGAGATCATACCATTGCACTCTAGCCTGGGTGATGAGAAACTGTGTCTCAAAAAAAAAAAAAAAAGAAAGAAAAATGTGTGTGAAAATAACTTGGAGAGTATAGTATGTTGCATTTATATAGCATTTCAGAGCTTTTGAAGTGCTATATTAATCTGTTCTCACGCTGCTATGAAGAAATACCTGAGACTAGGTAATTTATAAAGGAAAGAGTTTTAATTGACTCACCATTCCACAGGGCTGGGGAGGCCTCAGGAAACTTACAACCATGGTGGAAGGGAAAGCATACACATCCTTTTTCACATGACAGCAGGAAGGAGAATAAACACCATGCGAAGGGGGAAGCCCCTTAAAGAATCATCAGATCTCCTGAGAACGAATCATCAGATATCATGAGAATCATCAGATATCATGAGTCATGATATCTTAAAGAATCATCAGATATCATGAGAACAGCATGAGGGAAACCGCCCCCATGATTCAATTATCTCCACCTGGTCCCACCCTTGACACATGGGGATTCTTACAATTCAAGGTGAGATTCGGGTGGGGACACAGAGCTAAACCATATCAAAGCATTTTGTATGTCTTACTTGATTTCAAGAAATCGGAGAAGACACGTTTATGTTACTTTTTGTATATGTACATTTTGTCTCAATAAAGTGGGCTGTTAACTTCCAGGTCTTACTTTTTTGTGGGTTGGCTGATATAAAATGTAAAATTTCATATTAAATTACATTAAATATCATTACTGTATCATATTAAATATCAATAAAGCAGATCAGTCATCTAGTTTTTTACTGCAAGAAGACATAAAAATTAGACTTTTGCCATGATTAAACTGTATTTCTACTATGTTTAGAAGAGCAGAACGAAGTTGTAAGAAGCACAGAAGTTTATAACTACTTCAAATCAGACAAAAATTGTTTATATAATTGAAGAATCTTAAAATATGGAAAATATTTGAGGTTTTTGCTAGTTTTTTGTCTTTTTATAATGACAGAAATATAAGTTCAGAAAAAGGTATTATCTCTAGTTGGAAGACAACTGGAACACTGATTAAAAGCTTATGTTAGATTAATTTTGATTTGTAGAAGGCAGTACAGTGCATGGATTAAGAGTGTGGCCTCTGCAGCCAGCGTGCCTGCATCCAAATCCTGCCTCTGCTACTCACAGGCTATATGACCTTGGAGAACTTATGTGACCTCTGTAGACTTCAGTTTCGTCATCTGTGAAATGAGAATAATAATAATATCTACACCATAAGGCAGTTGTGAAGATTAAATGAGTTAATATTTGCACGATACATACTCAGCATAGGTCTGACACATAGTGAACATTTTGTAAGAGGTAATGGCAATGATGATGATGATGATGATTACTTGAAGAGGAAAGACAGGATCAAATTCAGGGTTACAAACTCAAATTCAGGTTACAAAATCAAATTCAGAGTTACAAGGACTTATCCAGGTTCTCCTATGTATCCTGGTTAAGCAATTTACTTTTGCAGGGCTGAATCCTCCTTTGTAAAATGGCATCTATGATCATATGTAAAATAATCCTTTGATTACAACAGATCTGGAGATTTGCCTTCCTGTCTGATATTCAATTAATAAAGGTTCTAATTCTAATCCTTAGGGTCTGGTCAATAATTTTTGGAGTGAGGTGAGATTCATCTCATTACAAGAGATGGAAAACATGAGTCAAACTGGCTGAAGACAATGGGAAACTTCTCAGTTCATGTAACCGAACAAGTCTAGGGGAAGCTCTGACTTCAGGTTCAGCTTGATCAGAGCCTCAACCAGGGATCTCCAGACTCAGCTTCTCTTCAGCTTCTCTCCATCTCTCTCTCTCTCTTTTTTTTTGAGACAAGTCTCGCTCCGTCACCCAGGTTGGAGTGTAGTGGCACGATCTTGGCTCACTGCAACCTCCACCTCCAGGGTTCAAGTTCTCCTGCCTCAGCCTCCCGAATAGCTGGGATTACAGGCATGCGCCACCACATCCAGCTAACTTGTATTTTTAGTAGAGATGAGGTTTCACCATGTTGGCTGGGCTGGTCTCCAACTCCTGACCTCAAATGATCTGCCCACCTCAGCCTCTCAAAGTGCTGGGATTACAGGCGTGAGCCACTGTGCCCAGCCTATCTCTTTACTCAGCAGTTTTTGCTTTATTCTCAGGTTCTATGTAGCTCCAGACTCTTGTAATCATTATTGCAAACAGACCCAGACAAAAGGAACATGTGAATTTCCCTCAATAACTCTGCCAAAGTTTCCTTGTACCTACAAATGGCACAAGAGATCTTTTTGAGATTACAGAAATATTAAAAAACCAGATTTTTGTGGTTACTTTGAAAATTTACTAAAAATGATTGAATTGTATACTTTAAATGGGTGAATTTTATGCTATGCGAATTATACCTCAACAAAGTCCGTAAAAACAGTTTCCTTGTATCACTCTGGTTCTGAGGGGGTCACATGACCATTTCTCAAAGAGTCACTATCTATCACTGGGTCAGAGGAATGTGACGCTCTGATTGGCCAGGCCTGAATATCACACCCACTCCCTGAAGACGAGGATAAAGTCAGTTTCACCCAAAGCACAGTGACTGAGAGTGAGGGTGGAGGGTGGTTCCCCAGTCGAAAATCAAGTGAATGAATGCTGTTTCTTAAAGCCCAAGAACCAAAGTTGATCTAGGACTAGTCAAACCTTCCAGGGCCTCTCTGAACTCAAATCTGGGCCTGGATAGGCCAAACCATTGATACATTTATGTCTTATGAAACCTAGTTTTTTTTTTTGTTGTTGTTGTTTTTGCATTCTCCATGGAGGATGTCAAAACAAAGCAAAATGCAATGAAGGTGGGATGATTCCCATGCTGGATTCTTATTCTTAGAAACATTGAGAGTAACTATCCCCAGATAAATCCAGAAAGTCCTTCTCTCTGTCTGGGTGCTGCCCAGTGCTCACTAGGGCTGTCGCAGGCCATAGACGAGGGAGGTATACTGTGTTACCTCTTCATACCCCATTCAGCAAACCACTAGACCTGTGCTCCTTGAGAACAGATAAGGAACAAATTCTCTACTTTTTTTTTTTTTTTTGGTCACTTTATATCTTTTATCTTGCCTCTCCTTATCTCTCTCTCAAACTTGTTTGTCAATGTTTTTGACTGTGGCTTCAAAGGAGGGATGAGGTAATATATTAAAATGAACCATGTCATTTAAATGATTTTCCAGGGCAAGGGGAGAAACAGTGCTTACAGTACTTGAGGCTCTTTTTACTTTGTTGAAGAATGGCAAAATCACAACAAAAGCAGACACATCTGGAGTGCTTCCCAGAGCACAGGCATTGTGCTGAGCACTCTACATCTCTTGTTCTTTTAATCGTCACAACATCACTGAGGAGTGGATACTTTTTTCCACATTTTACATGTGAGCAATGGTTCAGAGAAGTTACGTAAGGTCACACAGCTAGTCTGAAACAGAGATGGGCCCTCTGTAGGGTGGTAACTTTTAAACAAATAACTGCTTGTCTGCCTGTAACAAATCTGGCTGTCATCTAAAAGCCTCTTCATAGTCACAGACACGTCCTTGAAACCCCTTGGCTTCCAATGGAAGGAGAAGTAGCTGCCCTCAGCTCACAAGCACAGAAGCAGGGAGGAGCCACTGAAATGAATCTGTAAAGTTGAAGGTGTGACTACTGGTGGTGCAAACTGACACCCTACCTGCTGCATGTGGGCACAGATGGATCTGTTTGGCCAGCACCTGTTGGTAGTAATTATTATTATTTTTAATGAATTTTAATGCCTTTTATGGGGTATCTTCTCTTCAAATCACACCTGCTCTCTCTCCTTTTTTTTTTTTAAATAGCCCTGATAGCTTATCCCATTACCTCACATCTGTATGTCAGCTGTCTGGCTCTGAAAGGCCTTTGCCTTTACATCTCTGAAAGAGCTAGTAGTTTGCCAAGAGTGCCTGTTCAGCCCTCTCCTCTACCCTGAGGTGTCAGGAAGTCTGAGTAGAAAGCCAGGAGAATACATTTTCTCATGTAACCAATGGGTGTTTGCCTAATAGACTATAAACTTCCATTTCATTATGGATCAATGAGGCTTTTAAGGTGGCACCAGGAACCTTACCATTTTTGCATTCCATTGTTTCCATCTAACTTAACCCTTGCATCAGTGCTATAAAGTACACAGTTCTGTAGTTCCCATTTTATAGATGAGAAAACTAAGACTTACAGGTGTGTCATAGCTGGCCTATCGTAACAGAAATCAGACCCCAAGCCCTCACTCTTAGCCACTATTCACAGTCTATGTTCTCTACACGTTAGGATCACCTGGGAAGGTCCTCTACAGTTCCAATATTTGATTCAAACCAAAACCAATTAAATCTAAATCTGTGGGGATTGAAGCTAAGACATCAGTGCTTTTTTATTAGTGCCCCCAGATGATTCAAATGTGATGAGAACGTTGCATTATCATACTCCCTTCTAATCCACAGGGGATATGTTCCAAGACCCCAGTAGATGCCCAAAACCATGGATTGTCCTGAGCCCTCTATGTACTATGATTTTTTTTCCTATACATACATACTTATGATAAAGTTTCACTTACAAATTTGGTACAATAAAGGATAACAACTAATAATATCATAAAACAATATGCTGACCTCATTACTCTTTTGGGCCATTATTAAGTAAAATAAGGGTTACTTGGACGCATGCACAGCGATGCTGCAACAGCTGACCTGACAACCAACAGATCAACTAAGTGACATACAGGTGGGGAGCTTCTATAGTGTGAACACTCTGGACAAAAAGATGATTCACACCCTGGGCAGGCAGAGCAGGATGGCTAAGATTTCATCATGCTACTCAGAACATGGACAACTTGAAATATATGAATTGTTTATTTCTGGAATTTTCTATTTAATTTATGTGGACCTTGGATAAGGGGGGACTACCGTATCTGAAGAGTCAGCGATACAAATTCACACGTCAAAGGAGTGTGTTGTTTGGGAGATGGCAGCTGCTTACATCTGATGATAGGCCAGCAGGTGACTCTGGGCTGTTGAGTGTGCATTTACACATCCATATGAATGGTACAATCACACGAAGTGGGAACGGTCAACCACATGTGACTGTAGTCAGTTTTTAGAGACAGAAGACTTGGGTTTGAATCCATGCCCCTGTTAGTCATATGACTTTGCGTGTGTTATTTAACCCCTCTGAGCCTCAGTTTGCCTATCTCGAGAGAGGGGAAAACAATGTGCCCCATTTTGGAGGTTGAGTTGGCGAGGAAGGGCATGCATGTACTGGGCTCAGCACAGATTCTGGCACGTTGTAAGCCATCAATTGCTGCTAGCTATTTATTGATGGCACTTAGTACCCCAGCAAAGGTGTATACCACATAATAAAGACAAATTCGAATTCTGAAAATAGTTTGTGCCTCCTCACTTCTGATCACTAAGTGTTTAGGATTACCCTCTTCACTTGAAAATTCAATTCATTTGCTTGGGTGATTTAGCATCAAGGGTGATTGTCTGAGAGGTAGCCCAATGACTCTGTTAACAGGTCTGCAAACAGGCAGTAGGGCTGGGATATGGACCAGGTGAAAACAAGGGGAGTGCTAAGGGCTCTGACTGCAGGTGGTACTGCCCAGCTATGGGAACTGTGACCCTAAGAAAGCTTTTACTTCATGAGAAGGGAGAGGTCCAGAGGCTGAGGAGAAGGCTCAGAACAGAATAGGTAATGGGAAGCCACTTTTAGGATCTGAGGAAGAAGTTGAGAGGTTTCGTCAGATCCAAGCACGACCCTCCTCCTTGCCCCTGGGCTTCTTGTTTGTCCTGTTATTACCTTGTTACTACCTAAGAACTCTATTCTCCTCTACACTCTCCATTTAGCTGAATGTTCATCGTTCATCCCTTTTTTTTTTTTTTTTTTTTTTTTTTTTTTTCAGAGACAGGGTCTTGCTTTGTCACCCAGGCTGGAGTGCAGTGGTGTGATCATAGCTCACTGCAGCCTCAAACTTCTGGGCTCAAACAATGCTCCTGAGTAGGGATCCAGGTGTGAGCCACTATGTCAGACTTATTTGTTCTTTTAAGACTCACTCAAGCTTTGCCTATTCTGCTGCTCTTTCTGAACCTATCTAGATCAAAGTTAGAAATGCTTCCTCTGAGCCGCCATAGGCTTTTTGCCTGCCATTGTTGACTGCCTTTATATGGACATGTCTTATTTTAAAGTATTTTTGAGTTTTCTGAGGATGGAGACCACATTCTACACTTCTGTTCAACTCCACTTTCTCCTACCACAGAGGTTAATGTGTTTGGCTCTTATCAGATAAAAGTACATTATTTTTATACACCACATCACAGAACTCTGCAGGCAAATAAGACTTAAGGATCTGCTAGTCCAAGAGTGGCAAATGTCCTCTTGATCCACAGGTCAAATCCTTCCAAAGTGGTCTATTTGGCCAGAACAGTCTATTTTTGTTTTGTTTTGCTTTGTTTTTAAATACAGATGGTCTCCAACTTACAATGGTTTGATTTACAATTACTCAACTTCACGATAGCGTGAAAGCCATACACATTCAGCAGAAACTGTACTTCAAGTACCATATAATCATTCAGTTTTCCACTTTCAGTTCAGTATTCAATAAATTACATGAGATATTCTACACTTTATTATAAAATAGGCATTATGTTAGATGATGTAGCCCAATTGTAGTCTAATGTAAGTGTTCTGAGCATGTGTAAGGCAGGCTAGGCTAGGCTGTGATGTTTGGTAGGTTAGGTGTATTAAATGCACTTTTTACTTAGATGGGTTTCTTAGCCTCATGGTAAGCCAAGAAATATCTGTACCGAATCTGAATGTCTTTAGGTGGGCTGTGCCTGTCCAGTCCTCTGCAGTTCGGTCCACTTTCTAAAGCCTTACCATTTTACACAATTTATCTGCCCAACCCCTTAAGGAATTTGAGAGTGATCCCTAATTTGTAGATCTTCCCCACAACATCTCTAATACATGACTCCCCTGCCTGGACTTTCAGAGGCAGGGAGCTTATGAGGAAGTATGTTCTGCTGGTGGAACGCTGACTAAAATAATTCTTCCTGAATGAAAATCATAACTTAGAGTCATCTACTGAAATTAACCTGCTACATACTAACTACATTAAATCCTTTTGCTAACCTACCTTTTACTGCTGAATGCTTTCCCCATTCTCAAGTATTCCACCACAGGATGATATAAGTCTTTTTAGATATACTTTCTAATTTGTTATTTAGACAGAGGACATGTAACTTAGAACTGCATTTGACTTTGTTCTTCAACTATGGTCATCTGAAAATGACCTTCTTGGTAAACATTCCGCGTCATTCTATAGAATAAGGGCTGCACATGTCCACCTAGCCTTTTGTACTCACATGTGAGATTTTCAGATATCCTGGAATAATCTTACACATCTGTCTAGCTCATCAGATTATGGGTGATTTGAGAGTCTGGCATGAACCAGCATTCCAGAAGGTTGCAATTTGAGTATATGATAGACCTAAGTAGATCTTATCTCATGTTGGCCCATTAAGCCTAGACATTTTCACAGCTTTATCCTGTACAGCAGTTAGCTTGTGCCCGAATGCACAGGAATGCAACTCCAGCAATTATTTACCAGATGGAACGTGTTTTTTGTGTTTCTGTTTTAAGGGAACTCCGATAAAGTTTTTGATTCTAGTTTTGATGGAGTGGATTGTAAACCTGTTATAACCTGCTGAGGGGGGAAAATCCCATATTTTTCTGTTTTCAGGAAAAATCATTTCCATATGAAAGGCCATCTGGAGAACTGGGCGTATAATAAATCACTGTTCACACCAATTATACTTACCGGGGAGCCCAGTTATTTTCTTGCAAGTAGAGACAGGAGAATATTGACTTCTGAAAACAATATTGCTATGAACTTCCTTAAGGGTCAGGAAGATGCCAGATGGGCATTCTGAGATGAGAGAAACTACCCTGGTGTGGGGAATGGAACCCCATTTGCATGTTTCTCTTCTCCTTCAGCTGTAGTCCTCACAAAAATCAAATATATTCTTATCCTATGTGACTATTCTTACATACTTTTAAAAAGTTTTTTCCCTTGCAATTTGTGTGGATCCACCAATCTGAATCAAGATGCTGGTTTTCAAGTCAATGCCATTTAGCAGCTGAATCACCTGCAGTGAGTCATCTAACTCCCTTAGCCCCTCCTCCCCTATTTGGAAAATGTGGCTAATGAAAATGACCTAACATGGCTAAATGCCTGCTACATTAATGTAGAGATGTCTGTAGGAAGAATGAGCAGTGAAGAACTCTGGTGACATCAAGCCCCTGTCCCCTGCATTTAGGCCCCCAGGGCTGCCTGGTTCTTGTAGGTTAATAAGCAACTCCAGTGTTCTTCCATTAAATCCCCGTTTTCCTTAGTTGAGTTGGAATTGGCTTTATGTTACTTGCAATTACAAGAGTTTTGACTAATAGCTTATGCATCTATTAACATTGGTAACCAGGAAGAACACACAGCAGCATGGAAAAGGAATTTTGATGAATTTTACAAAGAGCATGATATAAAATTGTGAATGATATGTATTGCAGTTATTTGCAATAATCATGCCTATGCAAGACAAGTGAAAAAGAAATATTTTAAAAATGTACGGGTGGCTGTAATCCCAGCTACTCAGGAGGCTGAGGCATGAGAATTGCTTGAACCTAGGAGGCGGAGATTGCAGTGAGCCAAGACCACACCACTGGGCCCCAGCCTGGACCACAAAGCGAAACTCTCCAAAAAAAAAAAAAAATTAATGGATGTTTAGTATGGTAGAGTTATGGATGATTTGTTTTCTTCATGTTATGGGGTCAAAAACTTAGGAAACTACATTTGACTGTGCAAAGTAAATGTGGCTTCACTTGTTTTCTACAACTGATCAAATCTTACTCATTGGCTCCACATCCACATTCATCACTAACCGTATTTTAGCCTCTTTGGATATGAAAGGAGTTTTGGTGTAAAGAGTTTGGTTGTGTTTTTAAAGGTAAGTGGCTCTTGTTGTCTGCCCTCCTTTCTAGATGGTTTCTTGGTATATTGGGGTGGCAGTGTTGTGAGAAAGTGAGCTTTAGGAGTGAGCAGTAGGAGAAAGTGGGCTTTAGATTTGTATACACGGGTCCTCATGCTGTGATTAGGTTTGGTATTGACATTTTTTAGCAATGTCTCTGGATACCTGGTTGACTTGTAGTACTGACATCAGTGCGTGGGGAAACTGACTTTTTCAAGGAGGCACAAAGGCACTCATGTAGACCCTACATCTGATAATCATGCTGTGTTTTTATTTTTAGTTGTCAAATGATCCTTTATTGAAATTTTTCCCTCGTAGCTCATAGCTAGCTGGATATTTACTTGCAGCACTGTTGATGTGATGTCATCTATGATGTCAGGAGGCTGGTGCCCATCAACACTGCAGCTCATAGACTGGGCAGTCTCCAGGATCTCTTTACGGGTCCCAGAGAGTTCTGTGACTAAGGATTGGTGCTGCATCTGTCGTGCAATGTTGACAGTCTCATGAAAAATGGCATTTCCACTGTGCTTGATTTTTTTGCCTCTTTCTGTCTCTGGTTCCTTGAGGGCTTTGATGCTCATGGCAGAGGCAGAAAGTACCACCTCAGTCTGAGCCTGTCTGTTCTGATTGGTCAGTTTCATTGTAATCCTTTGACTCTTCTGATGACCTGTGGCCTTGGGAATGTCATCACCAACTTATTTTGGAGATAGGTCCAGAGGGTTGATCTTAAGGTCTAGGGCAGACACGGTACCCAGTTTTCCACCAGGGCACCTGGCAGGTATATGACCTTGATCTCATTGGGATTGAACTTGGGCAGCATGGCAGAGGTGGCTAGATGAACCCAGATGTAGTATGACTGAAGAAAGTTGCACTTTGGCTTCCTCCAAGCCAAGAGGCCCAAGCTGTTGGTTTTCACTTTCTGTGTTACATATTGGCACGGGCCAATTGGGTGGGGGTCCCTTTGTTGAGTTTTAACTGAGGAGCAGGACACAGTCTTTTTCCTCTTTTGGGATTCCTTTCTTTCAATTTATCTACTACTTGTGATATCGGCCCTGAATGGAGAAGCCAAGACACATAAAACTCACTTTTCCCCTTCAATCTCTATCTTTTCTTCCCCTGGCATTCCCTTGGTTTGGAAAGGAAAAACACCCCATATTTTCTGTGCAGTAGGGATACCTCTTACTTCAAAGATCATTTCTCTCTACCAATAGCTTTAGAATTCAGGTTCATTGTTCTGACCCTTGATATTTTAATGGAAGTGATAGGAATGCAGAAAATCATTTTCTTTATCTCCAACCTCTGAATTTTAAAGACAGTTATTCTAGGAACTCAAAATTGGAAATCAAAAGGTAGATTTTTTTTTTCTATTTGCATTCCTGCTATAACAATCTCAAACCTCCCTGAGTCATAAGAATTACCTTAGGCTGAGGCAAGGGCACGCCCAAGATGGCCAAATAGGAACAGCTCCAGCCTCTAGTTCCCAGCATGAGTGACACAGAAGACGTGTGATTTCTGCATTTTCAACTGAGGTACTGGGTTCATCTCACTGGGGAGTGCCAGACAATCAGCGCTGGTCAGCTGGCACAGCCCAACCAGTGAGAGCTGAAGCAGGGTGAAGCACTGCCTCATCTGGAAAGCGCAAGGGGGAAGGGAATCCCTTTTCCTAGCCAAAGGAAACTGAGACACACAACACCTGGAAAATCGGGTAACTCCCACCCTAATACTGCACTTTACGAAGGGTCTTAGCAAATGGCATGCCAGGAGATTATATCCCACACCTGGCCAGAGGGTCCCACGCCCACGGAGCCTCCCTCATTGCTAGCACAGCAGTCTGAGATCTAACTGCAAGGCGGCAGCAAGGCTGGGGGAGGGGCGCCTGCCATTGCTGAGGCTTAAGTAGGTAAGCCACTGGGAAGCTCGAATTGGGTGAAGCCCACCGCAGCTCAAGGAGGCCGGCCTGTCTCTGTAGACTCCTCCTCTGGGGATGGGCATAGCTAAACAAAAAGCAGCAGAAACCTCAGCAGAGGTAAATGCCCCTGTCTGACAGCTTTGAAGAGAGCAGTGGATCTCCCAGCACGGAGGTTGAGATCTGAGAACAGACAGACTGTCTGCTCAAGTGGGTCCCTGACCCCTGAGTAGCCTAACTGGGCGACATCCCCCACTAGGTGCAG